>NC_035435.2:162704599-163043114 GCF_002127325.2 Helianthus annuus
TCGAGGACCGACAAGTTAAAAGGCTCCGAAGAAAGCATGTACCTATAATAAATGTCAAATGGGATGCTCGCAGAGGTCCCGAGTATACATGGGAAGTCGAGTCCACTATGAGGCAGAAGTACCCTCACTTATTCCGGTAAATCTAGGGGTCGACATTTCTTTTAAGCGGGTGAGGCTGTGACACCACGTAAAAACATGTCCAAATTATATATAGACACGTGTCCTGAACTTTAAACTTGTGGAAATTTCGTGAAGGACTTAAAATGTCAACATGCCATACTTGAGCCTCTGATTGACACTACGTGGATAATATATGCTTAATCGAAAGATTAATTGAATATAAGAAGCCATATGTGTATATATATGAAAGATGATAAGGCTACGGGAATTAAACGTGTCAACATGTTATGTTTACCTCTGAGTGACCTTTTTAAACATTCCCCAAAAGCTTTATAAATTATATTATACACATTGATAAATGGTTATTAGAGAAATTATAAACCTCGGCTATTAGTGATAATTCATACTTCAACTCTTCAAATTTGAAGTTCATGTGCAACTCCTATAAACTCCAAGGAGACACAATGAATGGCATGGTTATTTGAGTATTCAGAACTGACCATTTGGACTGATACATGAAATTATTGTTCAAGATTCGGACATTGGAAATGCATGGAAAAGTGTATGAAAGTTTTAAAATTTTTGTCCTCTGGTCAACGGTTACGGACCATATGGCCCTAGGCTTAAGGTCCGCAAGGAGGTAACTGGGCGATGCAAATCAGGTTCGGTTACGGACCGCATGCTTTATGACTTACGGTCCGTAAGATCCGGATACGGTCCGCAAGACTTTTAGCTTACGCTCCGTAAGCTCGTCGTTGGGCAGAATTATGGACAGATGTATGTTTCAGCTGTTTAACCGAGTTTAACTGACTTGTTTCGAAACAAGGGACTATTGGACGGTAATATTAAACCACTAGGACACCTGGGTGATCCTAGGGCCTCCCATAACAGCTGGAGATGATCCAAACACTTGGGAGTTACTATATAAGAGGCTCTAGTCTTTAGTTCATATGCACTTCATTTGCAAACATCTTCAAACCAACTTCTAGAGCATTGCAAGGACTTGGAGAAGACTTAGAAGTGTAGAAAAGACAGCTTGGACCTATAGTAAGCTTCTAATTACCTGTTTAGTCCTTATAATTAGCTTAATTACTCTATAGTCAAACATATCGTAAATTTAGTTTGACTTTCGTTTTAATTACATATGGTTTAACCACTGATCAAATTGAAAGTGGTTATAAGACCACATTAGTGTAGGTGATTAACCCTTTAAAGGGTATCCCCTAATATTCTCGTTTGACTGGTCAATTGTCGGGTCAAAGTAGTTTGATAGAAAGTCAAACGGGACAGAATGGTCAAAAATGATTAAAATCAATAAACCAAATGTTCTAAATTATATTTTAACATTCTAATGACTTGGTAATTGATATTAAAACATGTTTTATCTGTCCTAACACGGCAATTAATAGTCTAAGGTCAGTTTATAACCGAAAGTCGCAAAAGCTTGACTTTTGCTTTGACTTTTAGTTCTGACCCGTTTAAGCTTAATTCTTCCATGTTTTAAGCTTCCATTAGAACCACACTATTCAGTTGTATAACTCTCTGAAGTTATATTGCATGATGCCTAGTGGTTTGAATTATATGCACTTGATCGTAATTATGCTTAACAATGCCTTAAACGCCCTTTCGTCATACAACTGAGATTTTTAGCAATATGAATAGACTAACACCTTTGCTACTGATATTTAAACATGTCCCGAAAATTTGACATCAGTTTGAGGTCTAGAATAGGAGTTATGCTCAATAGCGTAATTAAGGAGCTTTTTATTAATTAAAAGGCGTAATTAGCATAAATCCTATCTAAACCCAATTTTTGACACCAAACTTTTTACCTACTGATGTAAAATAATGTTTTGGGATTTTTGAAGATTTTTATTTATTTTTAGGCTGAGCATAACATAGGATTATAGCTTAATTTCGATAATTGTCGGTTTTACCTTTTCATGCATAAAATGAGTTTTACATAACTTTTTAATGGCAAACCTTTTGCTACTGATTCTATATGATAAATAGATATTTTGAACCTTATAAACTGATCAAAAACTCAGATTTCCTATTTTAACCCGAATATCCCTCTTAAACCGACTTTCAAACATTTTAGCACCTAGTATGGGTCAAAACTATTTTTGGCATACAAAACTTATCACCCACTGATGTTTTAAGCTAAATTATATAATTTTACAGTAAGCCAAAGTTTTAAACTCAGAAGTGTATTTTAACCTTTAAAGCCTATCTAAAATTACCAAAATGCCCCTACGGTGCATAAATTCGGTTATATAAGATAAATTTCATTTATATAAAGTACTTTACTGTTATAACTTATAAATATGTATATTTTTACTGATTAGATCAGACCTAAAACTCAGTTTAATAATTAAACCCTTTTATGAGCATTAAAATTACCAAAATGCCCTTATGGGACTTATTTTGGTTTAAATTACTTTTTGGGCATATATGTTAATATATTACTGATATATTAACATATTTGAGCATAATAATGATTAAGACCTATATATAATTTATTTGGTTAACCGTTACTAGTTGCGTAAAATAGCCGAAACGGGCTTAACCTTATCATTAAGTTCTCATTTTCCAGAATGTGTTTAGTTTACCCCTATTATACAAGTATCCAAGCTTGTCGGGTCTAAACCACATTCGATTCCGGTTTCCGCTTAATTGTAACACCCCAATAGTTGAATAATTAAATTCGTTAGTAGGTTACCATGTGTAATAAAATGACATACAACAACCAAGTAAATAAACCTAGTTAAATGCCTAATAATAAGTTAGGGAATGAAATTTGTGGCAACTATGATAGTATGGCAAACTTGAGGGGCTAAGATGGCCAAAAAGGAAACTTAATATATTAAAACAAAAAAAAATCACACACACACAAGGTGTGTGTGTGCGTACAGTCGCACAAGAGAAAGGGGGAAGAAGGGGTAAACCCTAACCACAAGAAAATCCAGAAATTGAAGGTGCTATGGAGCAAGAATCGAATGCATGAACTTAGTTCCTCTTTAATCCATGTACATTGAACATAAGGTAAGTCAAATTATGAGTTTTTATGAGAATTAATGAAGTGGGTTATGATCAAACCCACGAATTTGTATGAGATTTAGCATGAATATGTGTTAGAATCATCTTTGGAACATGGGTTAAGAATGGTTTTCGTTAATTTGATGATTTGGGGTGAAACCCGTTAATTAGGGTGAAGATGATGACTAGAATCACCTCCTATGTTCAAGTTTTGTTGAATGATTGATGTATTAAGTGGGTATGATGAATTATTGTTAGATGAATTAGGAGGAATATGATGATGCTATGTTTAATGTTCATTTGGAATAATATATGATGATTAGTAGTAGGATTTGATGGGTTATGTATGAGTTTAGAAGATTTATGTATGAATTAGTTGTACGTTATGCTTAAAAGGTGGTACACACACCAAGCGTATGATAAGATGTATATAGTGTCGTCCGTATAGTCGATTATGATGTTACGGGTATATGATGATAAGTCGATAGTTAAGTATGGTTAATAGTTGACTTTCGAAAGTCAACTAAGTATAAGAAACATGATTTGACTCGTTGTCGTAAATGTAAATTGATGGGAAGTCGTATGGTACATGTTATAGCAATCCGTGTTAAATGTAATGACATGATGAGTTACATGAGTTTAAACGTATACGGATATGATTATATGAGTTATGTTTGTTAGAAATGATTAATGAAAGTTGAGTGTGAAATATGTGATTGACATGATTGTTATCATGTACGAATGCATATGCTAATAGGAGCGTGATCTTGATGAAAAGATGGTATAGGAATCATGTCAAAACGGACTCAAGCATAAAAGGATAACGGGTCAAGAAAAGGCGAGGAATCGGATACGAGCACGGACGCATAAGGTAAGTGATTTCCGTAATCACTTCTTAATTCAAGTAAGTAATTAAGTGTTGTGATTAATTAATCATGATGTTTGAGGTCAAATATGTGTTAAAGTCTTTCGTCGTAAACGATGGATTAAAGTTGACCAAAATGCCCTCGATGGGTATTTTGGGGTAAACGATCTTAAAAATAGTTTAGAAACAAGTTATTCGATTAGTGTAATGTTTTGGACAAGTATGGATGTGGGGATGATGGTTTGGTTAGTCATAGACCAATTAATACGCGAATACCCTTAACGGGTCAAAATAAGTATATATGAACGATAATGTGTTAAGAGGATGTAAGACATCCAAGAATTTGGTAATTTATGAGAGACGTCATTGATATTATTATGTTTATAAGGGGTTATGGTAAAACAAACAGATTATGTTGATTAATGCACGAACGGGTCAAATAATTAGAAGATAATAATAAGCCGAATGCAGGTAAGTTAAGAATTTCCTTAATCCATATGTAGGATTTTAAGTTCATATGATAGAATGTGAATTTACAAGCATGTAGGAAGAAACGTGAGGTTAAACGGACAATCGGGTTAAAAGTTATGCGAGTTTTAGTGGGCGTGTTGTATCTGCACCCGGAGTATGGAACGCCGGGTTTGGGAGTATGGAACGCCGGGCAGAAACCTAAACGCCCATACTTCACTGTCAAACGCTGGTTCCATGTTAAAGTGAACGTCGGGGTGTTCCAAATAAGCCTAGATCACTATAAAGCTGAGTCTAAGACCCATGTAAAAAATGTATGATTATGTAAGAGGTACGCGTGATCTAGTACGTGTTCGTTAAGGTATATACGTATATAGATGTGTATGTATGTATGTATGTATAAAGGTATGTACGAGTGTATGCATGTATGTAAAGATGTAGGAAATGTATGTACGTATGTAGATGTGTATGTATGCATGTATGTAAAGATATAAGAAAGGTATGTATGTATGTATGTATGTATGTATGTATGTATGTATGTATGTATGTATGTATGTATGTATGTATGTATGTATGTATGTATGTATGTATGTATGTATGTATGTATGTATGTATGTATGTATGTATGTATGTATGTATGTATGTATGTATGTATGTATGTATGTATGTATGTATGTATGTATGTATGTATGTATGTATGTATGTATGTATGTATGTATGTATGTATGTATGTATGTATGTATGTATGCATGTATGTATGTATGTATGTATGTATGTATGTATGTATGTATGTATGTATGTATGTATGTATGTATGTATGTATGTATGTATGTATGTATGTATGTATGTAATTGTGTAAATGCCCCGTACTGCGCTTTGATGACTTAAAAGTGCAGAAATTGGTATAAACGGGTCAAAACAGCAAAGTAGGAAAGATATGCAGAAGCTACCGTAAATTACGGTACCACCGTAATTTACGGTGGAGGGTAAATCTTTACGGTGGTTCTTTACTGATTTACGGTAGAACCATAAACGTCCAGCGCCCACCGTAAATTACGGTGACCACCGTAATTTACGGTGGAGCCCAGCCAAAATTGTCAAGTTATGTATAATTTCACATTTCGAATCCGTTTTAAGCGTATACTTAATTATGTGAAAATTGAAGGATTCTAACATTATTATCTTGTTAAATTTGTATGTATGTAGATGTGAATGTATGTTTGTATGTAAGTACGTATGTAAGCATGATTTAGACACGTTGAGTGTTAACGTTTTTAATGGTGTACCTTGAGAATGAAAAGTAATGCAGGTACATTACTGAAGCCTCACCAGGAAATGGATACGCAGATGAAATGCTTAAAGTTTGAAAAATGACGAATAGTGAAGTGTACGTGAATGAATCTTGTTTATATAATGTGTGCTAATGTATGAATGAATGTGGTGAGTGCAGGTTGTACGAATCACGGATTAACCTCACAAGGAGTAGCGATTCGAAGACCGTGTCACAAGATGGATTGTACGGGAATGTTTACATATGTAATTTAGTGATGATAAGTTATGTTTTTATATTTTAAAGTGGACTTTCAAGTAAGACAAAACGTTTATAATGAATGAAATTTTAGGGTACGTATTTCCGCTGCGACTTATGGTCAAATGTGATTTAGGGTCTTACAAGTTGGTATCAGAGCCCTGGTTTGAGGGAATCAGGTACGAGAAGGTAAGTACTTGAACTCAAACTTGTGTGCTCTTGAGATAAGAAACCCGTACAATCTAAGACTCGATCAAGATCCAAAGGTAAAGGCTAATGTAAGTATGTACCTATATATACGTATAAAGAACTGACGGTTTTGTATGTACAAGGTAAGCATAAGTGTTGGTAGAGGATGATCTGTGAATGCAGTCTAGGATGAATACCAAGGCAGGCAAAGAGGTAATAAGACAAATAGGCATATGAGCCCAGGTATGTAAATTCAATATGTGGGTGTAAGAAATGGTAAAATTCATTTAGGGAAGGAAATTTTTTTTTAAATGAAAGACAATGATTGTATAGTAATGAAGTACTGGAAATGATACACGAGCCGAAACCTAAGCCTACGGACATAAGGTGACAATTACATGAAGGCACGAAACTACTATGTGGATTGTGTACCTGGCCAGTACACAAGAAACGTACGACGTTCGTGAGATCATGATAATTGTTACAGGTATGTCCGGCAGAGTTGGGTAGCAGGCGGGCGTGTGGTTGAAACGGGAAGTAAGACTCTCGGGAAATCGAGAGTACTATGAAAGAATGAAAAACATGCCTGACAAGAATGAAGAATGTTGAATCCGTAATTAAGTACGGATCAACAAGATATGAATAATATGTTTGAATCTGTGAGACGGATTCAAGGATGAATGGTATGGATGCAATGATTGAATCCTTAAGACGGATTCAAAGAATGAAAGATGTGAATGCACTGCTTGAATCCGCGAGACGGATTGAAGGAATGAAAGGCATGAATGAAATATTTGAATCCGTGAGACGGGTTCAAATGATGAATAATGCATTCGAATCCGTGAAACAGAATTAAGGTATAAAAGATGAAACTAGTCTACATAGGAAGTGTCGATAGTCTGATCGTGGTCGTGTCAAATGAGTCATATGGGTAAATGTGAATTAAATAAACAAAAGAATGATCGTAATGAGCATGTAGACCTAAGTTATAAAACGAAAGAAGGAAGTTTTTGAACAAGTTATGTGTTAAATGTGTTAGAAATCGACTCTTAGGAGTCGGAATGAATGACGGGCTATGACCCAGAGAACGGTTTAAGTATGAACAAGAAGGGTAAGTTTGTTAAGAATACCAAAATGATGTAATGAATGTCTTTGTAAGTAAGCATGAATGGAAGGAAGCACGAATGTGTACTTCAATGCATCTATGATAAGTAAGAAAATTTGGTTTAACCTTAAAAGGTCAAACTGCAAAGGTTGACGAAATAAGTAACTAAAATGAAAGAATTGCGTGTAAGAAATGGAATGTAAGATATGTTATAGCATGTACGCAGGAAATATGTAAAAGAATTATAGGTGACTAATCACCTAGTAGACTCAGTATTTGAATGAGATATGCTAACCGCCAATTTTGTAGGTGGTGATGTTAGAATTCCTAGTGTGATAAAACCAATTGAATTGGTGGAAGGATATGCACGGCGCATTACGCGGATGAAGGAAATCTGGCCTGGTATGGCTAGTACTCGTGAAGAAGCGGATAGATCCGGTTGCGGATCATTGAATTATGCAACGAAATCGAGGTTAGTAAAATGTGTATTTCATGTTGGATAGGTATGAATTGGTAGGTTGAGAAAGACCTACGAAATGACTGAATAGGGTATGTATGGTATGGTATGGGAAGTTTAATTTTTAACAATTGACATAAGAAGAAAGAATGTCAATAAAAAGTAAATTTCAAAAGTTTGAGTGGGAAATTTTGAATATTTATCACACTTTCGTATGATGAATTTGCACGACATGTTTACTTAGATAGATCAAGTAATGCAGGAAGTGAAAGTTATGGTAATATAAAACGTATGAAGCGATTGAAGGCAACATAAAGGTATGCAAAGTACAAGTAACTGTGGAAAACGTAGAATGATGTTAACATGAGAGCTAGGCAAGTAGTTGTGACTATGAAATAGTAGTTTTGTTGTGGTAACAAAACAATAATAAATATTATACAGTGCATGTAGAGAATGTAATTTTAAGAAATAAGATGAAGGTATTAGATCCGTTATGCACGGATCATATGAATGTATGTATGACTACAGGTGGAAGTAGTATGAATATTGACCCGTTATTAACAGGCTAAGGAAATGAGAATATGTGTAAAGATGAAGTATGAAAAGTGTGGACTTGTTAGAAAGAAGTCAATTATATGAAGGGTTATGAGACGAGAATAGATAGTTACTTAGCATTATGACGTACCTATCGAAATTAAACATAGATGTGTATGTATAAATTACGGATTTAGATCGTATAGTCGATGAAAATAATATGAATGTTGAGATGAACAAAAAGGATATATAATGCACATGATATATGAGTATTGGAATGATAAATAAACCACTGGTTATGAAGCGCGGTAGAAACTAGAAATAATCAGTGAGAGTGACACTAATAAGGACCTTGAGGCGGGTTCTTGAAGATAGAAGGTTGTCATTAAATGGGGTCATGGTCTTGTTGATGGGCCGAGAAAGAAAAGATAGTTATGTTAGATGGAAGTGAGAAAGGTTTCGGGGACGAAACCTTCTTTAAGGGGGGTAGATTTGTAACACCCCAAAAGTTGAATAATTAAATTCGTTAGTAGGTTACCATATGTAATAAAATGACATACAACAACCAAGTAAATAAACCTAGTTAAATGCCTAATAATAAGTTAGGGAATGAAATTTGTGGCAACTATGATAGTATGGCAAACTTGAGGGGCTAAGATGGCCAAAAAGGAAACTTAATATATTAAAACAAAAAAAATCACACACACACAAGGTGTGTGTGTGCGTACGGTCGCACAAGAGAAAGGGGGAAGAAGGGGTAAACCCTAACCACAAGAAAATCCAGAAATTGAAGGTGCTATGGAGCAAGAATCGAATGCATGAACTTAGTTCCTCTTTAATCCATGTACATTGAACATAAGGTAAGTCAAATTATGAGTTTTTATGAGAATTAATGAGTGGGTTATGATCAAACCCACGAATTTGTATGAGATTTAGCATGAATATGTGTTTGAATCATCTTTGGAACATGGGTTAAGAATGGTTTTCGTTAATTTGATGATTTGGGGTGAAACCCGTTAGTTAGGGTGAAGATGATGACTAGAATCACCTCCTATGTTCAAGTTTTGTTGAATGATTGATGTATTAAGTGGGTATGATGAATTATTGTTAGATGAATTAGGAGGAATATGATGATGCTATGTTTAATGTTCATTTGGAATGATATATGATGATTAGTAGTAGGATTTGATGGGTTATGTATGAGTTTAGAAGATTTATGTATGAATTAGTTGAACGTTATGCTTAAAAGGTGGTACACACACCAAGCGTATGATAAGATGTATATAGTGTCGTCCGTATAGTCGATTATGATGTTACGGGTATATGATGATAAGTCGATAGTTAAGTATGGTTAATAGTTGACTTTCGAAAGTCAACTAAGTATAAGAAACATGATTTGACTCGTTGTCGTAAATGTAAATTGATGGGAAGTCGTATGGTACATGTTATAGCAATCCGTGTTAAATGTAATGACATGATGAGTTACATGAGTTTAAACGTATACGGATATGATTATATGAGTTATGTTTGTTAGAAATGATTAATGAAAGTTGAGTGTGAAATATGTGATTGATATGATTGTTATCATGTACGAATGCATATGCTAATAGGAGCGTGATCTTGATGAAAAGATGGTATAGGAATCATGTCAAAACGGACTCAAGCATAAAAGGATAACGGGTCAAGAAAAGGCGAGGAATCGGATACGAGCACGGACGCATACGGTAAGTGATTTCCGTAATCACTTCTTAATTCAAGTAAGTAATTAAGTGTTGTGATTAATTAATCATGATGTTTGAGGTCAAATATGTGTTAAAGTCTTTCATCGTAAACGATGGATTAAAGTTGACCAAAATGCCCTCGATGGGTATTTTGGGGTAAACGATCTTAAAAATAGTTTAGAAACAAGTTATTCGATTAGTGTAATGTTTTGGACAAGTATGGATGTGGGGATGATGGTTTGGTTAGTCATAGACCAATTAATACGCGAATACCCTTAACGGGTCAAAATAAGTATATGAACGATAATGTGTTAAGAGGATGTAAGACATCCAAGAATTTGGTAATTTATGAGAGACGTCATTGATATTATTATGTTTATAAGGGGTTATGGTAAAACAAACAGATTATGTTGATTAATGCACGAACGGGTCAAATAATTAGAAGATAATAATAAGCCGAATGCAGGTAAGTTAAGAATTTCCTTAATCCATATGTAGGATTTTAAGTTCATATGATAGAATGTGAATTTACAAGCATGTAGGAAGAAACGTGAGGTTAAACGGACAATTGGGTTAAAAGTTATGCGAGTTTTAGTGGGCGTGTTGTATCTGCACCCGGAGTATGGAACGCCGGGTTTGGGAGTATGGAACGCCGGGCAGAAACCTAAACGCCCATACTTCACTGTCAAACGCTGGTTCCATGTTAAAGTGAACGTCGGGGTGTTCCAAATAAGCCTAGATCACTATAAAGCTGAGTCTAAGACCCATGTAAAAAATGTATGATTATGTAAGAGGTACGCGTGATCTAGTACGTGTTCGTTAAGGTATATACGTATGTAGATGTGTATGTATGTATGTATGTATGTATGTATGTATGTATGTATGTATGTATGTATGTATGTATGTATGTATGTATGTATGTATGTATGTATGTATGTATGTATGTATGTATGTATGTATGTATGTATGTATGTATGTATGTATGTATGTATGTATGTATGTATGTATGTATGTATGTATGTATGTATGTATGTATGTATGTATGTATGTATGTATGTATGTATGTATGTATGTATGTATGTATAAAGGTATGTACGAGTGTATGCATGTATGTAAAGATGTAGGAAAGGTATGTACGTATGTAGATGTGTATGTATGTATGTATAAAGATATGTATGAGTGTATGCATGTATGTAAAGATATAGGAAAGGTATGTATGTATGTATGTATGTATGTATGTATGTATGTATGTATGTATGTATGTATGTATGTATGTATGTAATTGTGTAAATGCCCCGTACTGCGCTTTGATGACTTAAAAGTGCAGAAATTGGTATAAACGGGTCAAAACAGCAAAGTAGGAAAGATATGCAGAAGCTACCGTAAATTACGGTACCACCGTAATTTACGGTGGAGGGTAAATCTTTACGGTGGTTCTTTACTGATTTACGGTAGAACCATAAACGTCCAGCGCCCACCGTAAATTACGGTGACCACCGTAATATACGGTGGAGCCCAGCCAAAATTGTCAAGTTATGTATAATTTCACATTTCGAATCCGTTTTAAGCGTATACTTAATTATGTGAAAATTGAAGGATTCTAACATTATTATCTTGTTAAATTTGTATGTATGTAGATGTGAATGTATGTTTGTATGTAAGTACGTATGTAAGCATGATTTAGACACGTTGAGTGTTAACGTTTTTAATGGTGTACCTTGAGAATGAAAAGTAATGCAGGTACATTACTGAAGCCTCACCAGGAAATGGATACGCAGATGAAATGCTTAAAGTTTGAAAAATGACGAATAGTGAAGTGTACGTGAATGAATCTTGTTTATATAATGTGTGCTAATGTATGAATGAATGTGGTGAGTGCAGGTTGTACGAATCACGGATTAACCTCACAAGGAGTAGCGATTCGAAGACCGTGTCACAAGATGGATTGTACGGGAATGTTTACATATGTAATTTAGTGATGATAAGTTATGTTTTTATATTTTAAAGTGGACTTTCAAGTAAGACAAAACGTTTATAATGAATGAAATTTTAGGGTACGTATTTCCGCTGCGACTTATGGTCAAATGTGATTTAGGGTCTTACATTAATCTAGCGTTTAGAACCGCAAGGTTTCCTTCTAGCTAGCCGGTCTAACTCCTTGACTTAATTAAAGACCCGTTAGCATCCTAATAGGTTAATAAACTTCTTATACAGATTAAATAGCTTCCGGTAAAAGGTGCCTTCAAAAGCCTTAGGAATTTTACTGCTAGCACCAGATAAATACTGTTAACTTATTTTCCCCATACGGGCTTGGGATACGGTATTATAAAAATACCGCTTGGTCGGGTATGGGATTATTTAGTCGGGTTGTGATTCAATAAATCCGCATAACCCGTTTTAATCCGTATTGTTTGATAACATAAACATTTGGGGGTTAACGACCGTGTCCTGGATATCCTCGGCTCATTTAAATTATTAATGACCACGACCTATGCACGGGGTGCAGGCATGCACCTGACAGATGCAAATGCTAAATATTAAATTACCCACAAGTTGGGGATAACTCCTTTGTGGGTTTTATAAGTGGTGAGTCAGTTAATCATGTCCGGCTTCCAAACCGGCCCCACATGTATGACAAACATGTAAAACTGTATACAAGATTTTATTAAAATTTGTCCCAAGTTATAAATGAATTGTGCCACGTGCATTCAAATCAATTTTTCATAGATGTTTTCAAAATGAGTCAGTTAAATTGTATTTACCAGTGTAAACTGACGTATTTTCCTAAAGGTTGATTGACAGGTACTTCTCGAAATAGGCTGGAGCTATAGGGTGTCATAGAGGATCTTGCAAATCCATAAGATACCTGAAGTTTGTAGTTTTTGTTTCTTTGTACATTATGATCCGTCTGTGGATCTTATTACATTTTAGTCTGTATTATTCATGTACTCGAACACTCAGACAGTATGGTTTGTAATAGTTTATTTACCCAGCCTTCCGCTATGCTATATTATTGTGTGTATTGACAATGGTGATATCAACTACGTCACGATACTCCCCGCCGGGCCCACCGGTAATATGTGGAAATATCGGGGTGTGACAATAACGCCATTTAAAAAGAACGCCAAAATTAGAAGATGGGACGTCCATAACCTATAAAACTGACAAAAGCTGATCAACACAGTTAATACAAAAACAGTAACTGAAAAGACAGTTACTTTATAACTATCATTTATTACAATAAAAAGTGTTGGTGCACTTGTGTCTGTACTTTGTCTGTATTCGGTCTGTGTATAAACGATGTCCTAAGTTAGTCTGTAAGTTGACCAAGTCAACTATCCTCCTAGTTTGACTTGGCCAATATGTTGTAATGTAAAGTGTCTGAGTCGAAGGATAAGGGATCGAAGGATGATGTGGATCCTTCGATCCCCACGAAAGATATGCTTCGAATGCTTAGACCTCGAAAGGTGATCTTTCGAGGTCCCTGCTGATCTTTCGAGTGACTTGTCTTCGATAGATGATCCTTCGGACCATCTATCGGATCCTTCGACCAGACATCATAGGCTGGGTATATATACACCCATGCAGTGTAGTGTGAAGCAGAGATGCACACAGATAGACAGAAAGAGAGTTGAGAGCATTCTGTCCGAAACACACACACACACACACTTTGAGAGTTTGCAAACTGATTGTAAACATTGTGCTTGTAACCGGAAACTTTCTACGCATTAATACAAGTGGTGTTAATCGTTGAGTCTTGTGTGTTCTTGTGTTTGTTCTTGCATCATCCCGGTTTGCTCGCTAGCTTGGATTCCGCACTCGCTAGTGAGTTTGTATAACAAGGTTTAGGTTTATTCTCGATCCTCCGAGAAAAGGGACCTACAAGTGGTATCAGAGCTTGGCTCTTTACCTTGTTTAAAACCGGGTTTTGTTCAAGTTCTTGGTGTGTTTGGACACTAGGTTTAGCAACCGTTTTGGTGGTTTTTCTTGCTTTTCTAAACTGAAAAACGGCTTCTAAACCTTCGGGAGTGTTCAAGGTTGGGTTGGGTAACTTGAAAACTTGTTTTTAAGTAACTTTGAAAATTCCGGCCATATCTCCGGTGTGTTTCCGGTGACCAGATCTTGTTGATAAGGTTGCCATTTTTGGTATTGTTTTTGAAAGTCAAATAGTTGGTGGAAAAGTTGTTGGCAGACCATATCCTTTCTGCCGAAAGTACTTCACCAACCACATCAACTTTTCACCAACCTGTCGTACTTTTTGTCAGTGTGTCAGACCTCGAAAGATACCCTTCGAGCTCGAAAGATCATCCTTCGATTAAGGAGATTCGAAAGATAGCCATCCTTCGAACATCCTTCGAAGTCAGTGTGTTATCCTTCGAGTCAAGGAATCTTTTCGAAAGATCATCCTTCGAGTTACTGTTCATTACGAAAGATAAGGATCCTTCGTGTAGGAGAATCTTTCGTATTTAGTGTTCGAAAGATCAGTATCTTTCAAGTGTGAATCTGTCGAGATCTTTGTACGAAAGATCAGGATCCTTCGTTGTGAATCTTTCGAGATCTTTGTTCGAAAGATAAGGATCTTTCAATCTTCGAAAGATAAGGAGAATCTTTCGAAATCTTCTTTCGAAAGATAAGGATCCTTCATACAATCTTTCGAAGTGATTGTTCGAAACTCAACAGTGATCTTACGAACATTGTTGATCCTTCGAACAGGTCGTGATCTTTCGAACAGATTGTATCTTTCGGTTCTTGTCTGTTTTGCACTTAACAGTTGTGTTTGTGTAGATTTTCAAGTGGCATTTTACAAAAATGAGTTGTACAAGTCCTTGGGATTGGAGTTTGAACTCACAACATACTCAAGAACTAACCTCTATTGCAGATTGGGCAAAGAGTATGATTCCACAGCCATCAATAAGTGCAAGTCAATGGGGATTGCTGTTGAATCAATATCAAAACATACAGAATCCTGTAGTAGCGAGAGGAGAAGGATATGAAGCTATCAGAAAGACACGTCATGATCTGTTGAAGAAGAAGTTTGAATCATTTCAATTTTTAGAGAATGAAACCCTAAATGAAATAATTACTCGGTATTACCGTTTGATGTGTGAGGTGTATTCTGGTGGTGTTCGTGTCTCTCAACAGGAAATGGTAGCACGTTTTGCTGATGCTCTACCACCAAAGTGGGGTTCATTCATTGAGCAGCTGAAGCATACGGGTACTCTGAATACAGTCAACATCTATGAATTCATTGAGAAGCTGGAACACAAGAATGACCAAGAAATCCGGAAAGCTCAGCGAGCTCTTGTTCCTCAAAACACAGAAATGTATTTGCCTGGTTTTGGTCCTTCAGCTAGTTCTAGTTCTGTTCAGCAACCGAAGCTTCAAACTGCTTTTGTGTCCAATACGAGTTCCTTTCCATTTCCTCAGTCAACAGCTGTTTCACAACCTCAATTCGATCCGAGGTCGTGCATTCCTGTCCCAACACAGCCACAACCACAACCTCAAGTTTCCACAACAAAACCTCAATTTGACCAAAGCGTCGATTGTGGTACGGATATACAGTTGGGAAACGGTGACCAAACAAGAACTGCATTTTACGTTGAGATTGTCAAGAATGTCAATGATGGTCAATCTTCGGAAGATGATGACAGTTCAGGATATAGTGGCAGCTCGGATGAAGAATCAGGTTTAAATGAAAAATCAGATTTAAACGAAAGAACTGATTCTGAAGCTGATAATTTGTCGGATGATGCCAAGGAGACAAAAGGTCAAAAATCTGACTTGATCAAGAAAGCTGATGCTACATCGAGCGAGATGGAGAAGATTCTCACTGAAGATGGATCTTTCTCTTCTCAGACTGCCTTTGTGGATAATGTCACAAATTCTACAAGTCAGGTTCAAGCTAAAACTCCTAGCATATGTAGTGATTGTGCCGATATGAAACTTAAATGTGATGAATTGAAACGTGAATCTGAAACGGTTCATAGTCACAATCAAAGTTTGGTTATTGAACTGTCCAAGTGCAGAGAGGCAAACATGGTGTTAACTCAAAACGAAAAAGATTTTAAATCTGTAATTGAAACCCTAAAGAAAAGTGTTTCCGAATTGAACAAAGTTGTTTATCATAAACAAGTTAGTATTAACGATTATATTAATCTTGTTGAGGAAACCAAAAAGGAGTTAGCCATTGCCAAATGCGAGCATGATGCTATCAAGCAAAAGTTGGAGAGTTATTCTAACTCCCGATTTGTGCTCGATCACATCATAGACGTTCAAAAACTGAAAGGTAATGTGAAAGGTGTAGGGTATAAGGCGTGTCCACCCCCCTTGATGAACAACTATACCAAGATGCCCGATGAAGAGGAAATGCCCCGGTATGAACCCAGTGTGCCTCTTAACGTTGAGGAATTTGCTACTGGGCTAGGGTTCAAACCGGACAATTCATCGGAGGGCTCATCTGATAACAAAGAAAAGTCATCATGTGCTTCAAATCAAAGTCCTCCAACTATTGAGGAATGTGATTCTTCAGATGATGAATCAGATGTGAATGACTAGGATGAATCACTTAATGAGGGAAAGGAGTAGAAATTCCAATTGAGAATCATATTCTTTGTGATCCTCCTACTCCCGTCGTGCAACCTGTTGCCAAGAAAGTGATAAATCCTGTCAAAGATGTCAAGAATGACAAAGAAAGTGTGTTTGCTGCTAAAAGCAATAATTTGTTGTACACTTTGGTCGGAGATGTTAAGATTTATTCAAACAATGATTTTCCAATTAAAAATGTCGATCCATCCTTGATTGATAAAGTTTTTGAAGAGAACAC
This sequence comes from Helianthus annuus, assembly GCF_002127325.2. Taxonomy (NCBI): domain Eukaryota; kingdom Viridiplantae; phylum Streptophyta; class Magnoliopsida; order Asterales; family Asteraceae; genus Helianthus; species Helianthus annuus. The sequence continues at coordinate 162,721,449 of NC_035435.2, forward strand.
GAGCAAGTTTTTAGGAAAGACGATCCCTGGAGTTACTGTAACTCAATGTGATCCAATTCCAAAAGCTGAAATCAGAAAACAATTTGGAAATCAGAAATCACCGACAAAGCAACAACCAATTGCTTTTAAGGGTAAACAACAACAACGAGCTCCAAAGCCAAAGGATAAGGTTGAAACAAAAGGAGCTCGTTATCAAAAGAAGAGCAAAGATGTTAAATTTGTAGCATCAAAGGGTACCGATAAAATTGAGACTTTTGAAAACAAATCAAACACCGATTTTGTACAAAAAGTCAAGATTTTGAAGCGTAACAGCGATAACAATTACACCCAACACACAAACGGGTGTGATGAACGAGCAAGTACCTCAGGTTCTACAGGTTCAACATCTGCCAGTCGAACAAATTCTCCTAAGTTTGTTGAAAGGAGAACTTGTTTCAAATGTGGGAAGTTTGGGCACCTCATTAAAGACTGCACAAACTCGCCCAAACCAAATTTTGTTGAAAGAACCCCCACTGAACGAGATCACTCACAACGTCGTCATGTTTCTCCAAAACATGATAAACGCACTATTAAAGAACAAGAAACAAAACAACGACGTAAAAATGTAAAGGTGATCGAAAAGGCTTTAAAACCGGAAACGACGGTTAAAAGGAAACCGAGTTTGTCACAACCATTAAAACCAGAAATTGTACATAATACACAATCTGGTAAACAAAAACAAAAATCTGGTAAACAAAAACAAACTTGGAAACCTAAATCAGGTGAAAGTTCAGGGGGAAGTGTTGTGCTTGAAAATTATCAGGAAATTGAAATTACATTTCTTGATTCTCTGGGGCAACCCAAGTCTATGAAGGCTTGGGTCCCCCTCTCCAACTAATCTCTGAGTGAGTGTGCAGGAAGTTCCAGGAGGAACTATCGATAGTCATAGGATTGTTGATAGTGGAATGTCCTTGCACAAGATAGGCGACAGAAGAAATTGTTGCCTTTGATGGAGAGAAAGAAAAGAAGAAGAAAATGTGGTTGAATGATGGTGCAAAATTCGACCAAATGACCAACGTGCCGAAAATTTGGTCATTCTGGTTTTTGATCGGGTCCTCAGGAACGAATGAAGTGAAATGTGTGCCGATGCCTTTGCATGGATTAAACATCCGCACACCATTTCTGAAAGAGAAAGTCAAAGACCTTCGCTGGTACAATGTGGAAGACCAGCCGGACCCGGAGGTTTATGATTTTATTGCTGTCAAGAGACTTTTCAGTAGTTGCAAATTCGACTTTGAAGTCCACACCGGGTGGATATCCAGTTGGGAGAGTGCTTAGATTCCTTGCAATGCACGGAACAGTTGCAGGATACGCCTTTAAATTCTTAATCTCTCCTATACTTGTCGATTTTTAAGCTGCTTATGAATTATTATCATCTCATACAGCACTCTTTGGCCTGACACGTTGATCTCAAATATCACCTCACACGTGATTGTTTCTTTGTGAAACTCGTCAATGTTGTCATGGTCCGCACCGCTTACCGACATGCCAACTGATTTCTCCAAAATTCAATTAAATCTTTCCTGATTAAAATTAATTTTGGTAAATGGCATTAAGGTCAAGCAAGAGTAAACCAACATCGGAAAATCATTTTTGTAAATACTTTTGTGTGTTTTTAAATTTATCTTAGTTTATTGAATTCTAGGGGGAGTAAATCCAAAAATCTGAAAATCCAAAAACATCGAAAAATTTCAAAAACACAAAAACAATAGAAAAAAAAAATGAGTTTCCTGGCGAGCAAAAGAGAAAATGATAGTACATCAGTGGTCTATCCAAACCTCTTTAAACCTTAAATGAAAAACGATAAGCAGCTCTATATAAGATGTATCGGTAGGCTCACAATCATTTTAAAGTGTGCAGGGTGATATAAATCTTAATCGACTGAAGACCAGGTGGGAACCATTCATTGGCATATGGTCTTAGTACCGAAATTTCGTTTGATAGATTGCCGAGGTTCTGAGATATTCGGTCTTTATGCTGCTTATCATCTGGGTATCATGGTTGTATCTTTTACCGAAAAATAACGGGGACGCAAGTCTAGATCTTCCATGATACTATACATACGTGTACATATTACATACTGCATTCGACCTCAATAAGTGATAAACAATCACATGTCCAACTCAAATAAGTGATAAAATATCACATTTATCCGGGTGTCAAGTTCGTCTCTCTGCTGTACGGAAGTACTGACCTGTTCACGGACTTGCACCTGTGCCCTCATGCATACGAAAATCAAGTTCCTCATCAATAAGTGATTATATCACAAAGGGCTTGTTTTCAAATCAAAATAAGTGAGTATCTCACAATTTTATACGGTCAAACAGATGATAATCGGTATACTCACCGGTAAGATGAACCCTCGTGCATACCTTGATACGGGAATGTGTCGTGATGTGGATGAACACCGGTCGGTAAGTATAAATCATACCTTAACGTATCCCCTCGCCATGATTACATCTGATAAGTTGAGCTTAAGTGGACAACAATACCGATAATTGTTATAGGATGCTTATCTTAATGTTAACTAACTGAACAACAAGAGTGTTTTGGCATGACAGTACACTGATATGATTCTCTTACCCTCGAAACTCACAAAAAGAATGTCTGTATATATTTATTTACTGCTTAACTTTTATTGTCTTCTTTTAAACAGTTTCGTCGTTTGGTGCATATCAGCACGACATTAGCGGTGATGTCGTTTGATAACACTCAAAGGATTTTAAATTGTTATCTTTTAATTTCAAAAACACGCCTAAAATCTGTGTTTTAATATAAACTTTATAAAAACCAAAAAGATTTTCTTTCTACTTTATTTTCGATCGTACGATGTTGGAGCTCGAGTCTTCGTTGCCTGAAACCTGAACGAAAACCGAACTGACTAAATCTTCATAAACGGTCGAAATTTGCATGTTTTGAAAGTTAAAGACTGAAATTGACAAATTTATTCAACTTTCAAACTGTCGGACAGTGTTTGATTATGACATGGTCATTCGTGTGTCATTTGTTTATACTATATTCCAAGCAGTTGTTCTCATTACGCGTTTAGATTTCTTGCATGTGCAGATTCTAAAGGCTAGGAGAACATGGTCGATGACAAGCTTTGGAATGAAGACACGACGATAAGGCGCTCAAGAAATGAAGATGATCGAGTAGCCGCTGACAATCATCAACACCACAAGGATCTCACTTCATAAAGTTAAAGTATTTCACGAGCATAACTCAAGGGGGAGCTTATGTTAAGGGGGAGTTTGTCAACACACTTCCTACATGATACGGGTAGTTTGTTGATACACTCTCTGCTTTCAAGACGTGAAGACTTTGAAGATCCTCCGACATTGAAGACTTGTAAGGACATCAGAGTTTTGGTAACTCGAAGACCAAAGACCGTCGAAGTTCGAGACGAGTCTACAACTATAGAAGATAAAGACAAAGCTACAGCCAAGGGGGAGTTTGTTGGTGCACTTGTGTCTGTACTTTGTCTGTATTCGGTCTGTGTATAAACGATGTCCTAAGTTAGTCTGTAAGTTGACCAAGTCAACTATCCTCCTAGTTTGACTTGGCCAATATGTTGTAATGTAAAGTGTCTGAGTCGAAGGATAAGGGATCGAAGGATGATGTGGATCCTTCGATACCCACGAAAGATATGCTTCGAATGCTTAGACCTCGAAAGGTGATCTTTCGAGGTCCCTGCTGATCTTTCGAGTGACTTGTCTTCGATAGATGATCCTTCGGACCATCTATCGGATCCTTCGACCAGACATCATAGGCTGGGTATATATACACCCATGCAGTGTAGTGTGAAGCAGAGATGCACACAGATAGACAGAAAGAGAGTTGAGAGCATTCTGTCCGAAACACACACACACACACACACTTTGAGAGTTTGCAAACTGATTGTAAACATTGTGCTTGTAACCGGAAACTTTCTACGCATTAATACAAGTGGTGTTAATCGTTGAGTCTTGTGTGTTCTTGTGTTTGTTCTTGCATCATCCCGGTTTGCTCGCTAGCTTGGATTCCGCACTCGCTAGTGAGTTTGTATAACAAGGTTTAGGTTTATTCTCGATCCTCCGAGAAAAGGGACCTACAAATTCCGCACTCGCTAGTGAGTTTGTATAACAAGGTTTAGGTTTATTCTCGATCCTCCGAGAAAAGGGACCTACAAAAAGTCCCGCCTAAACTACGCGCCAAAAAACTCCTATAAGAGAGGGGTCTATACACAATGAAATTAATCACACCCAGAAAAAGCAAAAAACGCCATATCCTAGAAAACACCATAGATGGCAAAGCTTTCACTGAAATGGATCCTTTTTCTGAGGGGGTTAACTCAATAATATTTTGCTGAATGAGATGGACAAATATTCAAGAAAAAGAGACTGATGACAGTGATATGCCATCATGTGAGCTTTGTTCTTGATGATTATATGGATGGAATAAAGGGTTCAACACAAGTGTAAAATGCTATTTTGGACTCCATTATTACAAATAACATCAAGCAAGAGTTGATCTTTAATGACATGCCACCAAACAAGAATATCACACTAAAAAACAGGATGCCACTAAGCAGCTTCTTCTGAAAAAGAAAGGGTTTATGATGGAAAGTTGGCATCTAGCTAAATTATTCAAAAAAGGTTCAAAATGGCAAAAACAAATTCAAGAAGAAGAGGCTGATGACATTGAAGATTGGAAAGAAAAATTAGATTACCATTTTTAATTAATTTTGTTTTCATTTTATATTGTATTGATATCAAGTTATATGTTGTTTTGTTATCTAATTCTCTATAAATAAAATACATTATTATATAAAACGCCAAAAACTACAAACACCAAAACGCTAGTAGAATGAAAACTGGGAGAACCGCTGCTGGCAAAGCACCTTGTAAAGGGTATTAAAACGCCAAAAAATTCACTAAACGCCAAAAGAAAAATTGGTCTTATTTTAATCTTATGCAAATATTAATTACTCGTAGTGAATAATTATACAAAACACCACAAACGCCAAAAAAATTAACCAGAAAATGATATAACGCAAAAAAAATATATATGTGACACAAAAACAATTAATTCAACGCCAAAAAGTTTATTAAATACGATTAACCCCAAAAAAAACTTAGACGCCAGAAAATATTATACCGCGTTGTGAAAATAAAAGAAGAATGAAAAGACAAAAAAGCCCATCCGCCCTTCTCTATGCCGCGGGGCACGTGTTGGGCCAGGATGCGTTCTCACCGTTCTCACACTTGTGAGCGTTTTCTCCCGAACCTGTTTCTCTCTCTCTCTCTCTCTCTCTCTCTATATATATATATATATATATATATATATATATATCTAATGGCGTTAATGTCACGAACGTACCGTGTGTAATAAAGTTAAAAACGTTTAATGTCACGTGAGGGTATCAAACGTTATTGTCATCATTGTACATTGTAACCACAAATGCTTATATAGGTTACACTGATTTTAATCAGATACATCAAACACGTGTTTTATATGGTCACCGCATCACATAATGTGTCGTCCGCTATAAACAGCTAAGGTGCCGCCGGCGTAGTGTGTTGTGTATCGCAGTTTTAACGTACCTGTCATTTTAAATTCACGTTTTGACATAAACTTTTTTCTCAAGTGAGTCAGGTAAAAAATAATACGTTTTATACTTACTTTGTATGTTCGTAAACTGTATTCGAAAGCGAGTTGGGTCAAATATAATACGTTTCATTCGACGGCGACATAATTTTTTTCAGTAAAGAGTCTGGTTAAATATAAAGTATAAATACGACTGACTTAACTTTTGACGCCACCGTAACGCGCGACGGGTCAAAATTCTAGTTGCTACCTAAATAAAATTAACATCTCAACGCTTTAGCATTGAATATCTTGCACATCATCCACCAAAAACACGTATGTTACACATTTTTCTATTACAGTTCTTACAAAATAATATTATTATTTTTTTAACTGAACTTATATTTTTATACTTTTACGAAAAATACTTTGAACAATTTTATTTTGCAGTATAATCATTTCAAATGGATTTACTGATGACTAAAAACATACACAGATAAATTTTACACAACATGATTAAGAAAACGTAAAGACAAATCTTACACCCATAGGTTTTATATAATTTGTTACAAGTAGTGCAGCAATAGGGTAAACATAAAAGACAACAATTATATATAACTTTACTAACCATATATGATTGGTGTAATGTGACGATGCTCACACTATTATCAAAAAAACGCTTTAACTCTGATTTATTCTTCAAACAACTAGCATGTACAAATGTGCTGCTAGATTAACATCCCATTTTACCATAACCAGAGGTAACTACTGAGAACTCAAAAATATCACATTGCCCAACTTCATGGGCTACACTTCTAGTCTCCTCAAATGTTTGTTGTTGAATCCAAGGATGAGCTGTAGATTTCCTCAAGTTGCCTAGCTCCAATACCACTTCTTTCATTGTAGGTCTGTCACAACCTTGTAAATTAAGGCATTTTTTCACCAAATCAGCAACACCTTGTATCTGCTCAAGAGTCCCTTCATCTAATATCCGAGGCTCAATAATCTCGTGTAACCGGTTTTCTGTAACTGAATTGACAAAATATGTTGCTATATTCTTTTCATCATTGGATCTATCAGCGCTAATTACTTTTTTCCCGGTTATGAGCTCGTCAAGGACCACTCCAAAGCTATATACATCACTTTTCTCAGTTAGTTGGCTTGTGTTGAAGTACTCAGGATCCAAATACCCTAGTGTGCCTTTAACAAGAGTCGTTACATGCTCATGATCTAATGGGATCAACCTTGATGCACCAAAATCTGAAATTTTTATGGTGTAGTTATCATCTAGTAATATGTTGGTAGACTTGACATCTCGGTGTATGATTGGCATTATGGTTTCTGAATGAAGATATGCAAGTGCACCAGCAGCTTCAACAGCTACTCTCAACCGATTTTCCCATGATAACCAACTCATTCCACCCAATCTAGAATGAATATGATGGAAACGAGTGTTATTAGAGATGAATTCATAAACTAATACAGGGATTTCCTCTTCCAAGCAACACCCTAATAGCTTTACCACATTTCGATGGATGACTTGTGTAAGAATAAAGACTTCATTTATGAACTGCTCTGCTTGACTCTCATCTACTATTATAGACTTCTTTATTGCAACTTCACGTTTATCAGATAAAACTCCCTTGTATACTACACCAAAAGCACCTCGACCAATAATATTCTCTTGAGAATAATTATTACTAGCTTTGCGAAGTTGTGCAATGCTAAACAAAGTCATTGCATCATGAGACCCTTGTGATTTGATCTTTTCTTTTAGTAACAAGCCTCCATTTTTCTCAAAGAACTTTTCTCGAAGCTTCATTACCTTCCTCCTCCTTATACAATAGAAAATTCCTAATATACCAGATAGTACTGCTAATAGGCCAAACACCATTGCTACATGTGAATTGAAAACGGAAAAAAAAAACACTTCAATTAGTGGTTGTCCTTATCTCAGTTTATGTGAACATGTTTTTTAGAAGAGTTAATTACTGTTTTCGTCCCTGTGGTTTGTCAAAAATCACCATTTCAGTCCATTAGTTTAAAAATCGTGATTTCAGTCCTTGTGGTTTCACTTTCGTAACCATTTCAGTCCCTGTGGTTTCACTTTCGTAACCATTTCAATCCATTTATTCTGTAAGTACATGGACTGAAATGATTACGAGGTGGACTGAAATGGTTACGAAAGTGAAACCATAGGGACTGAAATCGCAATTTTTAAACTAATGGACTGAAATAGTGATTTTTGACAAACCACATGGACGAAAACAGTAATTAACTCTTTTTAGAAACTAACATCCTGAAGATTTATAAAGTTATACTAGTTGACATAGAGGGTGTTTGGGGTTGAGTTTTGAAAATAAATTATGCGTTTTGAATAATCAGAATCAGATAATTAACTGTAACAAAACGTGATGTTGAAAGATAGTGTTTGGATTTGATTATGTTGCTTGATATCACAGTAATCAAATAATCAACTATTTGAGTGTTTAGCAAATATATATATTAAAAAAATAAACAAGTGAAAATCCTTTTCTAAACGGAAATAATCAATTTTTGGAAAACTGCATTTTGTTGCAGTATGGGGGGAGCTGCTTTTGGAAAACTGCGTTTTGTAACTTTCTAAATGCAAATAATAATTTTTTTTTTATTTTTTTGCCCAAACACTCAAAACTCATTATTGATTTCAAAACTCAATAGTCTAAAAATCTCCTTCAAAACTCAATCACAAACACCCTCATACACATGCGCATACTTTCATTAAATATTACCTATAATGAATATAGATGAAGAAGACTTTGAATTATTAGGGTGTTGACAACCATTTTCTATTTTTGCATCACCAAATGATCCTGATGGACAAGTACAATTATAACTCCCAGGAGTATTCTTGCAATCACCGTAGCAAGGATGAGTTCCTGGATCATTGCACTCGTTGATGTCTGTAATAAAAACAAGTAGAATTACTAAAACGTCGAGTAAACATCATAATATGTAATTTTATTAACATCAAAGAATTTATGTTGACTGAAATTAAACTTCAACAATGTTGAAGATCTACTCATTCAGATCCAACGTTCGAATGAAAATAATGTGAAAACATACAGGAGCTTGACTCGAATTACAACTCGAACTATTGTAGAAGTTGAAAAATAACTTTTTACGTTGCAATGGTTAAAAAACGAAAAATCATTAAAGCTTGCATGAGATGATGGACACAAAAACTGCAACCTTAATCACCCCAATCAATGGGCTTCATGTAACTATTACATGTCCATGTTCCGCGGCTTGTTTGAAACTTATATACCGCGGATGGTCGGATGGTCGAAACGTTATCAAAATTAAGCATCTAACAACAGGTCGATATTGAAGAAAGTTTATATACAGACGTAGATAAAAAAAAATATAAAATAAAATAAAATTCTTATTATAGAAGTAAAACTAAAACCAATTTTTTTATTATAAAAGTTATAATAGTTTAAGCTATCTGTTTATTAAATTAAAAAAAAAGGAAAAACAACTAAAAACCATCAAACAAAAAAGAAAAAAAAAAACCTTAAAAAGCTTTAATGACTTATTCATCTATGATTTGATGACTTATATATTATCACGCATAACTATTGCACAATAAGGATGCCACATAAAGTCATATATCTCACGTCTTAATTTGTAAGGCCCTAGTCACATTAGGACGGGGGCTTACATCTGGTTAACACTAAATGATATTGTTTTTTTCTAATAAAAAAATAGTAAAACGACTAAAACATAGTTACCTTAAAAAAACAAAAAAATAAATAAATGAATTAAAATTCCCTATCTTATTTACCCATAATATCCTTCCCACCGCAAGTTACTTCCACCCGTCACCATATTTAATTACCTCCCCGCCACATATCTCCGGTTGACATAATGTTGTTGGAAAACCCGAATGTTATTTACCCCTAATATCCTTGCCCCAAAACCCGAATGTTTTACTTACTAGTATGGTTTCATGAGTTATGGAATTAAAGGTGATAACTAAGTTATTTAACTTAGTTAAAACTATATGTCTTATAGTAAAATACAAGGTTTGTGGCAAATGATTTAAGATGGCAAAATTGAGGGGCTAAATATAGCAAGTTGAATGAAAGTTTCTATAAAAAACAAACACTAGTGTGTGCATATATGTCGTGTATAGAGAGAGAGACGAAGAGCAAGAAGTTCATCTCATTCAATGCATCACAATTCTTCCAAATCAAGATCAAAAATTTATAATGATGCTTTGCATGAATGAGGATTCCATATCATCTCAACCTAATAAACAAGTGGTAAGTTGTAACTTGTGATTTTGTGATTATATATGAAATGGGTTTATGATCAATTCTTGAAATTGTATGAAACTAAGTATGAAGGTGTGTTAGAATCACCAAATAGGACTTGGATTATCAATGATTTTAAGTGACTTAATGATTGAAGATGAAACCCACCATAGATGGTGAAGGTGGCAACATGGGTGAATCACCCATGTCCAAATCATGTGCAAATTCAATTTATTATGTTGTATGTGATGAATTATTGTTAGTTACATTGAAGTATAGTATGAAATTTATTTGATGCTTAGTTGTGTTGATGAATGAATGCAAGAAGTTGGAATCAAAACATGAAATACTTGTACATTGTGCTTAGATAGTAGTACGCACACCAAGTGTTTGATAAAAAGCCTAGCCTAAGACTAGGGGTGTTCATCGAATCGAATATCGAATTTTCGAATTATTCGAATCGAATTGTTCGAATAATTTTTATTTTTCCTTGAATTCATATTCGATTCGAATTCGATTAAAACCTATCGAATTCGATTCAAATTCGAATAAAAAACCTAATTCGTATTCGATTCGTATTCGATTAAAATTTCGAATTCGAATCGAATTCGAATAAGTTCGACTTAATTCAGATTCTTTAAAACATGTAAAAAACAATCAAAATGAAACATAAATTTTAAAGCAGCCATAAATCACGATATCACATTAAAAAGTTTCAAATAAAGTACCACAATTCTAAAATTCAAAACGAGAAGTAAGAATAATCACTCCACATTACAAGTTAATATTTTTATGGTTAGAAATCTATTGATAGGTTTGTTACCTAGGTTATACTTATGGGTCAATGCAGTGGGTTTGGCAATGGGTAATTTTAATACTTGGAAAAAATTTTGAAAATAATTTAGGGGAATTGGCCTGTAATAATCTCACCTAAACCTTATCGACCATTAATAATCCCACCTCAGAATATTCCCCACACCAGTCCCACCTTTCACCTATTTTTCCTACAATGGTCCCCCGTTAAAAAAAACTTAACGGAGTTAAGCTTTTTTTCCAAATTACAAACAGATTTTTTAGGGCTTTTGATCAGAACGATGATACGAGTCCATTGATGTAAAACTTACTTCGAAGTGGTACTCCAAGTGACTTGATTTTGGTTAATTGGAAATTTAAACACCCGTATTGAAGCGCCGTTTTCATCATTTGGGGCACCGTTTCGAGGCAAGTTTTACATCAATGGACTCGTATCGTCGTTCTAATCAAAAGCCCTAAAAAATCTGTTTGTAATTTGGAAAAAAGCTTAACTCCGTTAAGTTTTTTTAACGGGGGACCATTGTAGGAAAAATAGGTGAAAGGTGGGACTGGTGTGGAGAATATTCTGAGGTGGGATTATTAATGACCAATAAGGTCTAGGTGAGATTATTACAGGCCAATTTCTCAATAATTTATAGTATAGCTTAATAAAATTTATATGTGTATTATATATAAAAATATTAAATAAAAATGTATAATTTTTATTCGAATTTCGAATCGAATCGAATTTGAAATTATAAATTCGTATTCGATTCCTATTCGATTTACTTGACTCGAATTGAATCGAATTCGAATTCTTGTAATCGAAAAGAATTCTTGATAATCGAATCGAATTTAAACGAATTTCGAATTTTTCGAATTCGAAACGAATCCTGAACACCCCTACCTAAGACTATTGTTAAATACGTGATCAAATGAGAAGTAAAGACTTGAATGGGTACGCCACGGTATGTCAAACTGAGTTAGGATGCTTAGTTTAGCCTATAAACATGGTTAGACTATTTAAAGTTGAGTTTTGGTCCATAATTTAAAAGATTTACAAACTTGATCGGAAGTAAATATTCTTACGCACTTGTTTTGGTAATGGCTGTAATGAGACCATAACATCTCCGTTTAGGGTGTATGATAGATGGTTGGAACGCTAGTAGAACGTACTACATTTCATACTTGAACATGAGAAGCTAGTTATGATGTTTGGCGCATCAAAACAGCAAGTTATGTTAACTATTTAGTTTTGACAACAAGCTGAATTGTATCACTTTTATAAGTTGTCCTGATTTTATAAAAATCATATAAAATCATAGAAAAATAGTGTGATAGTGTATTTTATATGCTTGGAAAGCTCTTTGAATTGTCTACGATTTGTCTTTGAACATAAAAGGCTAACAAAAATCGTAAGTGGGTCAAAAAAGGTAGTAAAATAGCAGCTATACAAGAATTTTTATAAATAAACAAGTAAGTTTTGTAAATTTACTAAGGATGAGTGTTTGTATATCTTTTGGCTGACAATATAAGTTGAATCTAATTAATGTATTACGTCTGTTCAAGTGTGTTTTAAGTGTGTAAAACACTTGCAAACTAGTTTATGCATATAATTACATAATTGGTCAAAATGGGTTGCTAGTAGATAATCAATTGATTTCGAACTAGTTGATGAACCGGTTACATGTATGGTATGACATCACATGAATATTAATGGTTGTATTGATTGAATTCCACGTTACGTATTCTGACCATTAAATTTGACTTTAATATAAGCAAGGTGTACGAGCTTAAAAACCAACGGGTCATGAGAACAACAAGATAGTCAAGATCCTACGGGCAAAAGTAAGTTAGTCTTACTTCTATTTTAAGAATGCATATAAAATTATTAATATGTCCTTCTTTTAAACCCGTTAGATTGTATCTTTGGTTGTTATGTCTTTAAAGAAAGTAAGAACATGTCCTTTCAACCCGGTACGAGTGTAAGCAAAATTTACTATGTATTAGTAAGTGATTTCCGAACTCACTTCTTTATATTATAGATGAAGTATGGCATGTTTGAATATAGGGAATCATGAAATAAGGTATAAGTAATGGTAGTACCAAGGTAAATATTGTTGTAGTAAGTCGTATTTAAATGTCTATGTTTTGGAACGTCACGCTAAAGTAAACGGGTCAGAATCTAGAAGATGATGTGTCAAGAAGTAAAAAAATTTACTTTTCGGGGAATGGGGTTTAGTGTTAAGATGATATTATGGCTTGATTAATGTTATTTCACGTCTCGAGCTTCCGATACCTCTTAGAGCCATTCCCGAGCCCCGTTAAACTTCCGAAATGCACCCAAACCACATCGAAGAGTTTGTGCGAGGTGGGGCGGGTATGAAACTCATATATGCGAATGTAAGGGAATGATATAAGTATGTGTACATGTAATTATGGTCTTAAATGGCATGTTGATAGATAGGAACTATAGAAGGGGCATGATTAGGAAATGATGACGAGTGCACATTTGTATATGCATGTTTTGTAAATAAGTAAGTTAGGGGTAGGATTAGTAAGTCCGAATGTAACAGAATTTCAAGGTATATGTAAGGTTTGGATAAAAGATATGTAAGCACGCATTTTAGATTTAGTATGTACTAATGAATATATTTTGTTCATTCAGAGGCATGGGTTTCATATGTACAAACATAAATGGTACTAATCAAGTTACTATAGAGAATGAAATGAAGTGTAGGTATATCATTGTTGGATCACTAAAGGATTGACACGGAATTGTAAAATTGGAAGTCAGGGAGTTATTCGGATGGAATGCATTTAAGAATGAAACGTGATATGGCTGTTTAATTACGTATTTTTAGATTACGCCTAATGTCGTCAAGTACTAATAATGTGAATGTATGTGGTGACCGCATGTTACACGGATCATTACTATTAATCACAAGGGACAAGCGGGTGAAGCTCAAGTCAAAGAACGCTGATTGTACGGAAGGGTGGTCACTTGGTTGTAGTCACATGTTATATTTGAAATATTTAGAAATATTTAAATTAAAAGATGAATGATGAAATTCTTTTAAATAAGTTGTCCTTAAATGGTTACTAAGTATGTTAGGAGAGGAATAAAAAAAGAAATTTTAAGGTTCATATTTTTCCTATGCGTCTTTTCGGTTAAATCGTGTTAAGGTATTACATGTAGCCTTAGGCCCAAACAAATAAAAGAGAAACAATTGTTTCGACCCGTTAACTAATAAACGAGAAACATAAAACATGCAGCCCAATAACGGCTTCGGATGGCTTGATTAATTGTCTTCATTATTAACAAAATTGTTTTTCTACTTTAGGATTTGTGACCTGATTTAGTTCCGCTACTAGCTTCTATGGTAAATGTTGTATGTTGGAAAATCCTTAAGAAAGACCCGTTTTTGTAAGGGACTACTATACTTTCTTATCTCATGACACTGTTTCATGTCATCAAACGACAATTTGAAATTCATATGGGACCATGATTTGACATATAGGACCCCGAACGACCATTTGATTTAAGCTCAAACGACCGTTCAATGACGGTGTACGATTAGAAAGCAAGAGAGGTAGGTATAATCAAAATCAACCCCTTGAGTGTAACATGACCATTGTTAAAAATCATATGTGTGACGAATTATTTAATCCAAAGAACTTTTGTCAAAAATAATAAAACCCGTTTCCATCTAGTTATAATAATCAACTATGTCGCACTTCAGTCAATTATGTAGCATATAATTTAAGTGAACTAGAAATAATATGGGTTGTTACTCCTTCCCTTTGGTTTTTACTGAACCTACCCCTCTTAGGAGTTGCGTTGTTAAACATATTGAGGGTACGTTTAGCATCACCTGAATAATAAAAGTTGCTATGAAGACGATATTGATATATACTTGAAACATACCTTGGCATCCGGGATCAAGATAGGGGTTACCCTCGTAACCATTGTTGCATCTACAACGATACCCACCGCCTTCTACCACATAGCAGGAACTGTTTTCTTTGCAAGCAGAAGGCTCGGAGCAATTCCTAGTGTCGCGCGCAATTACCCAATCTACCACAACAGGGACAGTGGCATCTATCCTCTCCCAAACACCCCCCTCAAGAGATAAATCATTGGTGCCCTGAAAGACAAAAGTGCCTTCCTCACCAACAAAGGCAAAGCCACAGCGGTTGAAGGACCAAACACCTGTGTGGTTTTGAAAGGAGTTAAGTGTAATACTATAGTAGTCTAGGCCCTTGGGTATAGATGTCTGGCAACAGCCCACTCCTGGGCACTGCCCATTTTCAGCCACATCCTGTGCTTTGCTACATACCCCCATACAGGCACTAGAAAATTCTCCGCCGTCGTTTCTCCCGCTGATGATAGAATAGTCATCACACCCAAGGACTGTGAACTTGTTCTTTTCAGAGAAAGTGAATGCACTTAACTCAATACTCCAATCGTAATCTTCGGAGATTGTTCCATTTCGGTTGTAGCA
Organism: Helianthus annuus; assembly: GCF_002127325.2. Lineage (NCBI taxonomy): Eukaryota > Viridiplantae > Streptophyta > Magnoliopsida > Asterales > Asteraceae > Helianthus > Helianthus annuus. The sequence goes on from NC_035435.2 coordinate 162,736,648, forward strand.
CCTATTTGCAAATTCATTGTGAATGCGGAATTCTGACTCTGAAATGCTGTATATTTCGATGTTATCGTCGGTTGAACCAAGGAACAATTTTGGAGGTTTGTAAGACGAGTTGCAAGTCACGTAGAACGAGTCGTCAAGGGAACAGCCCGTGTCTTTGCCAATACCAAAAGGGTAAGGAACTGTCACGTTTCCGCAGTGGGTTGGACAGTTTGGCTTTGCTATAGCACTTGTGTTAGAATCTTGAAGAGTTGTAAAAGGAAGTGTATAAAGAGATAGAATAAAATGAAGAAGCATGTTGATCCTAGATTTCCTTCACTCTTTTGTATGAGATAATATCTTTTTATTTGTGGTTTCCTTGTACTATTTATGAAATGGCTGAAAGGGAGTGTTAACTGTTGGTTTATCGATCATTATTAATTTAGAAATTTAGAGTTTGTTTTGAATACGATGTTAGTTGGTCTCGTCAAGAAGTTTGAATTTATATTCCAAACCTTTCCAACGAGAGAGTAGACTCCACACACAGACACAGAAAATTGTTGTTTTATACATTATTTTAATACTTTTTATACTAAAAGGTGAGTGTGTTTTAATACTTTTTATACTAAAAAGTGAGTGCGTAAAAGGATACAAGTATGTAACGTTTTAGAAAATTTTATGAGTATATTCTTAAAATGATTGGAATCTAACTTGACAGGACAAGCTGAGGTGATGCTCATTGGTATTTAAAGCCTTTAGCATCGTGGATGCTTTTTAGACCCCAGATTCATGAGTTCGCAAGATATTATCGTTGGTTGTGGTCTTGCTAGCTGTTTTTCCATGGACTGAGTCTATATTAATTTTCATGACTTGATGGTCATCTAGAGAGAACTGAGAAAAGTCTTGAGCAGTTTTATTCAATTGGCCAACCATGCTATTACATTAATGGAATGCCGGTGACACAACGAAAATAAATCCAATCGACTAGAAAGCGAGTGATACCTAATTAAACATACAGTGAAACTGATTGACTCGTTTACATAATTAAGTTAAAACGTACATGCTTAGGTCACATGAATACTAAGTTACTAACTCATCATAACACCCTAAAAATTGTAATAAAGGATTCCATTTGTACTTAAGTTATCAAAAGACATTACGGGTGTTTCCAAAAGACGTGGGCCTCCTCTCTGACCTGCATCTTATGTATAAAAAAACTATGTGCCAAAAGATGTTCTTATTTAACTACATCTTTTGAGTGTTTTTAAAATACACGATGAGCCAAAAGACGTGGCAACCGCATCTTTTGGATGTAAGAGTAGTATTTCAAAATTTAATCGTCTTCCTTTAATACCCAGCAAATACGAATCATCACATTAAATTTTCATCTTTAATATTTGAGCATGCCCGCTTTCCTTTCGTTAGAACCTCATCTTGTAGCGGAGACCGACAGTGTGTTTGGGTGTATCAAATCCTTTCCGAAAGGGACGTCATGTGGGAGAGATGGTTTGAGGGCTCAACACCATTTGGACGCTCTTTGTGATGAAGGGTCCGTGATTGCGGTTAGCCTACTCAGGGCGATTTCAGCTGTGGTTAACTTATTTTTGCGAGGGGGGTGTCCGAGGAGTTTGGCGGAGTTTGTTGCATCTGCTCCTTTTACGCCCCTTCTCAAGCCCGATAATGGGATTAGACCTATTGCAGTGGGTTCGATCTGGAGGAGAGTGGTCTCCAAGGTAGCGATGAAGGGGGTGGGAAAGGATATGTCCAAATATCTTGGCGACTTTCAGTTTGGGGTCGGGGTTCCAAACGGGGCTGAGGCGGTTCTTCATAGTGCAAACAGGCTCTTAAATGCGCACCACCGAGACGGGTCGTTGGCTATGCTTACCGTCGATTTCTCGAATGCCTTTAACCTTGTGGATAGAACTGCTCTTTTAAATGAGGTAAGGAAAATGTGTCCATCCATCTCTGCTTGGGTTGATTTTATATACGGGCAACCAGCTAGGCTTTATGTGGGAAATGATTATATTTGGTCTTCCACGGGGGTTCAGCAGGGGGATCCTTTAGGGCTTCTTCTTTTTGCCCTTGTTTTACACCCTCTTGTTCTCCGAATCAGAGATCGTTGTAAGCTTCTTTTTCACGCCTGGTACCTGAATGATGGGACCATTATTGGAGTTTTGTCTCGAGTTGTACGGTTAATGTGATTTGGATTATTTTACTAACACGTGTGCATTGTTTAATTTTAATAGATAATAACCAAGAGAATCACCAGGAAGCTATAGTAGTATCACCTAAGTCAACAATGTGAGTACATTTCTCTTTATTAAACACTTTTTGTGAGTCAAAATGTTTTACCAAAACCTCAATGTTTTCAAATACAATTAAGTGATTAAGTCTTTGTATTCTACAATTACTGCCGGTATGTTGGGGTTTTGTATACAAAATGTGAAATATGTTACCATTGGGCAAAGAGTTAGCCAATGAGTAATATGACCCACAAGTCTGGTGTGAATAGTACTGAATGAGTAATTGTGTAGATATAAACATTGTAATCGCCCTTAATATTGTAATGTGTAAACAACTGATGCTTTCCAAAAATGGAATGTACTTGCCAGTATTTCCTGCTAATAAAATGTTTTTAAAACGCATTTCAGGTAACACAATGTGGAAGCCAATAGAAGCCAGCTGGAGAGCACTGAAGGCTTGGAAAAGTGGCTACAAAAGTTACCTAAATAAAAAGGAGTTTTTGTTTTCAATAATTAGGGTTTATCCCTACAAACGTATTGTCAAATGAACTTGGGTTTTATCCCATTGATTTGTTATAAAAAGTTTGGTGTTTTACTCTGATAAAAATATTTCCTAACTACAGTCATGTGTATTCTGCAGCTAAATTAATAAACACCGAGACCACCATCTATCTGATCTCGCGACACCCGCTCCCGGGCAGGGATCGGGGGTTGCGACATCGAAGCGTAGCAGAATTTTATTTTCCATTTTTTATTCTTTTTGGAACACTTTACGCGTTCGTTTATGTCTCTTTTTGCAGGTACTGCATGACTTCCACCCCTATGGGTGATTCAGAGCAATACTCATTCATCAACGAGTCAGAACACGAGCCAGAACGATATTTTTGCAGCAGACTTCGTTAGAGAACATACTCATGGCCGAAGTAATTATAAAACCAATTGCGGAGGAAAGGACCTTTATGGACTTTCTAAGGCCAACCTTGGATAATTTTAGGTAGCAATTGCCGCCCGTGGGGTAAACACAAATAACTTTGAACTAAGATCACCTCTTATCCAAATGCTTCATAACTCATCTACTTTCTATGGCCTATCCGACAAAGACCCGCATCTCCGTATTTCCAACTTCTTGGAAATTTGTGAGGTTTTTAATATTAATAGTGTTTCGGACAACGCCATTAGACTCCACATGTTCCCATTTTCATTAAAGGACCGAGCAAAGGGATGGCTAAATAGATTTCCCAATGGTTTTATAACCACCTGAGATTTATCAATATTTCCCATCCGTTAAAACTACTAAATTAATTATTGAAATTAATTTTTTTCCTCAAGAAGATGGGGAATCTTTATACGAAACATGGGAACGATTTAAAGAACTTTTGAGAAAATGTCTGCACCATGGACTAGAAGTGTGGAAATAGCTTTCCATCTTCAACAATGGGCTATGATGTAGCATGTGAAATGATAATGAAGAATTGATCACGTTGATTCTATGAATACCTGTGATAATCTTCCCCAAACCCCAAATTCGACCCAAAAGGCAGAGAATTTGAAATGATAAGATGGTTTAATGCAAAATTGATGAATGACCATCTGAATTACATAAGAATAACATAAATAAGAACAGAAATTCGAAACAGGCCAATAAAAGTCCATGGGACAAACACAAGTCCAAAAACAAAGTGCATAAAACATGAAAAAAACACAAAATTGCCTGTAATTCCCACTAGAATGCGTCTTTTGGACCGAAAGTTAGGCAGACATTTTTTCGTAAATCACCCTTCGTAGCTCGATCATGGGCCTCCAGAAATGTCATAGCTTGATCTTCCACACTTGGGCCTGCATCAGGCTATAACCCCAAATGCGCCAAATCCTAGATTCCAACTCAGGGGAATTCTAAGAAATAAGCGCCCTACTGAAGTTTTCACGCAGATTGAGGATATAGCCCAAAGCAGCTTTCAATGGCATACACCTCGAAATGCCAAGGTGAAAGCACTAGTGCATACAAAGTTGATGAAACCACCTCGCTTCAAGCTCAAATCGAAGTTTTAACAACTAAACTTAAAAGGCTTGAAGCGAGTAAATAAAGTTCTGCAGTTATGGCTTGCGAAGAATGTGGGGGACGTATGAAATCTAGATTTGTACCTAACAACAACAACAATAACAACAACAACAACAACAACAACAATAATAACAACAACAACAACAACAAAAACAAAAACAGACTTTTAACTAAAGGGATAATTTTCAAAGGAACGAGCAGCAGTTTGCTCCTCACCCCCAATATAAAAGTAACAATTCCTCTAATGACTTATCCAAGTTAGAAGATACAATCACCCACCTCTTCTAAGAAGCTGTTAAAAGGTATGAAAAATGTTTTTCTCAACACGAAGCAGGCATACGCATCCAAAGATCCACTATTCAAGCTATCGAACAATAACTAGGTCAAATGGCAAAAACACTTTTCGAAAGGCCTCAAGGCGCACTTCAGAAGCCAAAAAGTTGGCCCCGAAGAAACATATCCTTCACCACCCAAACCACCACCAAAAAAATATACCTATTTCACATACCACCCAATCCATTGACAACCTCTCTGACCCCCCATCTCCTACTCAACCAACCACTGAAGAAAGCCAAACCACTCCTCCATTCTAGAACCAGACAAAATAACCAATTGCCAAACTCAGCCAGAGGAACTCGTTAAAAAACAACGAGTCCCTTTCCCATATCATTTCGTAAAATAGAAAACCGAAGAACAACTCGGGAAGTTCATAAGACTACTTTAACAACTCCATGTAAACCTACCTTATGTAGATGTTATAACAAGATGCCAAAATATATCAAATATATGAAAGATTTCATGTCCAACAAGAAACGGTTTGATAGAATTGGGGGAGGAATGTTCAGCGGTCCTGCTCAACAAAATACCACAAAAGTAGCATGACCCGGGTAGCTTCACTATTCCCTCCTCAGTAGGTGGGTTAGTAGTGAAGAATGCACTGGCAGACTTAGGGGCAAGTATCAACGTCATGTCCACTTCCATGTTCATAAGACTAGGGATTGGAGGTCCAGTTTCAACCAAGATGACTATCTGACTCGTAGATCGATTAGCAAAATATCCAGAAGGAATAGTTGAAAACCTAATGGCCAAGGTAGGTGACTTTGTTTTTCTTGCTGATTTTGTCATCTTAGATATGGAAAAAGACAAGGTTGTGCTACTCATTTTGGGGAGACCCTTTCTTGCCACTTTACGAGCAATGGTCGATATGAATGACGGTAAGCTCACGTTAAGGTTCGGAGAAAAAGAATTGGAGTCGGTCAAAGAGTGGAAGATGATCCATTACAATGCGTGGAAGCCATCGATACAAGATTAGAAAATGCCATCAAAAGAAGCAAACTCATGGGATACTCAACATCCTCAAGTGGTATCACATGATAGACCACGCTTGGTCCAGCTAAATGTGACAACCCTCACTAAACCAGGTATCCGTACGATTTAATTAATAACTAATTGCTGCTTAATTACGGTGCTTAACTGAAATTGTTGACGAACTGCTACTTGATTTCTAGTACTTGTATATTCCTGCATCATACTTTAATTACCGTCACTACATTATTTACACGTTGAACCTTAGTGACAAACATGATGCACTAAAGCACAGTAGCATTAGAATGGATAACCTATTGAACATGCTGATAAAGCCAGCATCAGGCAGACACTGCCTCTAAGGGCCTGTATCAGCCAGAAATAATTTACTACACCCATAGTGAGTGTAGGGATACAAGGGTTGTAGAACTGCGTCTCTAGGAATAAGATATAATGACTGGATGTGCCTAAAACGTACTCTAAGCACAAAACACAGCACTTTTATTAACATACTAGCTTCTGGCTAACTAATAAAGTGCCAAAACATGAGGAAAATATTCCTGACACTTTGCAGAATGAGTGTGTCACTAAAAATATTATTTACGACACTTAAAAGCTTATTTAAGCACTTTAACGGATTTCTATCCAACCGAACAACCGGATTATACCCGGAACATAAAAATATTGACATTAACAATATTGGTCTTTTTCTGAGCCAGTTAGGGTCCCTGAATACCCTAACACCCGCATTAGAACACAACACACCACTAACCGAGTTAACCCCTAATCTAACCTAGTTAACTAAACTAAACACCAACCAACTTGTTGGAATCGAACTAGACCCCCCCCCATGACCGATTTCGGTCCCAATGTAACTAAGCTTGTACCAAGTTTGATTATTTTAATCACATATGTTGGATATCTAGGTGACATTAAACCCAATGGATTAAGGACTTGATAATGCCTATAAGTATCATCATCTACTCAAGAGTTCTTACACTCCACATTCACCAACACACCTCTCCCTCTCTTGCTCCCAACTCTCGGCCAAACCCCCTCCCCCTTCTACATCCATTTTCGGCTTTTGATCCATACATTCCAACATCATACAAGTCTTACGGATCACGCATAAGGAGTCTTGGAGCTAACGGAAGGCAAAGGACCTCGTTATCTTGCTTTTATCCACCACCTTTTCGCATAGATTCTTCCCTAGCCCCGAGCTAGAGGTATAACACTTAAAACACCCTCTTGAACTAATCTAAGGTGGTTAATAAGATTTGTAACGGTTAAAACTCGAAAACTTGCATTTTGAATCTTTAAAGTCTACTAAATGCATGAATATTGTTGGATAAAAGCTTAATACTTGTGTAAAAGTTGTAGTATTTGTAAGTTGTGAATATTGAGGCCCGATCTACGTTGTGGTAGCTCGGATCATCGTTTAACCCGACTTTGTTAAGATCATAGATCTTGACATAAGCTTGTTTCTATCGGTACAAGGGTTAAAAGGTGAAACTCTACCACACGAGAAACATGAACTTGTGTAAAAGTATTTTTACTTGTAAAATAGTGTTTAAAACTAGCGGATCTACGTATCTGCAAGTGGTATTTTCAAAGGACCAAGTGTCGAGAAAATCATGTTTTCTAAAAGACGGATAACACACTAACAAGTGTGATTTTTACAAACCACAAGTGTATAAACACTTGTGAAATGAAAGATCCGACAAAATAATAATTTTTGCAAAAGATGACGGGAAGTTGTAAAGATAGATTTATTCTAAAAACGAGGTTTTTACAGGATTAAGTTACGTTACACATAGATCCACAAAATATAATGGGATCTACACTATAGTTCTCGGAAAAACCACAAGTTCATGTGATTATGCGATTTACATACTTGTCGACTAGTTTGATGTGTTGGAAATTGTTTGATTGAATCAAGAAGTTGTTGAAATGATTTTGTAAAAGAAAATGATACGCTTGAAAGCGTGGCCACCTCCAGTTACAGAGGAAACTCTGGCGAAATTTTTCTAAAACCTAACACTTAGAATTATTTACAAGTGTTAGAATTATTTTCGACATGTTTTCAAAATATATTTCGCCACGACTTTATTTACAAATATTCGGAGGTGGGATTTTCACAAAACTAAACGTGATAAATATATATTTGGTAAATATAATTTTTCACAACACTGTTTATGATTATTTTGTGAAAATACACAAATATTATTTTTAGAGTAAAAATAATATTTGCAAACGTTGACAAATCCAAAATAATACGAACGCTTTCACAATAAATATATAAGTTACATCGGTAATTATTATTACCACTCGATCGTTAAAACGTAACTTACGCATTATACGGAAATATTTATGAACGCGTAATTTTGTCAACGTATTATTTTTGGGAAAATTATGTGAAATGGAAATATAATATTTTTGAGAAAAATATTTATATTTGGAATGAAGATATATTAAGTGAGACTTAATATTATAAATTGAACGCACATGTATTAAATCCCCCATCCTTGGGAAGGAGATTAACTACCAAGTACATGCAAAATATAAACACGAAATAGTTGTCTAACTATTTCCCAAAAACCCAAACTATAAAGCTAAGGCACGGCCATCCGTCTAATAGAATTAGTACATGTAGGTCGTTGCACAGCTGCCTGATTTGGAGTGCTTGGTAGAGACGCACTGACTGTGAGTTCATGTCCCCCTTTTCTCTTAACTGTTTTCAGTTTTCTAAACTGCGGGGGTGAAATACATGTTACAATGTTTATGATTACTTTATACATGATATGGTTAGCGTAAGGAGGGTTACTTTTTAGATCATGTGAATGGGTAGGCGGAAACTTGAGGTCATTAATTGGTACGTGCGTGACTACACATATTTTTACAATGAAATTACACACGAATTGGTTTTAAATTTATAAAAGTGATTGTTACTTTTACATCAAAACACACACGAAAGGGCAAGTGTACCCCGTCATATATGTAGTAAAGTATCGGTAAGAACCAAGTATCGATCCACGGAAATGGGCGGAGAAATAGTACTAGACCTTTGCCACTAAATTACCGGTAAAAACATAAATTGTCTTGGTTTTAATTAAACTAAAGTAAGCATAAATAAAAACTTATAAAACATAGTAAATTATATATTAATAGCCTTGCTTAATACACAACCTCAGCATGTCAACTAAGTCAGTTTTGGCACTAGAAGCATTCGGTCAATTTTCCATTTCGAGACAATTAGTATCCCTTTCGGGAATCCTAACATGACAATCATTCGGAAAGTTAAAACGATAAACACACTTTAACCACCTAAAATTGTTCTTTAACGTGCAATTGATAAATGTCTATGAATCTCCTAAAAATAAGTTAGTCATCCGTTAGGAGTTTTCTAACCTCACTTAATCAAGGAAAGCAACACCGATAAACACAATGCAACCACCGAGACAAGCATAAATTAGATTAAATCACAACCGAGTTCATTTTACAAATCTTACGCATAAATTCACCAAGATAGCAATTTTGGCCGAAACTACTAACTAAGCTAACAAATCATGGCAAGAATTTGTAACAACACCATCTAACCCGTTAGAGTCCTTCCGTGAAGGCAAGCTTTCTTGATTAACAATAATTACATTTTATTAAACCACTAACCCGTTAGAGTATCATGGTGCCCACATTTTAACCAAGTTAAGCTAGTTAACAAAGTTTAAAGTTTACTAATACATGATTAAATAAGCTTCATTCTTCAACTATCTTACCTAACCAAGCACCAATCATCCAATACAATTACTTATAATCAAGAAATCAATATCAATAACAAGGTTGCAAACTAATCATCAAAGATAATCATAGAAAATACTTCAAAGTTTCATTACAAACATAGATTAACATACTAATGGTTATAATCAAGCAAGGGATTGTTGTGTTTTTGCCCAAAGGCTTACATTAATACATAATAATCAGTCTAAATGCTTGAAACATAACAAAATTATGGAAAGATTTGAGAAACCAAACCATAAACAAGCATAAGAATGAGAATCTGGATAGTAAATGAGCAAAACCGGGCAATATGGCTTGAATCCGAGTGAAAGCAGAAGCCTTCGGAGCCTCAAAATCGCCTGCAGAGCTCCCAAAATGTCCAGAGTTACTACTAAAATGGTTCTGTTCTGTTTAAATGCTTTTTCGAAGTTGCACGGCCGTTCTCCCGATCGCACGACCGTGCACTTTAAGCATTATTGGTGGTGGGCCACCATACTGCATGACGTCACAGATCGTTGACTGGTCTTCGGCCACGCACGGGCGTTCCACAATCGGCACGGGCGTTCTTCACCGAGATCTATGTTGCACGCTTGGTTCCTTGGTCGTTCAGTTCCGAGGTCTTCCTGTGTCTTCGGATACGCACGACCGTTCCGCATGAGGCACGGTCGTTCCATATTGGGTTGGCCTGCAATGCCTTGCACGCAGAGTTGCACGGTCCGTTCACTGCCGGGTCTTCTTTGTTTGTCGGATATGCACGGTCGTGCATATGACCGCATGACCGTGCAACACGCCCAGGTCAGTTTTTCCAACAGAATCTTCGCAGCGTTGTCGTTTTGTCCGGAAAGTCCCCGTTTTCGCTATCATCTTGTCTGGTATGCTGTTTTAGGCCTGTAAACAAAAATGTAGATAATTAAGTATCTGAATGACGGTTTTACGGCCGAAAACGCATAAAATAGGGGTAAAACGGGGGACTAAAATATGTGTAAATTAGCGAATATCAAATCTCCCCACACTTGAACCTTGCTTGTCCTCAAGCAAGCTGAACTAAAAAGCAATAAAAGACGGAAATAAACAAGAACGATAATTTACACACTATTTTATTGAAAACTACTATAAACGGTTAGCCGGTTTGTCGAAAGACAACATCAAAAGACTCAAACCCAACAAGCATATGCAATTATAAAGCGACAACCAAAAAGCCGTGGCTTCACATTTAATCGACTCAACATGTTAATCTTCACACGACTCACAATGTTCACATACACTCGGTTTTATTTATGAAACATACATATAATGTGTATGTGCAAACACTCAATGCCTCGTCAATGAAACATGCAATATCATAAGCTTGTCATAAGATCTCGTCTCCACCAACCAACATGCAAATAAGTGTAAATCAAGAGGTCTTTACGGGTTGTAACGTTAGGCTTGGGCGAAGGGTATGGAAGTAGACATATAAAGTGGTGAAAATGGTTAAAACTCGGTAGTATCGTTTAACTAGCAACAACGTAAACAACTATACATACAAATGCCTTAAAAAGGCGACTATTGCGCAATCGAGCTTATCAACGAAATTTTAACATTTAAGTGTTCAAAATTGCTCGATTTTATCAACTTCACCCTATTTTAGGGTTTTTTTTTTTTTTTTTTTTTGCAAACTATACAATAAACTGAAACAAACGCTAGTTAAACGATTATTTTGCCCGAGTTTCAACACTAAAAAGGGTTTAAAACATACAAAGGCTAAATTTGGCTAAGTGGGCGATAATGTGGGTAAACAAAGGTAAACGGGAAGGCTCGACATGGTTAATCCTAAAGGGTAATATAAGGTGAACGGGGAGCACAATACAAAGAACAAGGTTTACAACAAAGGGGTAATCTAAGTGCCTCTATCACTTTTACACAAATCCACAAGTTCATGGTTTTAACAAGCATACTAGTGGCAAGTTCTATATTACACATGACATCCGGCTCACTCCTACTCCGAAATGAACAAATATATAACAATAGGCTCAAATATGCTCACGTAACGGATGGAATGGGTAAAAGTGTGAAAACTATCATGTAAGTCTTTCTTTGTTTGTCACGCTTTCCGGTTTCCTTTTTCAAAAATATTTTGCTTGTCGAGTTTTTATCAAGTCCGATGCTTTCTAAAACACAACCAACCGGTTTATTTACTAAAATATATACAAAATACAGGTATTTTTGAATGATTTTTCTGATTTTTTTATATATATATATAAATATGAGGACAAACAAAGTTAACAAAGTTAACCCCCTCCCCACACTTGAACTTCGCATTGTCCCCAATGCGAAACCCGAAATATAGAGAAAAAGGGTAATAGTACTCCCCTCAAGATGATATCTGATGAATCGAGGCTTCCAAAGCTGCGTCTGTCATATGCTCCGGTCAAAGACTTGATAGCCACAATCTGCAAATATGTCATATGGTACAGCACAACAGAACAGTAACAGAATAAACCCAAATAAACCATAATGTACATAAATACTACTAGTCCAAACAAAGACACAACATAAAGTAAAGTGTTTTAAAATACAATACAATCCGAGGGTGTTCGACATACTAAGCAAAAAGAACACCCGAAATAACAAGTACTAATAATAACCATAAAAACCACCAACGAACATCACCACCAACTCCTACTCGTCATCGCCGTCATCGTCTCTCGTGAAGGATGGGCCCGCACCACCATAACCAGGTGGGTTCCACGGTGGGAACTGTGGAGGGTGCTGGAAGTAGTCGGGATATGCATGGTGCATCTCCCCGAATAAGTACGAAAACCCGGCACTCACCCCCTGGTATAAGCTCTCCTGGCTCTGCCTCAGCTGATCCTGCGTGGTCCTGAGCTGATCCTGACTAGCCCGGATCTGGTCCTGGCTGGTCCTAATCTGATCGATGTACGTACCATGCTGTTCCTGCGTGACACGCATCTGCTGGAACTGCTGATAAAACTCAGGCCAGTCCTGGTGCTGGTAGAACTCATGGTGCTGCGGCTGGTGTGGCGGTGTTTGGTGTGGCAGTGTGTGTGGCTGGTGCTGCTCATGCATCTCTACATCTTCTTCCTCTTCCTCTGCTGGGAGCGGGGGTAACGGGTCCCAGACCTCGTTATTCAGCCCCCTCAACCTATCCCCCTGATCAGTCTCTACAATCAAACCCATTGCCTTCAGTGATCTGATGTCAATATGGACCCCCTCGGTGATCAGAGTGAGACTCTGAAGTACCTCCTCAGTTATAAGGTGTTCGTTGTATGCAATTTCGGTCACATACTGACCGCCATGTATTTGACTGCTAGGAGTCCTCCCTGAGCACTTCACAAAGTATTCAGCCATTCGCGCCGCTAAGTTGATGGGCGCCTTCTCCACCAATGCATACAAAAAAATCAAATCAGGTGTTGGACAGTTACCAAGACTGTCCATGCGCCCGCATATAGTGTGGCTAAACACATGGTGCATCACTCGCACCAGAGGGTCTTTAAGTCGTGAGGCTTTTGACATCCTTGGGTTGTATGGGTCCCCAACAGCATTTGCAGCCCAAAACTCATCCCTTGCTGCATCAGACGGGAAGGTGAATTTATCTGTGAAGACCTCGGGGTCATCCATGTCTTCCCTAGTGTAGATCCCGAGTCTCCTTCCCAAACGACCAACCGACCACCTGTGCCATCTTCCACACAATTTGAAAGCTATGCGATCCTTGTAGCGGAATTTGGGTCGTCGAGCAGCAACTGGCTTTTCGTAAGCATATGATGCAAAGAACTCTATGGTAAGCTCCAAGTAAACGGGTCGGTTGCAACCGACCAGATTTATAAGTGGACGACTCATCATGTTTTCTAAACGGTCATACTGATTTAGTTCTTGCATTACTTCCCAATCCAGCCATCTAGGGACTCCGAATTGCCCCCTCCGGACCCATAACTCGTCTCTTTTTGGAATGCATAAAGCTTCACGCTCGTCGTTGGGGTCAAACTGTAGGAAGGGATGATTCATCTGTAATGGGGAACATTGTTAGAAAGACAGAAACAGGAGAAAATGGAATTGAAAACAGCTGAGCAGCAAATTATGAAGCTTCTGTAAAACTGATATGGGCGAACGGCACGGGCGTGCGACGATCTGCACGGTCGTGCATCACCGACGATGTGCAACATCTGCCCAGCAAACTCGGAATCGCACGGCGTGCAAACATCGGAACGACCGTGCAACTCTGAACCAACATCAGAAGCAGTGAACACCCGGAAAGGCACGACCGTTCCACACACGAACGACCGTGCAACACCGATTCTGCAGTATTTCGAACCCCTGATTTAATAACAGCCTAATTTTTCGCAAATTTCAACAAGTATTGGGCTAACAGGGGTCGGAATCACAATCGGGTGTTCACAATACTTCGATTCAACAAGGGTTAGGGTTTCGATTTGTTTATGAAGAGAACCCTAATAAATCCCTTGTTGAATCGGAGGAAATCTACCTAGAAAGCAAGAAAACAAGAAATCTAACACTAGAGACGTACCGTGCGAAGTTGGGTGCGAGATCGTGCGAAAAATCGTGCGATTTGGTGTAAAAACCGCTCTGGAACGGCTGCAGTTGCTAGGGTTCGCGAATGAGGGGTTTTGCAGCAGATGAGGGTATATATAAGGTGCAAAATGACAAAACTGCCCTCAGCCTGCCGCACGGTCGTTCGTCGTTTGGCACGGTCGTGCGAATCCGACGACTCTCATTTTCCTCGGTGATGCACCGAGGGTGCGACCCGCCGTGCCGGGACCTCGAAAACGCACGGTCGTGCGGATCCTGGCACGGGCGTGCATCAGCTACAGATCAGAATTTTCTGCAGAAGGCATTTCCAGCAACTGTTTTGGCCGTTTTTCGCCATTTTTTCAACACGCCTACTGTTCTAACAATATTGCAACATAGAACCTTCGCTCGGCACGAATAGAAACTGTACAAACTAACGGAAACTACCTAACTAACCTAAATTACGCTAAAACTATAAAAACATAAAAATGGACAATTTTGCCCCTATAGCGCCAAAGACGCTCCTGCTACATTTTTGTCGGCGAGTCAGTAGCGTAGACTCATGCTAAATTTTTGTCGACGAGTCGATAGCAAGACTCCAAGCTAAAACTAGAAAGTAAATCCTAAATGACTAAACTACCCCTAAAGCGCAAAATACGCTCTTGCTGCATTTTTGATCCACGAGTCAGCAGCGTAGACTCTCTCCTCCCTACACTTATGATGTGTGCGGGGTTTGGAGCTCAATGACCTCCATCACCGACTCTGTCGGCCCGGCAACGTATAACTTCAAGCGATGCCCATTTACTTTGAAAATAACGCCATCCGCGTTCTCTATTGCAACAGTCCCATACGGAAATATCTCTTTAACCGTGTATGGGCCTGTCCAACGTGAATGAAGCTTCCCGGGAAATAAGCGCAACCGCGAGTTGTAAAGAAGAACAAGATCGCCCGCTTGGAATTCTTTGTGGTCCTTCAAGCGTTTATCGTGCAATCTCTTCGTGCGCTCCATGTACAACACGGAGTTCTCATAAGCGCGCTGTCGCAACTCTTCCAACTCGTGAATCTGGAGGAACCGGGCTTCACCTCCGGCTTTTAGGTCCAGATTTGCGGTCTTTAGCGCCCACATCGCTTTATGTTCCAGCTCAACCGGTAAATGGCATGCCTTTCCGTAAACAAGCCTAAAGGGAGTAGTCCCAATAGGCGTCTTGTAAGCCGTACGGAAGGCCCACAAAGCTTCATCAAGCTTATCTGACCAATCCTTGCGGTTTGCACCTACTGACCGCTCAAGGATTCTTTTCAGCCCCCGGTTCGTGACTTCCACCTGCCCGCTTGTCTGTGGATGATAGGGCGTGGATAGACGGTGATGCACACCGTAACGGGACAAAGCTCTCTCGAGCTGAGAATTGCAAAAATGCGTCCCTCTGTCACTGATAAGCGCTTTCGGAACGCCGAACCGGGCAAATAAGCTTTTCAAAAATCTCACGACCACCCTGGCATCATTGGTGGGTAAGGCCTGTGCCTCCGCCCACTTCGATACATAGTCAACCGCGAACAGGATGTACTTATTACCTCGTGAGGTGGGAAATGGTCCCATGAAGTCTATCCCCCAGATATCAAAGACTTCACAAACCTGAATCCAGGTCTGAGGAATTTCATCACGTGCCGATATATTTGTCGCTCTCTGGCAAGCATCGCACGCTCTAACCCAACTCTGCGCATCACGAAATATAGTCGGCCAATAAAACCCGGAGTCCAACACTTTCTTGGCGGTAAAGTTGGCTCCATGGTGGCCTCCGGTAGGTCCCTCGTGACAGTGGCGCAGAATATCGGTCGCCTCCTTCCCTGAAACACATCTCCTAATCACCTGATCAGCACCAACCCGAAACAAGTAAGGGTCATCCCAAATGTAGTGCTTGACATCCGAAAATAATTTCCTCTTTTGCTGGTGAGTCAACCCTTTAATCAGAATCCCGCAAGCAAGGTAGTTCGCAAGGTCAGCGAACCATGGCGACTCATCGCATATCTCAACACTCATCAAAGACTCGTGTGGGAAGTTGTCATTTATGGAATCCCAACGCGCGTCCACGATGTCTCCATGCTCTAACCGAGATAGATGGTCAGCCGCTACATTCAACGCACCCTTTTTATCTTGAATCTCAATATCAAACTCCTGCAGCAACAAGATCCACCTGATCAGACGTGGCTTAGCGTCCTGCTTGCTGAAGAGATATGGGATGGCTGCGTGATCAGTATACACAACGGTTTTCGAAAGCACCAAGTACGATCTAAATTGGTCAAATGCGAAAACGACCGCCAAGAGCTCTTTTTCAGTCGTGGTATAATGCTCTTGAGCGTCGTGAAGAGTTTTGCTCGCATAATAGATCGGGTGAAAGTGCTTTTCTCTCTTTTGACCAAGAACGGCCCCTATGGCGTAATCACTCGCGTCGCACATAATCTCAAACGGCAAACTCCAGTCCGGTGCAACTAAAATAGGGGCCTCAATCAACTTTTGCTTGAGAAGGTCAAAGGCTCTCAAGCAATCATCTCCGAATATGAACGGAGCGTCTTTCTCCAACAGACGGGTCATGGGTCTGGCGATTTTTGAAAAATCTTTAATGAATCGCCGATAGAACCCGGCATGACCGAGAAAGCTCCGTATCGCTCTAACAGAGGTGGGAGGCGGAAGTCGTGAAATGATATCCACTTTGGCTGGATCGACCTCCATACCAGCATGCGAAATCTTGTGTCCTAGAACTATGCCCTCCTTCACCATGAAGTGGCATTTCTCCCAGTTCAGGACCAGATTCGTCTCCTCACACCTCTTCAACATCTTTCTCAAATTTTCCAAGCAGTGATCGAAGGAATCCCCAAATACCGAAAAATCATCCATGAAAACCTCCATGGAATCCTCGATCATGTCATGGAAAATTGCAACCATGCATCTCTGGAAGGTCGCTGGTGCATTACACAACCCAAAAGGCATCCGCCGATAGGCGAATGTGCCGAAGGGGCATGTAAAGGTAGTCTTCTCCTGATCCTCAGGAGCGATAGGAATCTGAAAGTACCCAGAGAATCCGTCAAGGAAACAGTAATACAACTTCCCCGACAGACGTTCCAACATCTGGTCGATGAATGGAAGCGGGAAGTGATCCTTGCGAATAGCATCATTGAGCTTGCGGTAGTCAATGCAAACTCGCCACCCAGTGACGGTACGGGTAGGAATTAGTTCATTCCTATCATTCGAGACTACAGTCATACCACCTTTCTTAGGTACAACCTGCACCGGACTCACCCACACAGAGTCAGAAATAGGATAAATCATGCCGGCATCCAACAATTTAATCACCTCCTTCTTCACCACGTCCTGCATATTTGGATTTAAACGCCTCTGATGCTGTGCACATGGTTTGTACTCGTCTTCCATCAGAATCTTGTGAGTACAAAAAGAAGGATTGATGCCCTTGATATCCATGATTTTCCATGCAATGGCTCTCTTATGAAGTCTCAGAACCTCGAGAAGCCGATTTTTCTCATCCTTTTCCAATGATGCCGATATTATGACCGGTAAGCGACGCTCCTCGTCCAGAAATGCGTACTCGAGATGTGGCGGGAGTTCTTTCAACTCCAAAGGCGTCGGATCTTCAACCGAAGGCTCTGCTTCCCCCTTTTTCACATGGTCAATTTCAAGAAATCTCTCCGGACTCTGGGAACCATCATCACCAATCTGATAGACTGGCTGCTCGAAATTGTGGCCCTCCTGCGTAATGCCAATCGGGTCCCCACACGACAGACGTGTGTCTGAATCAATCTCGTCAATGGTACCTTGAAAATGAGAGCACACACATGCATCGACAATGTCGACGTAATAAAGCTTGTCATCGTGACATTGCGGATGCTGCATCGATCTTTTGATATTGAATGTCACGTGCTCATCATTCACTCGGAGCGTGATTTGGCCAGCTGCCACATCAACAATCGTCCTCGCTGTATTGAGGAAAGGACGTCCAAGTATCAAAGGTACCCTTGAATCTTCATCCATGTCAAGGATAACAAAGTCCACGGGGAAAACAAATTTATCGATTTTTACAAGCATGTTTTCCACAAATCCGCGCGGATACTTTATTGAGCGATCTGCCAACCGAATGCTCATCCTAGTGGGTGACGGCTCACCCAGATCCAGTTTAGTAAAAACCTTATACGGCATAAGGTTAATACTCGCTCCCAAGTCAGCCAATGCATGGCTAACAGACATGTTTCCAATCAAACACGGGAGCGTGAAACTACCAGGATCTCCCATTTTCGTGGGCAGACGGTTTTGCAGAACGGCAGAACAAGTCTCATTCATCACCACACATGATATATCCTCGAGCTTCTGTTTATTCGAGAGGATATCCTTAAGGAATTTCGCATACTTTGGCATCTGGGCCAAGGCTTCAACAAACGGTATATTGATGTGTAGTTGCTTAAACAACTCTAGGAACTTACCGTATTATTCTTCATTCTTCTGCTTCTTCAGCCTGCCTGGATAAGGTACCGGAGGGGTGTAATCTTTGATCGGCTCCTGGACTTGTGCTGTACTTGCTGGGCGCAGCCTGGCTTGCACCTCGTCCGGTGTGTCAGTCGGGACCGCTTCAGTGATCGGTACTGAGTCCGATATGACGGGTCCGGTAGTTTTTCCACTCCTGGTCATGACAGCATTCACATCCCTGTGTCCACCCGGGTTTGGTTCTGTATTACCCGGAAGACCGCCTGGGGGTCTTTTGGACATCATCTGTGCCAGCTGACCAACCTGATTCTCGATATTCTGAATCGAGGCCTTCTGACTCCTCATTTCTCCCTCGTTAGCCAGAAAACGATCTTCGCTTTGTTGGTATCGTTTTTCAGAGCTAGAGAGAAGCTGAGCCATCATATCCTCCAGCTTGGAACTAGACTGAGGGGCCTGCTGCTGGGAGCTACTCCCAGTGCCCTGATTCTGGTACGAATATGGACGCTGCTGGTAGGGTTGGTTATACTGCTGGTACTGCTGACCCTGCCGAGGCGCTGGAGCACGCTGAGTGAACCCCAATGGGTTCTGATTTCCTGCGTTCGCTCGCCACCCAAAATTTGGGTGGTTTCTCCAACCGGGATTATAGGTGTTGCTGTACGGGTTGTTCTGCGGCCTCACTTGATTACTCACAAAATCTACCTCTTCGTGGCCCTCATATACGACTCCCTGAAAACATGCCCCAGGCTCGTGTGACACTCCGCACTGGTCACATCCCGAGCCAGCATGCGCAATCATCTGGGACTTGTCGAATCTCGATGTAAGAGCCGAGAATTGTGCAGTAATGGCCGTGTAGTCGTCTACAGCATGCACTCCTGAGCGAGATGATGATGATCGACCTCTATCTCCTTCCCGACGCGAGCTGGATTTCAACGCAGCTTTTTCTATAATATCATACGCTTCAGTCGGCGTCTTAGTTCCAAGATCGCCTCCCGCGTTCACGTCTAATCGCTCTTGCGTATTATAGCTGAGCCCCTGATAGAACGTCAAAACCAGCTGTCGCTTGGAGAAGCCATGATGTGGCACATCAATCAACAAATCTTTGAATCTCTCCCAAGCTGCATGCAACGACTCGCCCTCGTCCTGGCGAAAGGAAACAATCCGGTTCCGTAGTTTGTTCGTTTTCTCAGGTGGAAAATATTTCTGCATAAACTGCTCCGCCAACTGATTCCAGGTCCTGATGGACCCGGCAGGAAGTGACATAAGCCAAGCTCTAGCTTTGTCACGTAACGAAAACGGAAACAACCTCAACCGAATCGCATCCTCCGAAACACCTGTAATCCTAAATGTCGAACAGACAGCGAGAAAAGCAGCGATATGTCTCCCAGGATCCTCATGCTCACGTCCGTCAAACTGTACAGAATTTTGTACCATATTAATAATACTAGGTCTAATTTCAAAAGTAGGAGTATCTATAGTAGGCTAAAGGATACTCGGCTCCAGGCCTGCCCTTCCGGGCTGGTTTGTTTCATTCAGCGGTCGGTCGTCGTCCGCCATGACGACTCTCTCCTCGTCCCCTGAGCTTTCGTCTTCAGAGATAATCACCGGCTCGTCGATTGCATTTGCTATGCGTTGTGCAACGACAAGCGACCTTTCGCGCAGCCTCTTACTTCTTCTAAGATTATGCGCTGGTTCGTCAGTCGGCTCAGCAATAGCGGGCGCGGGAGTTGAGGACATCAACCTGCAAACGAAAAACTGACACAATGAATATTTTATTAATAAAATAATGCTGTTTTTTTTTTTTTTTTTTGCTGAATAAAAGCAGAATATGTATAAATATGGGCTGTAAAATTTATAAAAATCCGAAAATGGGCCGAAATTTTTATAAAAATTAAAGCAACGAAAATAATCGAATCGGCTAGTACAAAAATGATTTTTAAGAGCCGAAAACCCAACGAATAAATGAATAAATAAATCCGGATTTGAACAAATAAATGGAATAAAAATTTACAAGTGTACAAAAGAATCACGAAAATAAATTAATTGAATTAAAAGCAAGAAATATTAACAAATAAATCAACAAATAAATAATCATGAAAATATACACAAATATTAACAAGTATATACACCGATAACACAATGACTCGGGTCGTTCCTAAAACTCGCCAGTCCCCGGCAACGGCGCCAAAAACTTGGTACGTGCGTGACTACACATATTTTTACAATGAAATTACACACGAATTGGTTTTAAATTTATAAAAGTGATTGTTACTTTTACATCAAAACACACACGAAAGGGCAAGTGTACCCCGTCATATATGTAGTAAAGTATCGGTAAGAACCAAGTATCGATCCACGGAAATGGGCGGAGAAATAGTACTAGACCTTTGCCACTAAATTACCGGTAAAAACATAAATTGTCTTGGTTTAATTAAACTAAAGTAAGCATAAATAAAAACTTATAAAACATAGTAAATTATATATTAATAGCCTTGCTTAATACACAACCACAGCATGTCAACTAAGTCAGTTTTGGCACTAGAAGCATTCGGTCAATTTTCCATTTCGAGACAATTAGTATCCCTTTCGGGAATCCTAACATGACAATCATTCGGAAAGTTAAAACGATAAGCACACTTTAACCACCTAAAATTGTTCTTTAACGTGCAATTGACAAATGTCTATGAAAATCTCCTAAAAATAAGTTAGTCATCCGTTAGGAGTTTTCTAACCTCACTTAATCAAGGAAAGCAACACCGATAAACACAATGCAACCACCGAGACAAGCATAAATTAAATTAAATCACAACCGAGTTCATTTTACAAATCTTACGCATAAATTCACCAAGATAGCAATTTTGGCCGAAACTACTAACTAAGCTAACAAATCATGGCAAGAATTCGTAACAACACCATCTAACCCGTTAGAGTCCTTCCGTGAAGGCAAGCTTTCTTGATTAACAATAATTACATTTTATTAAACCACTAACCCGTTAGAGTATCATGGTGCCCACATTTTAACCAAGTTAAGCTAGTTAACAAAGTTTAAAGTTTACTAATACATGATTAAATAAGCTTCATTCTTCAACTATCTTACCTAACCAAGCACCAATCATCCAATACAATTACTTATAATCAAGAAATCAATATCAATAACAAGGTTGCAAACTAATCATCAAAGATAATCATAGAAAATACTTCAAAGTTTCATTACAAACATAGATTAACATACTAATGGTTATAATCAAGCAAGGGATTGTTGTGTTTTTGCCCAAAGGCTTACATTAATACATAATAATCAGTCTAAATGCTTGAAACATAACAAAATTATGGAAAGATTTGAGAAACCAAACCATAAACAAGCATAAGAATGAGAATCTGGATAGTAAATGAGCAAAACCGGGCAATGTGGCTTGAATCCGAGTGAAAGCAGAAGCCTTCGGAGCCTCAAAATCGCCTGCAGAGCTCCCAAAATGTCCAGAGTTACTACTAAAATGGTTCTGTTCTGTTTAAATGCTTTTTCGAAGTTGCACGGCCGTTCTCCCGATCGCACGACCGTGCACTTTAAGCATTATTGGTGGTGGGCCACCATACTGCATGACGTCACAGATCGTTGACTGGTCTTCGGCCACGCACGGGCGTTCCACAATCGGCACGGGCGTTCTTCACCGAGATCTATGTTGCACGCTTGGTTCCTTGGTCGTTCAGTTCCGAGGTCTTCCTGTGTCTTCGGATACGCACGACCGTTCCGCATGAGGCACGGTCGTTCCATATTGGGTTGGCCTGCAATGCCTTGCACGCAGAGTTGCACGGTCCATTCACTGCCGGGTCTTCTTTGTTTGTCGGATATGCACGGTCGTGCATATGACCGCATGACCGTGCAACACGCCCAGGTCAGTTTTTCCAACAGAATCTTCGCAGCGTTGTCGTTTTGTCCGGAAAGTCCTCGTTTTCGCTATCATCTTGTCTGGTATGCTGTTTTAGGCTTGTAAACAAAAATGTAGATAATTAAGTATCCGAATGACGGTTTTACGGCCGAAAACGCATAAAATAGGGGTAAAACGGGGGACTAAAATATGTGTAAATTAGCGAATATCATTAATCCTCAGGGTAGGACCGAGGGGCAGGAGCGATAGATCTATTTGGGTGTAGCGAGCCCAGTCCCGGGCCCAGCATAACGGACCTTGGGATGACTTTGTACCCGACGCATAAATCTGCTAGGTTTGAGCCTTCCTACTTGCATTTCACACATATCAATGGCCTTGCAAACCATTGATGATCTCTTTTTCCTTATTTGCTACATACCAGGATTTTTGATAAATACAAAGGTTTACTTACTCACTTACACATGAACTCGCTCAACATTATTGTTGATTTTTCAACTTACATGTATTTCAGGGAATTAAAAGATCTGGCACGGTATGGCACGTTTTCCCGCTGCACTAGTTTCCAAGATCATCCGGGGTTTAGGGAATGTGACTCTTTCCTGGACAAGTCACAATCCTTAAACTGTGTTTATGATATGTTTGAGTTTGTATTGTCGGTTGAACAAGATTATGGTTGTTAGGGTGTTTTCCGTTAAAACAATGTTATGGTATATTTGGTTTTAAAACTTAATGGATGACTCTTGCATGTTTTTAATTTATATAGCTTTGTTATGATTAAGCTATGGTATTAAGAAGTCACACCAAATTAACCACGCTTCCGCAAAGCCAGGGTGTGACACTAAAGACCTAAAACGTGTCGCCGCCATGATGGCATACCCTGGATAAATAAAAGCCAAAAATAATTTCTGGAAACAAAAGAGTAAAATGCTAAAATGGTCCCTAAGTTTAGGCCATTTATTGTCACTTCATTCAAAAAATGAAACATTTTCTATCTGGATCTTTGAGGTTTCATTTTTGTTGTCATTTTCATCCAATTGGAAAACTGTGTTAAATTTTGTGTTAACTTCTCCCATTTTTGTCGTTTTCCTCGTTTGTATGAAGGGTACAATCGTTATTTTATGCCATAATATATTTTAATTAAATGAAGAGAACGACAAAAATAAGGAGAAGTTAACAAAAAATTCTAACCCAGTTTGTTAACTAGATGAAAATGGCAACAAAAATGAAACCTTAAGAACCCAGATATAAAATGTTTCATTTTTGAACTGAAATTGCAAAAGTAGCCTAAACTCAGCGAGTATTTTTGCATTTTACTCGAAAACAAAATCAGCACTTTTAAACGAAACCTATTAATGCAATTTTCAAAGGCCTGGAATATTTAAATATCCTTGAAGGCATGAAACGATCAAGTCTTCAAGTCGGATATTATATTTTCTTTTCAGTTATTTTAGGAATAAAAAGATAAGCCGGTGGAAAGGAAGGATATGCAAGAGAAATCGGGAACTAATAACGATAGCCAAGGCAGCACACAAACAAACACATCTCTCGGAATCGCTTCGACTTCCACCAAAAGAAAGTATTGTTATTTTTTCTCTTTACACTTTTTATTTACGTTATCCTACAATATATAACCTTAGTAAGCACATTGGTTACAATGTGCATTTTAAGTGTGAGGATGAAAACACAAGGTAATAATAAAAAGTTTGAATTTTTGCGAATCCTACAAACAATCCGTTCACAAAACTCTCATGAAACCGCTTTCTTACCCCTTTTTTTCAAAATTTAAACAGCAGTAAACTTCATTTTTGTAAAAATTTATAATTTGTCTAAAAGTAACTCACATCAAACAAGTTTCAAAAGCTAAAATACGTATAAAACGTTTTTTATTTGAAAAGATAAAAATAAACTTTTAGGTATAATTAAGTAGAATAAATAAAATCTTCTTTAATGCATGTGAAAATCACACTAAACTTTCCCACTAATTTTCATGTGATGTTTAAGGATGAGTTAAAATGAGAACCATCTTAAGTTGTGAGAATCGTAAGAACTAAGTCATCTAAAAGATTTTTCTGAAAAACTTTTTTTCTCAAAAGTCATAAAAAATCACTTGTTTCAACAAAAAAATAAAAAAATGCCGCATACCCATGAGACGTAAAAAAACTATTTTTATCTTCGTACAAAATTTACACCAGCGCGTACAAAAAAACTTGTATCAGTCAAAACTACCGACTCGACAATTTTTTTTACTTTTTTTACAGATGTGTTTATAATATTTTCATCTACGTTTGTGCAAAAATAATTTCGCCCAACTCGCACGGGAAGAAAAAGTTCTCACGGTTCTCACAACTCGTAGTGGTTCTCATTTGAACCGAGCCCTATATATTTATAGGGGGAGATAGAAAGAAAACTCACTTGAGTTAAGAAAACTTTAAGTAACAATTTTTTTTCTAAAGAAATTTGGGAATGTAAGTTGTATGTTATCGAACGTTTCGTAACAAAAAAAACCAAACACAACAAAACAAAAAGCGCCGAGTGGATTTTTTTATAAAAAATTTTAAAATTCAATTTTTTAGCATATATAACACTGAATTTTAAAAAACCCCACCACGGTTTTTTTTTTTTTTTTACAAAACGTTCGATAACATGTAACTTACATTCCCTAATTTTTTGGAAAAAAATAAAATTGTTACCTAAGGTTTTCTTGGGTTTTCTTAACTCAAGTGAATTTTCTCTTTATAATTCCCCTATATATATATATATATATATATATATCTATATATATATATATATATATATATATATATATATATATATATATATATATATATATATATATATATATATATATAGGGAGGGGCTCTTGCGAGAACCACCCTTATTGTGAGAACCTTGAGAACCAATATGAACACAACCTAAAATAGCTAAAAAAACCTAACCCCCACCCCCCCCCTCCCCAAAAAACCTAACCCCCCCCCCCCCAAAAAAAAAAAAAAAAAAAAAAACCTAACCCCCCCCCCCCAAAAGCTAAATGCTAAAAACTAAAACCCCCAAACCCCCCCCCCAAAAAAAAAAAACCTAAACCCCCCTCCCCCACCCCCCAAAAACCTAAACCCCCCCCCCCTCCCCCCTAAGCTAAAATGCTAAAAACTAAACCCTCAAAAAACCTAAAAAAAATCAAAAAAAAATCTAAAAAATTTTTTTTTTAATATTTTTTATGCTCAAATCGCTACTTTTAGTGGTTAAAATTTTTTTTTTTAAATAATAAAAAAACAATATTTTTTTGGCTTCGAAAAGTAGCGATTTTTATATAAAAAATATTAAAAAAAATTGTGTGATTTTTAGCTATTTTTAGGCATTTTGGGTGTGTTCACATTTGTTCTCGCAGTTCTCACAATAAGAGGTGGTTCTCGCATGATTTTCTCTCTCTCTCTCTCTCTCTCTATATATATATATATATATATATATATATATAGGATTAGGTTCAAACGTGAACAAATTTCCAAGAGTGAACCGCGTGAACTGATCTGAACCATTGATTTCATATACATTTAACAAGGGTAAGATTGTAACTTTATATAAATATTGAATTTAAATTATTGTCTTATTAATTTCAAAATCGTAACATATTTAAATCATCATCATTGTTTTTGGTCATAGTAGCAAGATTCGAATTATAATTTTAGTCTTTTTTTTGTTGAACTAGAGTTTTCAGTCATCTTTTTTATTGTGTATAACTCTTAGCTCCGTAGTACACACGTGTACTGTTGTGTTCTACACATTCCAACACGATAGTACACATGTGTATAATACATGGTATAGTACACATGTGACCCGCAACATTGTTGTCTTAGCTCCGTAGTACACATGTGTACTGCTGTGTTCTACTGTTCTATACATTCCAACACGATAGTACACATGTGTATAATACATGGTATATTTACGGGATTTACTCTCTTATTATTGGAAATAATTTTCTTTCCTAGTTTTAAATAAGCAAAATAATATAATTACACTTCTACCCTTTTAATTTTAATAAAACAATAAAATCTAACCTATTAATTACAATCATGCCACCCCTTTAAATAATCAAGATCATATTAATCAGCGATCAAGATTTGTTCACGTAGTTCACTCTTGGGAGGTTGTTCACGCTGGAACCTTATATATATATATATATATATATATATATATATATATATATATATATATATATATATATATATATATATATATATATATATATATATATATATATATATATATATATATATATATATATATATATATATATAGGGTAGGGATCCTAAGAGAAGTCCACCATATTTGAGAAACTTGAGAAGCATTCTGGACCACACATTTTCCTAAGCTTTTCGTAATATACACATATGTATAGTTTAAAATCAACTATATACATATATGTATATTGTCAAATCTTGAATTATACACATGTGTATATAGTCAATTTTAAATTATACATATGTGTATATTACGAAAAGCTTAAAGAAAATGTGTGGTCCAGAATAGGGATGGGATTGGTACAGTACCCGTACCTATACCCGTACCAGTACCGAAAATACCGGTACCGAATTTGAACAAAACTAGGTACCAAATACCATACCAAATATATAGGTACGGTACGGGTACGAGTACGGGTACTGGTACGGGTATTTTCGGTACAGTACCCGCTTGGTACCATTTTGTTTTTATTTACTTTTTGAGCACTTGTATGAGTACTAAATAGGTAAAATTGACATGAATACCATTATAGTAAGAGTACCAAATAGGTAAAATTGGTACGAGTACCAATACGATACGGGTACCATATAGGTAAAATCAATACGAGTACACTATAAATACCATAATATGAAATAAAACATAATACAAAAAACTTTTAAAGGTATACATAGAATTCGGTACTAGTACCCGTTTTTACCCGTACCCGTACCAATACCGAAAGTACCGAATACCAAAATCAATAAAACTGGGTACCGATACATGTACCAAATACCTAAGATCGGTACGGGTACAGGTACGGGTACGGGTACGGTACGGGTACGAGTACGGGTATTTGGGAAAAAAAGCCCATCCCTAGTCCAGAATGCTTCTCAAGTTTCTCAATTAGCCTAGTGCTTCTCACACGATCCTAACCCTATATATATATATATATATATATATATAGGATAATGTTACACAAGAAACCCTTTATTTTTAGAAAACTTTGAAAACTCATTGCATGGTCCATATTACGCCACGTGTCAGCCATTAACATACTCCTACTTTTTCTTTAAGGGTATATGTGTAATTTTGCATATATTCCCAAAGATATTTTCCTCCATTTGTCCTGTCATGTCCCATCATGTTTTCAACCCATCATATACCTTTACTTTTTACATTTAAATAAAGATTTTATTTTTCATAAAGTCATTCTTCTTCATTGAGATCTAGTTCCACCATTGTTGAACCATGGAGCATCCTCCAACATCTGATCTGAAATAACATTAGTGAGATTGAGATTGAGATTGAAGATGAAGGAAATGTTCCAGGTTTGTACAAGCATGTGTTCTTTTTGTACCAGAAAGAGTCTTGTTGTGTTGTTTCTCTTCGTTTTGTACAAGCATGGAGATACATTTAGAGTCAGTAATGGTCATGTAGGCGATTTATTAAAGTGATTCAAGTAAATGTTCCAGATTGTATCACCAGATAAATGTTCTAGATTGTATGATTAATGGATTCTTTCAACGAAGTAATGTTCCAGAGGTTGCTTTATTAATGTTCATGAAGTATCTTCGACCCAGATTTTGTCATGATATTGTGCGCGTTTATGTCTTTCTCTTCACTTTGTCGCTAGTTCATGTTGTTTTCGATGTAGTTCAGCGATACACATGTTGCTTCCCTAAACGTCGGGTATTCTAAAATGCCTCGTCATGGTTCTGGATTTAATCAACTGCCCTTTGATTCTTCTGGGTTTAGGGAAATTCCTGATGGTTGTCTTTTTGTCTTTTTTCTATTTTCTTTTTAAAGCTTGTACCAAAATACATGTTACACTTTATACTGCTAGACATAGCAATTCCGAAAAAAATATTTCCACTTATCATGTGTCCTAACACATGATCGGTTTTTTTTTTTTTTTTTGAAGTCTAATCATTGGCACATCGTTTTTTAGAAACCAACTAGTTGTACACCCTCTACGTTTTAAACGATACCATCCTCTACGTTTAGAAACCCTCTACGTTTTAAACGATACCATCGTTTTTTAGAAACCAACAAATTACGGGAGTAACATGCATGTGATTAAATGTGACATGTTAGTACATATACAGCCTAACACATGTTGTACACCCTCTACGTTTTAAACGATACCATCCACTTGATATAAAAGTGCACAACTTGATGGTTTCAATTTATTTATTCCCAATATGGTTCGCAATATTTGACACTTGCTGACATGTTAAGAAACGTTATATATCATATGTTCCGGATGTTAACGACAACAAATGTGAAAACAAACGCTGACATAAACGTAACACATGTTAATGAAAACAAATGTGACTGACCTTACATGTACACTAACACATGTTAGTATCTGACCAAGGGCAGTCATTTTTCGGTCTTAGAGAAACAAACCTGATATTTTTGGATTCAACAACACACTTGTAAAACATGTAACAAAAAACAAGTGATTAGGAAACCCCAACAATAATAACGAATCCAAAAAACCGTTTAAGAATTATACACACCCGTTTACAACATAGTGTCACCATCGAATTATACACACAAGGGTTTTAAAAATTTATTCCCAACCTACCTATAAATGTGTTACCATGCGTGATCCGCTAATCATAATGCACGTTTACATGCCATCATCTTGCTGGATGCACAAGTTAACACACGTTATATTTCGTGTTATAGTCTGAACATCTGGCTATGAATGTGTTAATATTTATGAGTTAACGACTTAACGGTTATCTTATCTTTTTGTTTATTAGGACGGTGATGGATTCAAGGGAAATAAGATCCAATTGCCGAGACCGTTGGTTTTAACACATGTTATATATTCCAAAATCTGCACAACAAATGACCCGTTTCATATTATGTTAAGGTCCTAAAGTTAAAGTTATACAAAGATTATAACAGAGTCTTAACACATGTTATATATTCCAAAATCTGTATATTCCAAAAATTACTGGTACATGTGATACCATAAATGGCTCGTTTAATATTACACGTTACATACTAACTTGTACATGTAATACTTGTACAAGTATTACGCTCGGTATCCACATTATCAGATATTTTAAACATCAATAAAAATAAAATAGTTATTACTTGTTTTTTTAATTAACAAGGATAACACACGTTATATATTATTCTATCAGGGGCTTAACACATGTTATATATGAACACATGTCTGGTTACATCATGCTGTTCTGTTACAGCATGAACGAAAACTTGTTACAGCATGAAAACTTCTTTATGGATCTGTTACAGCATGAACCACTAACACATGTTATAAACGAATGAAAACTTCTTTCCCAAAAGATTTGACTTGTTCAATATCCCCGCATCCATCCAGCTTGTCAATTGAATATCTTTATGGATATGTTTCTGTAAATCAACACACGTTATATATTATTCTAACAGGTGCTTAACACATGTTATGGGTCTGTTTCTGTAAATCAAACAACCCAACAAAAAAAATACTTACTGTTCAGATCAAAAGGCTAAACCTGCAACCAAACCAACAAAAAAAAAAAACAATTATTGTTAAGATCAAAATCCCCAAACAAGCAACCAAACCAACAAAAAATCCCGTTCAAAATCTCATCCTAAAGTTTTCGATTTATTTAAAATACATGAACATTAACCATTACTAGATCTTGATTGAAGACAAAGGAGAGGAGAGAGAGAGAGAACATTAACCATTACTAGATCTTGACTCCGACGACGTTTCGAACTCCGGCGTCACCAACCACCAAAAAAACTCGTTCAAAAAAAATCATATTAATAATCATTTCAACAAAAAATCAAGTGTGAAATGATATTTCAAGAACACTTACCGGATCTGTAACCGTCCGATGAACACGAAGAAGATCTTCAAACCTTCTTCTCACACACACACTCGTGCGTGTGTCATCGTTCTCTCTCTGAAACAACATACTTCAAACTTCTTCTCTCTCACACACTTGTATGTGTGTTCTTGGTGTTATAGATGAACATGATGAAGATTGTTGTTTCTCTCTCTAAAACAAAAAATTCATCTCTCTAAAAACCTTCATCCTGCCGTCGTTCTCTCTCTAAAACAACAATCTTCAAACATTTTTTCTTTCATACGATTTAGATCTGAACTTGAAGATAGAAACTTGTGTTTGGTGTTCATCATGTTCTTGATTGAAGAGAGAGGAGAGAGGTGAGAGGAGAGAGAGATAACATGTGTGTAAGAGAAATAAAGTTGATGTGTGTAAGAGAAAATTCAGAATTTTGAATGCCTTAAATGCCCTTTCTCCTTTACTAATATGTATTATAAGATTTCTTTTAAATATAATTCTTACCAAAATTATGAGAGCCTTTGATCAAGTTAGATGAAAGGTAATCAATGGTTCACAATGGGTTTCCATAGTTTTCTAAAAAAGATAGGGTTTCTTATATAACCAAGCCCTATATTATATATATATATATATATATATATATATATAGGGCAAGGATAAATTGAAAACCCAGTTGAGTTGACTAAACCCTGAAAACCGATTAATGGCCATTGATTAACCTTCATGGATGGCTGAGATTTAATCTTCTCATTGTTGGATTTTGAATGCCTTTTGTACATTTTTTTAATATATTGATGGTACTTGAAGGGAAATATGGGAAAGCCGAAAGTGATATAATCTCTTATAACAAAATAAAGACTGCATGGTGTAAGAAGTTTACATCAAACTTACATCAACTACATCATTACCCCCCTAATCTACAAAACCTATCTCAGTCTACAAAAAATTCAAAATACCCAAAACTCACCGGAGACTCACAACCCTCAAATTCTTCAAAAATTCCTAAAACTCTCTCTCTCTTGTAGTCTTCAACAAACCTCTGAAATTAACCCCAAAATCACCTGAGATTCACGCTCTGTCATTCATCTTCATCACTGAGTCTCTTGAATCTTCATCAATCGACGAAGATTTCCGACAATCACCGAAGAAAAGAACGTTCGCCGGAAAAATTAGGGTTCCGGTACGTCGTTTCAGGTTTTTACTTACTCTTTGATTATGTAAGTGTCAAATAGATTCACAATTTGCCATGGTTTTTTTAGTCTTGTGCGTCATAACAATGAAGGATGTTAAAAAGAATGGACTTTATGGGGATTATGTTCTGCAAATAACATTTGGGTTTTCTTAAAAAGACATGGTTCTTCCCAAAAAAATTTCTTCCATTTGCATAGCCTGGTGCCGACTAAGCTGGTTTGTTTTGGGGGGGGGGAGGGGTAAAAATGAAGGTTTTTTTTTATATATTTTGTAAGCCTTTGTTTATGTAGAATCCGGACTTTTATATATACAGGTTTGGGTGTGTTTCATAGATTTGTTGTTTCTGGTTTTTTTTTAAAGGCTTATGATTTGTTGTTAATGTTGTTTCTTTAATTTTTTATAAGGGTTAGAGTTTGTGTGTGGTTCTAAAAGAATTGACTTTTGGGGGTTTATGTTTGAAAGTATTGAACATCACAATTTTTTTGTAGTATATGTTTCTTGCTTCTATTTGATTGAGAAAATAAATTACACTAATAATCTGTAATTAGAAAAAACGGCTATTCGCGGTTTATCAATACATAATCAGAAATCATAAGTAAAAAAAATCAAGAATTCTGAGGATAATAAAAATAAAGGGCATAAATATTGTCCGAATAATGGTCGTCTGATGTGTAAACTGATGCTTTGTTGGCATACGTGACATTTTGCTCTGATGTGTAAACTGATGCTTTGTTGGCATACGTGACATTTTGCAGTCATCCGCATTTACGACTAAAAATCCAAGGAAAAATGAGCCCAGGTGTTTAAAATTACAAAACCTTTCATAATTTATGCTTACGCATTCAATTGGAAATTAGTTTATTAATGTTGTTTACAATTAACAAACTGCAGCTAAAAAGACTCGCCGTACGCCGGTTGTCGATAAGCAAGCGCATCAGGATAAGAAGTTGCAAAAAAGAAAGCTAATAAGTACGTACAAGCATTTTTTTCCACTAGTCTTACATTTATGTTTTGGAAAAAAATAATAAAACAAACTTGTTGTCTCAGTTACAACAGACAGTGACTTGGACACACCCGGGAAAAACATGGATAATATACAAAAAGGTATGTTTTTTCTTACGTATAAAAGTTTCTTTGTTACATTTTTTTAAAATCTAATATTTATGTACTTGCACATTGAAAAAAACGTTCTGAGTTGCAACGATTCGAGTGGGCACACGCGGAAAAAACATGGAGAATATACAAAAACTATTTTAGATGTGATCTTAATGTTTGAGACCTTCTGAAGCAATCTGACAAAATAAAAAAAAGTACATATGAAAATCTTTGAAACAAAAATATAGTTTTAAAGTGTCAAAGAGCAGTTTTCAAAGTGCTCGGTTACTTCATACATCTGGTTTTCTGTTAATGACAGGGGTGACATTAGGGCTTTTTCGGGATGAACAGATGATCAATTTGGGGTGGGGGGGTGGGGGGGTGGTTTGTGGGTTAATTTTGATTGAGAAAAAAAAATTATAGTGTGTACTTGTTCATTCTAAGGAAACAAAACTCTGCTTGCTATAAACTGATCTGGGCCATAGTGATCTACTGTTGATTGGAGTCCTATATTTGTTATCTACTGGTGATATGTGGTCCATATATTGACTGCCTCTTTATCTCATACTTTTGCAGGATCCGTTGTAACAGCTAAGAATAGCAAAAAAAATCCGACAAAAAAATGACCACAGGTGCTTATAAATTAGATAAACTATGATCAATTATGCTTACAGATTAAAAACCATTTTGTATTTATTGATGTTGACTACAAATAAAAAATGCAGCTAAAAAGGTTCGTGATACCCCGGTGGTTGAGAAGCGCAAAAACAGGCAACAAATATGTACGTAACTACTTTTAATTCATTACATGTTTGTTTGTCATGTTATGTCTAATTTCCATAAGCTTTCTAAAAAACAGTGACACCGGATACTAATACATGCGGACCAGCAATGCGGACAAGGGGGGCTAGAAAAGGTTTAAAATTACTCTTTTTTTTTAATAAATATTCTGGTAAAGGTTGTTACTAGTTCGTGATCTATATAAAACTTGTACAAAATGTAGTTAAGGATGCACATTGTGAGGAGAAGGTACGCAGGAGAAAGCTAATAAGTACGTAAAAAAGCATTTTTTTTCTTTCGATTGTCTAATAGTAATGCTTTATATAAATAATAAAACAAATATGGTGCCACAGTTTTACCAGATAGTGACTTGGACACTCCGATGGAAAACATTGAGAAAAGAAATAAAGGTACATTTTTTAATGTATGGAAGCTTTGGTTACATTCTTCTTGAATCTAATATTTATGTGTACATGACTTTGTAAAACATTTGTAAGGCGAGGGCGATCAGGACGGGCCGGCAACAGGTACAAGAGGAGGTACAAAACTGTGCTAGACATGATCTTTGAGAGTCTAAATAAAATGAATATATGTTTCAATACTTGGCTTAGGTACTTTAATGCTAATTATTTACAAAAAAATGTATATTTACAGCTCAGCGATGGCGTGAAGATAGCAAACCAAAGAAAAATGTCAAAAGGAAACTAATAAGTACGTAAACACACCCCACTACTACTTTCCTTCTTTATGAAATATGTAAATCTTAACCAAAAGTTGTTATCTTAGTTTCAGCAGATGGTGACTCACAGATGACTGCAGATACAGCTCTACCAAAACAGGATGCAATTGCTGTTAAAAAAACAAAAAAAGTAAAACATGATCGGGTGGAAACCCGAAGTGGCAAACACGCAAAAACGACGCATAAGTGGCCTAAATTAAAAACACGTTCGTCACCTATGCAGTTGTTCAAATGCATCAAGTCTCTAACGAGGAACCAACAAGAAGACGTTAATAGGATGGGTTTTGGAAAAATGTTGTCATTCAACATCAGTGGGATACCTCTAAAAATTGCCCACTATGTTGTGGACCACTTTAACCCAGAAGAAATGGCTATTGAATTGCCATGTGGGTCAATACATGTTGATGTTCAGTCTGTCCATGACCTTCTAGGGATTCCTAAGAAGGGCATAGACATGCAAAATGTACGAACATATTCAAAGCTTGATGTTGCTGTTGAAGCATGGAGAAAACGATATCGTAAACGATTTATGGCACCAACGAACCTGGCACGATCTATACTCACAAGTGATGAAGCCAACAGTTTTCATTTCCGACTAGACTTCCTGATGTTATTCTTAACCGTCATGGTTGAGTGTAACAAAAATGGGCGAATGAAAGAGTGGATTTTGAAAACTTTTACAGGAGACACGGATTTTAGTAAAATCAATTGGTGTGCCTATCTGATCCAACAAATCAAATCATGTAAAGATGGCTGGAAGAGTTCTGATCCTGAATCTCCATTTTCTGGACCACTCACACTTTTGGCTGTAAGTGGCCTGTTTAACAAAACTTACTAACAATATAGGCATACAACATTTGTTTTGTTATCTTACCGCTTGTTTTTTTTTTTTCGCCGTTACACAGTTGCTATATGTCGACAGAGTTAAATGCACAGGATTTCCAGTTGACCGGACAATATACCCAATCGTATTCTGGAGCAAATACGAACTGAAAAAAAGAGAACGGTTTGAGATAAAAAGAGGTGGCTTTGGTGGAGAGGATTTGCATGAAGTTGGTGTGGTTAGACGGGATCCAAGAAAAACAGAGTTACATGCTAATGATGAAGTTGTGAGTGTAAGATTAATAATTACAACCAATTACAAAATAATTATGTTCTTTCGAAAATTGGTTAAAAATGTATTTTATAACTTTGTTTGTAGAATGAGATTGCATTGATAGAAAAACATTTGGACGTGATGGAGGCGAAAAGAGTTACGGTGCAAAAAAAATTGGAAGTAGTGTTCAATGCTCATCCAGACAACGAGCAAGTTAAAAAATTGATACAACGATTTGAGAAAATTGTACACTCAAAAAAAACAAGGGGATGGCTGTGGCCTGATTCCCCAAGGGAAAAAATTGTTGGGGTGCTCATGTCTCTTAACAAGACAGTCCAAAACCCAGATAATGATTACACGGAAGGTACAACAGGAAAACGGATATGTATCACTTCATTGAATATGTACTCAGTTTTTTCTACAAGCTGTTACTAATTTGAATATTTTTTTTTAAATGCAGACCCTGAAGATGATGTGCCAAACGCGGCTGCAGTGGCAAAGATCAATGGTATGACCTTTTTTACAAAAAATATTTATCTTTTTTTATTTTGCAAATAATCGTTTACACGAAAAAAGTATTCATATGTATTTGTAGCTCAAAAAAAATAGAGTTCGAGATAACTTTTTTGGTAAGACTTACTGGAAGAAGAATATACTTATCGTAATTCGTTCAGATTCGTTGAGCCATAAAAGTGCTTTTTACGTTCTTCGTACAATCAATTTACTCCTACACGTTAAAAATTTATTTGAAATATGGATTAACAAGCTCCATTTTGATTACATTTTCCCGAAAAAAATAACAGTGCCATTAGAAATGCCTATGTATAGTAGTTCAAAAACTTAGGGTACATTTAATGTATCGTGGTCATGTACTGACTCTTTAAACCCATTCATTTCTAACACAAAAATAATGAGAATTGACATATTCGAATAAACCGAATCATGTGGATGTGCGAAATAAAAAACGCAGTGCAGCGAGTGATGATTTACTGAAAAAAGGTAAGGTGCAAAAAAAAGTATAATACACGCACGTGTGATAATAAACTGATACAATTTTTTTTAAACATATATAGCATCTGGCAATGATCGGGGGAATGGCAATGGTAAGCGAATGAAGAATGATGTGTCGGCAAAAGGTAACTTTAGTGATGACAATCCTAACAAAAACGTCTTGTGTGATAATAAACTGATACTATTTTTTTAAACGTATATAGCATCTGGCAATGATCGGGGGGATGGCGATGGTAAGCGAATGAAGAATGATATGTCGGCAAAAGGTAACTTTAGTGATGACAATCCTAACAAAAACGTCTTGTGTGATAATAAACTGATACTATTTTTTTTAAACGTATATAGCATCTGGCAATAATCGGGGGGATGGCGATGGTAAGCGAATGAAGAATGGTGTGTCGGCAAAAGGTAACTTTATTGATGACAATCCTAACAAAAACGTCTTGGGTGATAATAAACTGATACTATTTTTTTTAAACGTATATAGCATCTGGCAATGATCAGGGGAATGGCGATGGTAAGCAAATGAAGAATGATGTGTCGGCAAAAGGTAACTTTAGTGATGACAATCCTAACAAAAACGTTATGTGAGGAAAAGCTAACTTTAATTTCTTTATTTGAAATAGAAACTCCACTTTAATTTCCTACACGACAACATACACGTGCAGTAATTGTAGATGGAAAAATAAAAAAAAATTAATGACATCAATGTTACATTTCTCTACAGATGAAAAAATGTAAAATGTTTAACTAACTATAAGTAGTAAACCACCAAATGTATGTCCTAAAATTGCAAACTAAGCGTAACATGTGTGTATGTGGCCACATTAAAATAAATAGATCGGGGTAGGGCTGACAAAACACCAGAGATGATAGATGGAGAAAGGTGCGGAGAAAGGTGTGGAGACATAGGCAACAAAGAAAATGAGGCAAAAGATCAAGAGACGATAACTACAACAAGTAAGTTTTACATCTTACATATAACCCGTCACAAGTGTAGAAAAGTCAATAAAACCAAATCACACACAAAACAAACTAACACGTATGTGTCTGTGTACATGTGAATGAATATAAAAAGACAAGAACAACGAAACACAAAACATGCAAGGATTGTTTGATGCGCCTACCTTTCACCTGCTCACACAAGACACCGAATTAGGTGACTCATAATTCCCCAAAAAAAATGAACATGTGTTATTTCTGTACACAACGGATAACCCGACTTATCAATACGAAAAAAAAATTGCAGGTGATGATGTCGATGATACGCATGACAAAAATCAAGAAGGTGAGTTCTACATGTTTTTTTTACTTCTTTCGAAGATTATAATAAACTTGGCATTTTTTTATTAAAAACTAACAAACAATAACTAAAATTGAGCAGGGAAGGGAACGGCTGAAAAGGATATCACACGTAATGCTTGGATAAAGGAACTCGAATCAAGACGAAGAAAACCAGTTGGTAGGTTCGCCCGCTCACGTGATGACCATGAAGACGAAATGGGAATAGACATTACAACGGAAGAACAGCGTATTTGGGATTTTCTATTCGATGTGAAGTACTCAATGTAAGCTTCAGTTTAAAAATATTAAAAATATTACTTGTTACATTATGTAAAACTTTGGTCCTCTGATAGATTATGGAATGTTTTTGCTCCAAATAGTATGTTTTTTTTTTAAATAGTCTATTATGTTTTAAATGTATAACTGCATATGATTTTTCGCAAAACAGGACATGTGGAATGGTCATCTCCTTGTCTAGCGGGGTAACAAAAAAATTTGGTCAATCTGCTGGGTAAGTTCACCTATAAAAGATATACATAAAACATAATAGGCCTAGTTTCTTGATATCCAGAATCTAATCTACATATCTAACATTGTCTTGCGCAGAGATGTTATCTTCGAGAGTATATACGGCTTAGAACTCACAAAAACGCTGATGCGCACTTTGAGGGAGGAAGTGAAGGTCTGCTCTGATGTAGTTGATGCTTGGGTAGATGTGATGAATTATGAAGAACTTGACAGAACCGACGGCTGCCCAACGCGGGTTTATTTTAACACAACTGTGATAGTAAGTATTCATACTATATTACTTGATCTTTGACTGTGATTTTGGATTTATTAAGTCTTTGGGAACGTTGTAAGTATGTCTATCTAAATGCATCTTTTGAATTATGGTGATTCGCGGCTTGCACCACCTTATTGACACAACTTATTTTGGAAAAAAAACAGGACAGCTGGCTTTTGACGGATTCTACTTGTGATGATGATGAACGTATGCAAACGTTCGGCGAAAGGATGGTCGTAGGCGGCGCATATGATTTCATTGGGATCAAAATGGGTTTCTTTCCAATCCTCGAGAATGATGAAAATTACATGCTTGTTTTCGATCTGGAAAACGGTGAAATAACCGTCATAGACCACAAGCCTGATCGCACACCCTTAGCTGGCATTAGGGATCATCAAGACTACTACAAAAAAGATACACCATACAAAGTGGTTAGTCATTTTCTTTTCCCATAAAAACATTAGGATGAAAAACAAGAACTCATACAAAAACTGATTAGTTTATCGTTTTTTTTTTTACAGAAGCATATGCTGGACAATTATTTGGAGCATTGCAAACATCCGTTAAAGGATAAAATTGCACCAGCCAAGATTAAAAGGTGTGATATCCATTGGGCGACAAGTGCACATCCAATGGATAGTGCAGTATTCCTTATGCACCACATGCAGAATTTTAACGGCGTTGGTAAACACTTTGAATGTGGTTTTAGTAGCAACTGGAAGCAAAAGCAAAAACAGATTCTTACCCTCCGAAAAAAATTCGCTACACGCATACTACTCTGTGGTGTCAATGTGGTGAAGGGAAAGGTTCGTGATGCTGCATTATCAGTGTAAGTTGCTGCTCCGTATGGTAATGTTATGTTTTTTTGTGGATGGGACTATGGTGTACAACTTAAACAATTTAAACTCGTACTTTGTCAGTTGCCTATATGTATCTAACTATTAATGTCTGTCGTTGATCCGGACATCTTAAACATTTTGGTGAAGCATAAGTAAACTACTGGAAAGTTTGACAAGCGACCATAACTATCAATATGTGTGTTCTTTGCTATAATAATTAGCGTTAGTCAAGCGGCCATAACTATCATTACAGAATTGCTTTGTTACAAAAAAATACCTTTCTTTGTACAAACAAACAGTACCAAAAAAAAATGTAACAATATATATTAAATTGAGGGGCGAGTTACCTGCTATGCAAAACCTAACTACTCATTATAATATATTTTCATAAATGCCAGCTTTGAATTGTCAAATCTGCAAAAAAAAAGTACACGCATGTACCCCAAACCATATCCAAGAAATATTTATAATAATATATATAAAGTAGTTGTTATGGGGAATCTAAGATGGACAAAAAGCCATGATAGTTCTCAGATTGTACTTGTGGGAAACGTTGAACTTATATGTTAACTCAATTGAAATACTATTATAGTATTTTTATAAAGAAAAAAAGGTGAAGTCTTACAAAGTAGTTGTGCCAACTTGGAAGTGACTGCATAAGTACATACATATCGAACACTATATCCAAGAAATATATAAAAGTACAGTCTCATTAATTGCCCCAATATGGGGAATCTAAATTGGACAAAAAGGAAACTTGTCACTTATTAATGTTTACACCAATGAAAAGGCATAAATAATAAAAAGGAAAAAATATGTGTACTTCTAGCTCTTTCTTATGTCCAAATAAAAAAGGAATAAATCACTACTTCTATCTCTAAGTATATTCATTGTTAATGTATCTCTGTCATGATTTCGTAACTACAGTACACACATCTAATAAATTCCAAATTGACTCTTTGCATGTAATAATAAAAATATAAAATATATATATACACCTGTCGCATTTGGGTAAAACAAAAAACGATGCCAAAATCAAAAGTCCAAATCTTTAAAGAAAATTGAAACTCCTTAAATCAAAAAAATAATTATCTCCTATGTTGGTCAGTGTAGTACATTTAATGTTGATGTAAACTGATGTAAACAATATAATTAATTTTTCCACCTAACATCATTTGATTGTCTATAAAAATAAGGTGAAATGTAAAATTTAGTTTCATCACTTGTTCACCATAAAAAAGAACTAAAAAAACACCTTACTATGTCTAGTCCATCATCACCAGCGAACTCAAAACGGGTTACCAAACGATTACGGAGAACTCTTTCATTCGAACTCCAAACTCCAAAATCGGATTGCAACCCAGAGTGTTCTCAAATCACAAAAACCCCTTGCATTCCGTCAATGCCGCCCACTGTTGAAGAAAATCTGGATATCGATGCTAAGCTTATAAGTGATCTCCTTACTAACACTAAAGCTGAAGCAAGAACACATGATGAGATGTCGCTAGATGATGAACTTTTGGATGTTGACTGGGGATCATTTTACTTCACCACACAAGTTACCCCCGTCAAAAAAACTTCATCTGTGGTGCTCGAAGACCAAGCAAAACCAGTCAACGGCACCCAGGAGACCTCCCCGGCAGTTGATCAAAAAACTATCGATGATCCTGAAGATGATCCTATAGATGATGATTACTCTTGTTACTCTCAAAACACCCTTATCTCGTGGGCCAACCACAACCCCTGGGAGAGTGAGCTTAGCCCAGAACCACTTAGCACTGAAATTGAGTATGGCACACCAAGATCGTTTCTTGACTAAATAGTGGTGTTTACATCATGTTGCTATTATCGGTGTGAAAAAAAATGTGCCCCAATTTTCCCTCTCTCATGCAATATAGGGGCTACTTTACTTATCCTATGTTGTTTACCATATCTAGTGTTGAAGTTATTATGTACTCAACTATTGAGATAAATCTATGTTTTTCCCAGTGTATCTTATTCAATAATTCGTGTCATTATTATATGATTTTAAAAAAAATTGATATCTTAAAAAAAAAGGGCATACATAGGTTACACACTTTAGGGAAAAAAAATAAATAAATAAAAAAGAGTCAAGTGATCAAATCTAAAAAAAACATACAATGTTGTTGGGGAAAAAAAAATACTCAAGGAAGGTTCAAAGGCACATGATCAAACACACATATAACAAAAAATGTACAAAAAAAACTCGCTGAAAAAAATGTATCTCGGATACACCAAAAATTTAAAAAAATCATAGGCAAAAGAAAAATGTAACATGGTAAAGACAAGAACCAAAAAAACATAACATAAAAAATTCTGATTCAAAACATCAAAAGTCTACATAAAATCTTAGTGGGAAAAAAATGTAATATGGTAAAAACAAAACCCAAAACCCCATAACATAGAAAAATCTCAGATTCAACCAAACATCACCAAGTACATACTAGAAAATGTCATTAAACATACTAATAAGCATAATCCAACTAAGTACTAACTAATTCTTAATCATAACAAACAATGCTAACAAGTAAGCTGCCAAACACTAACGCTAATATCAGTAACCATATAACCCTATTCTTCTTCCGAATTTCTTGTTCGCGGGTAAACAGTTCAGCTTGCAGGTTGTTGATGTTCCTCAAAAGACCTGGTATGATCCTAGTTGACCGTAAGCACATCGGTGGGTCGACCCAACCAATGAAAGGGCAGTTGCTAGGCTACATTAAAAAAAAAAGGGCAAAAAACACGATTAGAACACACGTTTACTTAATAAAACCAGGGTTTGAATCTTTTACCTTAAATGGACATGAATAGAACCTTCTTCCTGGGTTATCGTCGGTCCATGATGTCCGAATAACAGCAATCCTCCCACATGAACACCTTTTCATCTTTTTTGAGAGATAGATGAATATAGTTTGGGTAGTTGGAGATGGAGATAGTTGGAAGCTTGTAGTTGAAATGATGGATCTAATATAAAGATATGAACCAACCATTTGTGGGTCCCATGGTAAATATATCCTTTTGTCATTACCCACGTCCATCTACTTCCTACTTTTTTAACTTTTCATTAATTTTTTTAAAATAAACCAAAAACATAATACATCCCAAGAAATAAAGTAACAACACACAAAGTAGATAGTTTTTTTTTCCATTACATATTACACCACAAAAGATTACAAAAACATTAGACACATAAATTACTCCTTACATAATGTTGATAACCTGATACTACACCTAATTTCTAATTAACCTAAAAACATACATACATCTTAAAAAACAACATAATTAATAAAACACACCAACAACACCTAATTTCTACTTGAGCTTGTTCATGTGAACCATTTTTTGCACTTGCAAGGGTTTGCTGGCACAGGGGAAACTGATATGTTTATTGGGAAATATGAATCCCACTCAATTTCACACATCCATGAGACATCATCAACCCAATCGCTGGTTGTGGGATCTTCAACATCTCTTTTTTTTGGGTATGTTGTAGGCTCACCCTTGGGCACTACTCTTGGCTCCATCTTGACTGTAGCGTTAACAGTAGGCTCGTTTTTCGGTATTGCTCGCGCCGTAGGCTTCACATCGGGTTCAACCTTGGGGGTCGGAAAACTAGTTCTCTTCCCGCGGGGGTGCCCATCACTGGTAAAAATCTCCCTAAGCTTGCGTATGGGCATAACGGGTAGAGGGGTTGTTTCAGGAATATCGCCAACGCCGACTGGAGTCGATGCATACTTTCGAAGTCTCTTGCCAACATTATTGAACTCATTTTTTTCAGGCTTGAGATCGATCGCCTCAACATCCGGAACTTTGGAAACCAAACATGGCCTCTTGTGCATTGTTATGCTTTGTGTGTGATAAGTAGGTAACAATGCTTTGGGGATATACACATTGGGGGGTGCTGAAACTTATTTATAATGAAAAAGGATGGTGGTGATTAGATATGAAAGTAAATGACAAATTAAATGCACCACCAGGTAAAAAAGGGAAAAAGTAACAAAAAGATACATCTTGTTCTATGTATTATGGAAAAATGTATCTACGGCTAGTGTTTTGTAAAAAAAAAAAATACAAACAGAAAAAAAAAACACAAACTACTATATGTGCTTATAATTTTTTTTTTTTTTTTGTTACTGGCTTTTGTAACGAAAAGGGACATTTTCTAGCTAATTATATACATAAAATGGATGTAACGACCAAAAATATGTAACATGGTATAAAAAAAACAAAAAATCCATAAGATTGAAAAATCTCAGATTCAAACACAGCAAAGAATCTACAAAAATACTCATGGTAAAAAAAATGTAACACATTAAAAAAAAAAACTAAAAAATACATAGCATAAACAGGTACATACTAACGAAAATATCATTAGCATACTAACAAAAGATAAATCCAACTAAGTACCACCCATTTCTTAATCTCAACAAACAATGCAACGTTTACTTCTAACACAAAACATTAGGGATATCATTTCATAATGCAACTGATCAGTTAAAACATAGTCATTAAACTTAAAACCATACGACATACCAAAACCACATACATCCTAACATGCAAACATATGCATGTGCATCGACTTTCAGATAATCTACACATGCAAACATGTGCATGTCCAAAAGGGGTGATCAAAGTTTACTTGCGCTCCACTAAAATGGAGACGAAAAAGCTGGCGTCATAAAAGTTTTCAAAACACGCACATCACACACATCAACATAAAAATACCAAATCAAGTGGACTCCTGGCTCGCAGAGCTTGAGTCTTCGTCCTCGTCCTCGTTACCTGATTTATTCTTGTTCTTCTTTTTCTTGCAATTTCTTGAATCATGCCCAGTCACGTACTTCATACAGGTTCGGCAAAGCCTGGGTGTTTTGGGAGGTTTGACAGCAGAGTTGCTCGTTCCATCCTGAGGTGCTCTAGACAATCGCCGGCGTTTGCCGCGTCCTTTGTTCCTGATCCCGTCTGGGTTGTCGAGAGTTACGTCCCCATCTAAAGAAACACCAAGCAATTCTTCAACAGCAGCATAGTTATCATTGTTGGCTTCGTCATCAACTGGTCCTCCATTTAGTAACTTGCATTTCAGTTCCTTTATCTGCTCAGCGAACGAGGAAAGTCCTCCAACATCGCTTCTTAATGCGTCCACACATTCAGTTACGATCTCAAGGATCTGACTTCTAGCAGCAGCTTGTGGACGAGTGTCAACGCCATATCGACTCTCAATAGAAAATAAACTTTTAGGAAGCACGTCCCTAGTCCAACGCTTAACAACATACTGGGCCGGGATTCTTTCAATATTGTTTACCCGGTAAACACAAAAAATGTGCCTACACAAATATCCAATACGGATGAAGTTGTTGCATGAACAGGATACCGACTGGTTACTCAACTCAAGTATAACCTATAAAAACACCAAAACACATAATTAAGCTTCTATGAAAAAAAGCGTAATGAATAACTTAAAACAAAAAATGCAACTATAAGGATACATCAAAATTACCGTAAATGTGTTGGTTGCATTGTTACGTTTGTCCAAATGATTCACATAGTAAACACAACCTTCCTCACAATCCTCCGTGTTTACAATGTAACAAAACAGCTTCCCCTTGTATATCTCTTTTCTTACTTCCGTAG
The DNA here is from genome assembly GCF_002127325.2 of Helianthus annuus. Taxonomy (NCBI): domain Eukaryota; kingdom Viridiplantae; phylum Streptophyta; class Magnoliopsida; order Asterales; family Asteraceae; genus Helianthus; species Helianthus annuus. Next base: position 162,781,418 of record NC_035435.2, read on the forward strand.
AAATTGCATGTGTATACAACTCAAAAGCATGCTTCTCAATAGCTAGGTCAGTACTGTCCATGAATACACTAGATGAAGTTTTAAACTCTGCAACGCGTTGCCTGTAACGCTGATTGTCTATCCTAGTCTCGTAACATAGCATGAACTGAACTAGTGTGTTAGCACTAGAAGAGTTGACCTTGAAGCTTGAGTTAGAGCTTTCACATCTTGATGTAGTCTTCATCAAACAACACATTGGGATGTCACGGAAGTAGGCAGGTACCCATTGGTCCCTAATTGAGTACATGTCCTTCAACCAGTCGTGATCTTGTAACCCATATTCCTCCATCAAAAGTTGCCACCGCGTCTCAAATGTAGATGGCTTCATGTGAATACTCCACACCAAACGATGCATCAATGCTCTTAGCTCAGAGTTTTGAAACAAGTCTCCAGCAATCTATACAAATGAAAACACAAAAACTGTTAAAATAAATGAAACAAAAAAAAAACTTCTCAAAATAGATTCATAAATTAATAAAAACCTTGGTGGGAAGTTTCTTCATAATATGCCACATGCAAAGGCGGTGCCGAGAGTCTGTGAAAACCTCTGAAATGGCAGCTTTCATTGAAGGATCCTGGTCCGTCAGAACTAGCTTTGGTTGCTTCTTGTGTGCCTTCAGAAATGATTCAAGTAACCACTTGTAAGACTCAGTGGTTTCGTTGAATAACAAGCCAGCACCGAATGTCACACATTGTTTATGATTATCAACGCCTGTGAAAGGAACAAAAATCATGTTGTACCTGTGCGACAAAGAAAAAAAAAACAAAAGTTAAATAATATGTTAAAGGGAAAAAAAGTGAACTATCAAAAACCTTACTTGTTAGTGTGATAAGTCGCATCAAAAGCTAACACATCCCCAAACACCTCGTAGTTTATCTTGGAAATTTCGTCTGCCCAAAAAATCGATCTCAATTGCCCTTTCTCAACAACAAACTCATAGTAAAAGTCTGGTAAGCTCTCGGATCTTTCTTTGAGACGATCTATAACAAGTTGCGCATCACGATCGCCAATATAAAGCCTAACCGACTGGCTCCAGTTCTTAAAATCAGTTGGCGTGCCACGTACATTGTGATGTCCACCCATCAGGGACACTAAAACTCTGTGAGAAACAATCGGACCAATTCTGTTCAAACTCATATTATGGATAAACTGTTTGGATGCAAATGGTAGTTTCCTTGAAGTCCTACTTAGGTCACGATTGAAACGCTCAACAAACGGATGATTATGGTGCTCATTGAACCCTACCACTGTGCACGTAGAGCTGCCCTCACAAAACTTAACCAGTATGCTAGCCTTGCAATCTGTCACTGTGAAATTACTTTGCCTAATAGTCAAGCTTGAATGCTCCAAAGTATCAGTTTTACGCTTAATCTGTGGTTTTGAATATTTAGTACACCTTATGTACTGGTGAGTGACAACCCCCTTCCATCTCTTGGTTTGCCCCTTACGAATAGAAAACCCAGAATACACAGCATAATCCTTGTACATACTGAACACATCCTTCCACGTTTCATAAACAGAACCAACAACAGGCTTTAAAACAATAGGAACATTAGGACACCACATTCTAGTCCCATTGGGTGTGTGGTGAACATAAAATTCCTCGTCCGCATGAACACCTAGAAAAAGTGTATTGATTAAAATAAATCATAACACGTATAGGTTAAAACACAAATTTACTTGTAACATGAAAACATAACAAACTGATACTATAGTTTCCAAAAATACAACATTAACACCTTTTCCAAAAAAAAATTCAAATAAAACGTGGAAGTACATTTTATTGATGACGCCAAAAAGTGTAGATGCTATTGCATTTTTTTAATGGTGACCATATGTCATACTTTGTTAACGTATACTTACTAAATTATTATTATGGTATGCGATAGTGTCACCTTTTCAATACATACTATCATATATAACCTAACCATAGTACCAAGTTCAATACCTTGGTTTCCAAAAAAATATAAAAAATTAATACAAGTGTAACGACATGTTTTCTAAAAGCTTGTTTCTTAAAAAAAATGGTTACACTTGTTTTTTGCCTTGGAAAAAAAAATACCACATTTTCAACCAAACTACCCAAAACATCATCTGTTTAATAATAATAATAATAATAACAATAATAATAATAATAATAATAATAAAAATAAACTACAAACAACAATTAAACTATAGATAAAAACAATGACCTGTTGATAACAACTGAGTAAAAGTACAATCTTGAACACCATCTTCATCATCATCTAGTCCATTTTGATTCAGAATTGAGGCTACACATAAAAAAAAAAAATAAGCAACAAGAATCCAATGTACAACTAAACAAATAAATCCTTATTTTACACAACAGAAAAAATAAAGGAACCAACATGAATCGAACGAATATCTACACAAGCATTTAAAGCTGTACATTTAATGAAACATAAAAAAAAAATCACTCACGTGTAATCGCTGAAGAAATAGGTTTAGGATCTGGAGAAACTCTACCCTCAACCAAAGCATCTTCATCTTCATTAAATGCAAAATGAAGTGAAAGATTATGTGGGACAACATTTAATGGTGAACCGGGATCATCATTGAGGTTGGCTACCTCCGTACCGCCGGCAACAGTTAGATGTTGTTGGTTGTTCAAATCAGCCATGTTAAATGCAAGTTCTCTTCAATGGTGAGTAAATGAAGAGAAAGAAACTGATGAGAAGAGCGGCTTGTTTAACACATTCTTTATGATATTGGAAGGTTGTGATATTAAGAAAGGAGAGAAGAAGAAAGTCTCCAAGTACAAGCATTTATTAAAAGCATGACAAGATGAAGGTAGGTTTGATACAAGGAAAGAAGTCTGCGTGTGCAGACATCACCATCGCCATCTATAGATGTCAAAAGTGAGACATGCAAAATTACTATCATGCCCCTCCTTCTTCAAATAACAATTTAAACGTGGATCAATCCTAGCCACACATTAGAGTTTTCAGGGTTTAGTCAACTGGACTGAGTTTTCTCATTATAATTAGCCTATATATATATATATATATATATATATAGGTAGAGGATCCTGTAAAAAGTGCTCAAAGTGTAAGAAGTGTGAGAAGTGTATTATAACACTATATATAATACTATATAACACCATATAAACACCGTATAACAATATATAACACCATATAATACCATATAACACTTTGTAACACTATATATCATTATATAAAAAATATAACACTATAGGTTGTCTGATAGCATGTCTATGATAGATGTATAGTGTTATATTTGTTATATAATGATATATAATGTCACATAGTGTTATATGGTATTAACCATATTGTTATACGGTGTTTATATGGTGTTATATAGTATTATATATAGTGTTATAATACACTTCTCACACTTCTCACACTTTAGGCCCTTTTTACACTATCCTTACCCTATATATATATATATATATTGTGTTTTCCTTCATTTGTCAAAAGTGTGATAGTCGAACATTCCCTACAAATTTAGAATGTGAATAACATATACGGTCTAAAAACCCGAAACTGGATGCTAGTAAACAAGTGATAGAGGCATTAGCTTTTTTTTTGTTTTTAGCCCATTCGTTTCTTAGCATAACCATTTTACACATTCCCACTAGTTAGCCCTTTTGAGCCCTATATCTTTTCATTTCTTAGCCCACATAAAAGCTCAACAAAAGCCCAAAAATAAATTCTTTTTTAACCCAAAATTTGTAAGAAAAATATAGTTTTCAAAATAAATACTTATTTGTGACTTTCTATCTTTTGAAGATCGGACCCTCAAAGTGCGGAATGAAAAATAAAAAAATTCCGGTACATCTTGTATAGTGTGTTCGTCTCTATTTCAAAAATATAAATCAAGTCTATAAACCAAACGTCAAAATGGTTATAGCTCGATTTAAGTTTTTATAACTATTCCGAAAAGTTATGAAAAATTTAAAAAAACATTTTTTGTTACATTTTTAGCCACTCTTCCCAAATAATCCACACCTCACCCCCAAGCCTAGTTTACAACCCAATAAAAGACCTCTTGATGCTTACTCATTTTTGTTAATCGGTTGATAATTCAGTTACTTGTCAAGCTTATGATATTTTCTTGGTTCATTCCGACTTGAGTGTTCACCTTAACATAATATCGGCTGAGTGTTGAGCGAACAAATTTATGAAGTGTGTGATTTAGTATAAAAGAAATGGTTTTGTAGGCTTTTTATATTTTTACGTTTCTTTTAAAATTTATTAATTAAAAACAAAAATTAAAAAGTTGAAGTAATCGAAAGGCGTGAAGATGCTCAGTTCTTGGGCCACGCATCAAAATGAAAACTTGGGTTTACTGTAAAGCCAAAATTTGTAAAATTTTGCTTGAGGATAAGCAAAGATTCAAGTGTGAGAATATTTGATATAAGCAAAAGTGCACATACTTTTATATCAATTTACACCTACTTTTTATTAATTTTTGATAAAAAATATTTAAAATAGATTTTTTTTTTCCAGAACAAAACGAAGGCAAGTTGACCAAAAGAAGCAAAACGAGCTAAAATCTGAAGAAATAAATAAAAGATGTCCAGACATGCCTCATGACTCGCTAGACACGCCCTATGTCTCTTATCCGGATACTACCAACACCTCCAAAAGATCACAGAGCAAAGCACAGACAAGAAAACTCTAGATACGCTTCGTGTCCAGAAGGCACGCCACATGTCTCGACACTAAACGACAAAACGATACTAAACCATTTAATTAACTAATACAAAATCCTAGTGGTATATACTTTCCTTGTTGTTGGGCGGTATGGATATGATTTGATCAGATCTTCAGTGGCGTTTCCCTGCTGATTCAAAACGATATGGTCGAGTGTGCTAAGATCCTGACCCAGGTACTACACAACTTTATGTAATAAGACACACAGCTCCTCGTTTGGACAATCGAGTCCTTGTTACCCTGTGATAAGAGTTAGTTAACAAAGTATCAAAAGGTAAGGTATCCTAAACACCCTCTTCTTCTTGTCATTGATTACTATCTTTTCATTTACCTCCTACTTTTTATTTTCAGCCATTTTTTAATGTTTATTTTTTGTTTGACTAGACGATAACAAAGACTCGGTACTAAAACTCGTTGTATCCTTGGACAAACTTGGTATCTTACCATCACTATATTACACCAACGATGGGTGCACTTGCCCAATCAGTGGCGGAGCTTGACCAAAATTTTCGTGGGGGCGTAAAGTGATGGGACCCAAATATTTTTTTTTCCTATCGTTATGTTTTGGGTCAGGTCGGGTTGGTTATTCGATTCAAGTCGGGTCAAATAATAATAGTTCCAAACAAAACAAAGTGCATATTTAATAAACTACCCATCATTTATATACAAATTTTATAAACATCTAGAATATACAATTTAGGAAAAATAATTGGGGGGGAGGGGGGGCGATCCTATATAATTTTAAAATTTTCGGACGAAAAATCGAAACTTATACACTTCTAACCGAAACATTGGGATGGACGGATGCACCCCCATGCACCCATAATACTTCGCCACTGTGCCAATGTTATGTTGAAAGTCAATGTCAACATTCACTTGGCAGTCTAGTTGGCAACTTATTTACCGTTGGTTTTTCACTCTAATAAGTCAATAGAATGAGTCAGTCACGTAGGCTTATTCTTGCTAGTTTTATGGTTTGTTAGCTATTTTTCTGCAAGTAGTGCATATGCACGTTTAAGTTTATTTCCCTATTTATGTAAGTTGAAGTTTCAGTTCTATTCATTCAGAAATATTGAGCAGTAAAAACAAGTGTGCAATCTTTTATTTTCTGAGTGTGTGTATTTGTGAGTTTGTGTGTTCATCGTGACCTTACCAATTTAACAATTGGTATCAGAGCCAATCGGTTCTAGCTTACGTCATGTCAGAGATCCAACTCGTTGGTGGTGTGAAGAAATTGAGCAACAGCAACTATAATTCTTGGTCTACATGTTTGATGTCATACTTGCAAGGCCAAGATTTATGGGAGGTAGTGAACGGTTCGGAGACTGTAGCACCATTACGTGAAGATCAGAATGGCGTGTTGAGGAAATGGAGAGTGAAAGCCGGTAAAGCCCTATTTGTTTTGAAGACCACAGTCGAAGATGAAATATTGGAGCATATTCGAGACTCCAAGACCCCAAAGGAGGCTTGGGATATACTTGTTACCTTGTACTCTAAGAAGAATGATTCAAAGTTGCAACTTCTAGAGAACGAGCTGTTGTCGGTGTCCCAACGGGATTTAACAATCCCCCAATATTTTCATAAGATCAAGACTTTGTGCAGAGAAATAGGAGAGCTTGATCCAGAATCCAAGATCGGTGAGGCACGAATGAAGCGTATCATAATACACGGTCTAAAACAAGAGTTCCGAAGCTTCGTAGCGGCGGTTCAAGGGTGGCCTACACAGCCAACTCTAGCAGAGTTCGAGAATTTATTGGCATCCCAGGAAAACCTAGGTAAGCAATTTGCAGATCTGTCTATTAATACAACAGTGAAACCAGATGCAGAAGCCTTGTATGCAAATAACAGGCCTAGAGGTAGAGATCGGTATAAGGGCTCATCTTACAAACATAATAGGCCCAATAACAACAATGAAGAGGCCCAGTCCAAGAGGGGGATAGAGAAGGGATCTGAAAAGGAAAAGAACGACACCTCTGGTAGTCATGGATACCGTAAATCCAATAATCAACGCCGGAGATTTCCATACCGGTGCAATTCGTGTGGTCGTAAGGGCCATATGGCCAAGGATTGTCGATCGGCACCAACTGAACAAGGGAATACAGCAACAGTTGAAAACGAAGAAGCATGGGATGTTCATGCCCTAGCCGCTCATGTAGAAGAAGGAGTCACTGCACACATAGCAACAACTATAGACCAACGCCCTAACCGACTTGATGAGTGGATCGTTGATTCGGGATGTTCGAATCACCTCACCGGTGACAAAGCCAAATTAAGCAACCCAGTGAAGTATGGTGGCAGCAGGGTTGTAGTCATAGCAGATAATTCTAGACATTCCATTGCCCACATTGGTAATGTCAATTTTCCCTCGGAAGATCGTAAGCGGGAATTGAAATTGTCAGACGTGTATCATGTACCCGGGGTTAAGAAGAACCTTCTGTCAGTTCCTCAATTAACTTCAGAAGGTAATTATGTGTTATTTGGTCCAAAAGATGTGCAGGTTTTTAAGGAATTTGAGACTCCCTCAATTCCAATTCTAAAAGGCCATAAAAATGAGACAGTGTATGTATTGTCTGCTGAACATGCATATGTCGAGAAGACAAAGGGTACACAAAATGCTGACTTGTGGCACCATCGGTTAGGACACGTTGGATACGACAAACTGAAACTGATGATGGAGCAGAGTTTGGTTGCTGGGTTACCAAAAGTCGAAGTCAATAAAAGTCTTGTGTGTGCTGGATGTCAATATGGTAAAGCGCAACAGCAGCCGTTTTCGTCATCTGATTCTCGAGCCGAGTCGCCTCTGGCCCTGGTGCATTCTGATGTCTTTGGTCCTTCCAAGCACACTTCAATTAAAGGTATGCGGTATATGGTCTCGTTTATAGATGATTATTCAAGATACTGTTGGGTGTATTTCATGAAAACCAAAGCAGAAGTGTTCGAAAAATTCAAGTTGTTTGAAGCAGAGGCTGAACGAGAAACAGGCCATAAGGTGGGTTGCTTGCGATCGGATAATGGTGGAGAATACCTCTCTTATGAATTCGATAACTATTTAAAGCAGAGGAGAATAAGGAGACAACTCACATGCCCGAACACACCCCAACAAAACGGTGTGTCCGAGCGAAAGAATCGGCATCTTGGTGAAGTAACACGATGTTTGGTTCATGACAAGAATCTTCCAAGTCGATTCTGGGCTGAGGCGATGCGAACAGCCAATTATGTAATCAATCGAACTCCATCTCAAACCTTGAAATATGCTTCACCGTTTGAAAGGTTATTCAAAACCAAACCTACAGTTCATTATTTTCGAGTGTTTGGTTCTGTGTGTTATGTGTTTGTGCCTAATCATCTCCGTCATAAAATGGAGAAAAAGGCAGTTCGCTGTGTTTTTGTAGGTTACGACCCGGAGAGGAAAGGTTGGAGGTGTTGTGATCCAAACACCGGAAACATACATGTTTCTCGAAATGTCGTATTCGATGAAACATCCTCTTGGTGGGGGGCTGATAATCAGGTAGTAGGAGACACAAAACAGCTGGTTGAAGACTTGGAGTCTTCTCTAGTAAAATGGTCAATGGTGGAAGAAGACACTGAGAATCATGAAACCATTGAAGAAAGTCCATCTGATCAGCCTATTCAGCAACCTGTTCAGTCACAAACATCAGAATCAGAAGCTGGGTTGAGACGTTCACAAAGGGAAAAGAGACCGAACTCTAAGTATGCGTTCATGTATTCCCATGTTGCTACAGTTGAAGACATACTTTGTGAACCAGAAAGCTTTCAAGAAGCTAGTCAGAAACAAGAATGGCTAGACGCAATGAAAACAGAAATGGATGCTCTTGTTTCAAACCAAACATGGGAATTGGTCCCGAAACCTCACAATGTCAATTTGGTTTCGTGTAAGTGGGTTTACAAGGTAAAGCAGAAAACAGATGGAACGGTTGACAGATTTAAGGCTCGTTTGGTGGCTCGTGGATTCTCTCAAGAATACGGGTTAGATTACGAAGATACGTTTAGTCCGGTGGCCAAGATCACAACAGTACGTGTTCTTCTTGCCTTAGCAGCCTGCAAGGGCTGGAAACTTTGGCAAATGGACGTTAATAACGCATTCTTGTACGGTGAACTCGATCACGTTATTCATATGGTTCAGCCAATGGGATTTGAAAGTCTAGAGCATCCGGAATATGTATGCAAGTTGAAAAAGGCAATTTATGGATTGAAGCAATCACCAAGGGCGTGGTATGGTAAGATTGCAGAATTTTTAGAACAAAATGGATACCAACTTACTTCAGCCGACTCTAGTCTGTTTGTCAAGAAACTTGGTGAGAAAGTTGTGTTTATTCTTGTATACGTAGATGATCTAATCATTTCAGGGGATGTTGAAGAAGAAATTGAGCTATTAAAGTCTAATCTGTCCACTCGGTTCAAGATGAAAGATCTTGGGAGGCTCAAACATTTTCTGGGCCTAGAATTAGACTACACTACAGATGGAATGGTTTTACATCAGAGAAAGTATACCAGTGATCTGTTGCACAAGTTCCAAGTAGCTTCATGTAAGCCAGCAAAAATTCCTATGGACAGGAATATTAAATTGTATGCCACTGAAGGAAAAAAATTGGATGATCCAACAAGGTATAGAAAGATGGTCGGTAGCTTGATTTATCTCACGTTGACTCGCCCCGACATTGCATTTGCAGTTGGGGTCCTTAGTCGTTTTATGCAAGATCCGAGGAAACCACATATGGTAGCTTTGAAAGAAGTTCTGAAGTATATTAAGGCTACTGCAGGAAAGGGTATACAATTCAGAAAAGAAGTTGAACCTAAGCTGTCTGGTTTTTGTGATGCCGATTATGCAGGTGATGTGAATAAACGAAGATCAACAACTGGATATGTTTTTCTGTTCGGGTCAAGTCCTGTTTCATGGTGTAGTAAGCGTCAACCAACTGTTTCATTATCTTCGACGGAAGCTGAGTATCGGGCTGCTGCTATGGCAGCCCAAGAGTGTGTGTGGCTTGTCGAACTGTTAAAGAATTTAAACCAGAAGGTGGAGTATCCGGTGCAGCTATGGTGTGATAATATTTCTGCCATTAAATTGGCTCAAAATCCAGTGTTTCATGCTAGGACGAAACACATTGAAGTTCACTATCACTTTATTAGAGAGAAAGTGTTAAGTGGTGACATCAGCCTGGAAATTGTTGGTACAGAAGAACAAGTTGCAGATTCTTTGACAAAGAGCTTGTCTGAAGTGAAGCTGAAGCAGCACAGTGCAAGTATGGGAATTGTGGAATATGACATTGAGAGGGGGTGTTGAAAGTCAATGTCAACATTCACTTGGCAGTCTAGTTGGCAACTTATTTACCGTTGGTTTTTCACTCTAATAAGTCAATAGAATGAGTCAGTCACGTAGGCTTATTCTTGCTAGTTTTATGGTTTGTTAGCTATTTTTCTGCAAGTAGTGCATATGCACGTTTAAGTTTATTTCCCTATTTATGTAAGTTGAAGTTTCAGTTCTATTCATTCAGAAATATTGAGCAGTAAAAACAAGTGTGCAATCTTTTATTTTCTGAGTGTGTGTATTTGTGAGTTTGTGTGTTCATCGTGACCTTACCAATTTAACATGTTAAGTGTAGCGTGATATTATTTTATCGTGCTTTTATTAATATTAAAACTTAAACTAGTTTATAAAAAGACTAAAAATATACTATCTTTTATATACGCACCACATCACGTCACAACCCCACAAACATACTTACCAAGAAAATTAGAGTTTGTTTTCAGTTCGATTTTAGTTGGTCGCGTCAAGAAATTGAATTTATATTTCAAACACCTTTTAAATGAGAGAGAGTGGGTTTCACACACACAGACGTATGTTTAATACATTATTTAGACAGACGTATGTTTAATACATTATTTAGATATTTTTATTTACAAAGTAGGTGTTTGAAAAAGATATGTTTAATACATTATTTAGATATTTTTATTTACAAAGTAGGTGTTTGAAAAAGGATATAAGATTGTAGAAAAAACTGAGTATTTATTAAAAGTGATTGAAATCTAATGTGATAATCAAGGTGATACGTTTGTTGGTATTTAAAACCTTACGCATTCACTCAGCTATCATATTAGATATTTTTTTTGAACGGCTAACTAAATCATTAGATAAGCATCGAGCAAATATATCTCCTCTTTCATAACAGTCAAATTTGGATGCATACCCGAGCCACCAAACCATCAGTTCCGGAGAAACCCTGCCCTCCCATAGCCCACTGCAGTAAAACCCGGTTCAGCTCGGTTTCGAATTGGCGACCTCTAGAGATGTCTGGTTCTAAACTTCATTGCCACCACCAATATCCTTCAAAGTGATGCTAGTAGGAGTTGAACTTGGTACGTCAAGGAGAAAAATCAAGTCACTAACCACTAAAACAACTTGTCAGGACACATTAGATATTTACATATGCATCAAAAATACAAATTTTCTCTCCAGCCACACAAAAATATATTTACCAATACTTACATTTCCATGTAATCACTATTTTATACATTATAATTTTAATGGTAATATACTTTATTATAATTAATCTATATTCTATTTTCATATTATTAAAATATATTTAAAAATAAATTTTACTTTAGAAATCGAAATTATAAATTCAGTTTTAGAAAAGTATTTATAACATGTAACTTCTGTATTAAACTTATTTTCTAATAAAAAAAAGCATAACACGCTTTTGTTAATTTATCTAATTATAACTATGTTTAAAATAAGAAAAAAAACATTTATATTAAATGGGCCCCACAACCATATGCATTGACGTGGAGGGTCGGCCCAAGTATTTTGAGGCTTGGACTTTTGGCCTTCAAATCAATAGGGCAGGCCCAAGCCCTGTTGACGCGCAGCTTTATCATGATTTTTTTTCCTTCATCAATGGGTGGTGCTTCACTAATAAAGACAACAACAACAAACATACTCAGTAAATCCTACAAATAGCAAAACTACTTATAGGGATAGAGAGGCTGCTTCCAGAGAGAACATCGGCTCGAAAACGAACAACAAACCAACACACCAAGTCAAAGAATATAGAAATAAGAAGTCCCTCATACCAAGAAATTGATCCGAGTGACACAATATAATGTAAATCATGTATAATAGCATGCATACAACATCATTTGGGCATAAACACAAGAAGGCAATCACCGGAAAAGTCCCTTAGAGACTAAGAAAAACCTACCTCCTTAAAATACACCTAAGACCTTACTGCAATATCTTCTAAAAGTCCTTAATCCTAATCCTACGCCTCCATGAAGTCTTATCTTGGACCATGTCCTCAGAAAGATGCAACTCTACTAAATCATGCCTAATCTGCTCATCCCATGTCAGTTTGGGTCTGTCTCCTTCTCTCCTCCCCTGGACAGTAAGAGTTTCCACTACTCTAACTGGTGTCATCGTTTCCCTCTGCTTTACATGCCCAAACCATCTCAATCTTCCCTCCTTAATCTTCTCCGGTATACTAACCACTCCTAATCTGAGAGGATGAGCTCTTCTATTCAGGTCCTACACACTATAGGAATCAAGAAAATTTGCTGTTAAACAAATCCCTCGTAGATGGAAAATGTTGCATTGGATTTGGTGTTAGCATTGTGGATACTTTTAGACCCACACATAGATTCATGGATTAAGTCTATATTTATTTTTGTTTGATTGAAGTAAGAATTTAAATTTCTTGACTTTATGATCATCTAGAGTAGACTGAAAAGTCTTGAGTACAACACCGAAATAAGAATTTTATTCAACTGGCTCGTCACTGACGGATTTCGTATAATTTAAATCGTTAAAAAACAATTAGAACGAAAACACGAAAAAATTGTAACACCCAAAAATTGTAATAAAGAATGTATTTACCATGCTTGTTAATGATTTAGATTTAACTATAATGAGGTTCTAAGGATCAAATAGGTAAAATAAATGGAAGGCCCTTGAGAGACAAGCGACTAAGCGAGTCTTTTCACATGGGGGTATGCACATATCGTTTTTATTTTTTGAACCCAAACCAGTCTGGAACCGGTTTTGACTTTGACCGATTCTACGTCAAATCGGTTTCGGTTTGGAAACGGTTCCGTTTGATCGGTTTGAAAGGCGGGTTTCGGTTCGTAAACCAGTTTTTAGTGCACATTTAAAAAAAATATGACATTTTTTTACATAAAATTAAACTTTTAGCTATTTTGATAATTTTTATTGATGTGTATGTATATGTATTTCTATATGTAAATTTATCTTTGTATGTGTATATAAGTGTCTATTTATGTGTTAGTGTACGTATTTGTATGTGTATGTGTGTATATCTAATTATATATATAACCAGAAACCTGTTTGGTTATGTTACTGATTTTAAGACCCTAAAATCAGGTGTGTAGCTAGTGAAACATAGCATACATAATTCAAAAAAAATCTAGAGCATCTTAAAACATGGCAGAGATAATGTAGCATTCATATTCATATTCATTCATATATTCATAATAATTATTCATAATAATGAAACAGTAATTATTTATTATTAAATTAAATTTAGAATTATATAATAATTTAAAATTAGAATTAAGAGAAGAGTAAATGGTATTGGGTGTAGGTACCGATCTCAAATTTACCAAACCGATGTATTTTCGGTACCGGTTCTGCATAGGTATTCACCGGTTTTTACCCTCAAATACCGGTGTCGTACCAGTACCGACCGGTATCGAACCGTACCATAATAAACAGTAGTGATTTATTATTAAATTAAATTAGAATTAGAATTATTTAAATTAAGAGATTAGCAAATGGTATCGGGTATAGGTACCGGTCTCAAATTTACCAAACCGATGTATTTTCGGTACCGGTTCTGAACAGGTATTCTACGGGCCTTTTCCACATAAAAGGGGAATCTTTTGTTACAATAGAAGCAGAAGTGATGTGGATTATTCAAGAGTCGAAGTTGATTTCCTTTATAAAAAGAAGATCTCAATGAACTTCTATGAAATGATTTCACGGGATTCAGCCAATTGTATTTTGATGTCAGAGACCACCAATGAGGTTCCATCATCATTCTCCCCCGGGGCTTATCCATCAAAGCCCCTTTACTAGATTGGACTATCTCCCATCTATCTATTTTCTTTAGTTATTCACTAGAGCAATTATGATCTGGAAGTCGATCCGGGGCAAGTGTTCGGATCTATTATGACATAGCCATGAGGCGCTCAACGGACCTTTTTGATCTTATAAAAACCTTTCTGACTTTAGATTGATACAAAAACGACTTTTTGTGCAACCTAGTATATTTCAGATATCAATTAAAAGTTCTTAGATGGATCTGCTTGATGTTTTTTAGATAGAGTACATAGTACTCTATTCCAAATCACGTGAGCAGACATTAGCTATTACTAAGAAATTTTGATAGATTCAGTGATTCGAAGTCTTTTTGATTAGTTTTATTTTAATAGTCTTTTTTTTTAGAAAAAAAAAAGAACGACAAGAAAAAATAGATTTTGTAAGCTATCCATGTATCAGTCCTACAAAATACCATACGAAATAGAACACAAATAGTTCATGGGAGAAAATTGAGTTATTTGGGCCCGGGGGATTGACTGCTACTTTTCCAATACGAGATGGTATTGGGTGTAGGTACCGATCTCAAATTTACCAAACCGATGTATTTTCGGTACCGGTTCTGCATAGGTATTCACCGGTTTTTACCCTCAAATACCGGTGTCGTACCAGTACCGACCGGTATCGAACCGTACCATAATAAACAGTAGTGATTTATTATTAAATTAAATTAGAATTAGAATTATTTAAATTAAGAGATTAGCAAATGGTATCGGGTATAGGTACCGGTCTCAAATTTACCAAACCGATGTATTTTCGGTACCGGTTCTGAACAGGTATTCACCGGTTTTTACCCTCAAATACTGGTGCTGTACCAGTACCGAACCGTACCATACTAGGTATATTCGGTACCGGTACCCACTTTTGGGGATTTTGGTAACGGTATTTTCGGTACCGGTTGGTACCGAGCTCATCAAATCCTGTAGCAACGCAGCAATGCAAGTAATTGCACCGTTTAGATTACTTTTCATACACACAGTAAGTAAACTGTATTTCGTTTGAATGAGGTTTTATATACACAATAACTTATTTTGCTTACTTTTTTGTTTTTTTTCTGTAATGAATGAATTGTAGCATGTAAAATTAACTTGAATATTTAGAATATTGATGAGCAAATTGTATCAAATCCTGTAAACGAACCGGTATCGTATCGGTACCAAATTTAATATACCAAATCATTTTCGGTACCAATTTGGTACCCACCTTTTGGCGTTTTCAGAATCGTTACTTTAGGTTCGACACCGGTCTAGCACCATACCTGTATTTATTAATTTTTACCTTCAAATAGCATACCGTATTGTACTGAGAATTTTCGGTGCCGGTACCTAATTTCGATGATTTTCCAGATTGGTACTTTCGCTTCCGTTACCGGTACCGAGCTCATCCATATTTTAACGTGTTAGCACCATAATAACTGAACTGAAAACAACCGAATTTCCAACGTGTAGGACGTGTGGGTCCTATTATTATATAGCAGGTTATTTAAAATCGTTTTTTTTTATGACGGAGTGATTATCCTTACCACGTAATTTTATTTATGTTTTAATATTCGGTATCTGTTTGCCGTTGCTGACACGTCTTTTGTAGTCATTGGGTCCCGGCGCAACGCGCGGGAGAAAAAAACTAGTTCAACATAATTTGGAAACAACTAAGTCATAAGGGTCCAATAGTAAATAATAGTGTTTATAAATTGTAATGCCAGACTTCAAAACGTCTCAGGTAGCATCAACAGTCAGCTAAGTGGTGGTACTATCCAAGCACATATACCTGAAAGTCAATTTAATATACATGCAAAAGTCAGCGTGGTTGATTTGTAAAATGTTTATATTTTAAAAACACCAATTAAATAGAGACTCACTAACTCAATTATAGACAATCGGCAAATATACCGGCCATTATGTAGTTAAGCCGGTAAGACCGGAGTCAATCCAAGGACACAATGTACCGGGTCTTGATACTAAACCTCTATTGAGTCTCAGTCTAATGATTTTTAATGGTGAATGATTGATTTTATTACCTACTAAAACTAACTAAGAAGGAAAATCACGCAAACAAGCAATCAAACAACGATTCTTAGTGAAATCCGATAATGAGAAAGCAGCTACTTAGGCAAGAATCATGTTAATTCGCTCACAGCTCTTGGGATAGGATAATTGGATTTGGTTACCGGGATCTTATATTACACTACCCAGACCTAAAATGGATGTTGAATCACTCTCCAAGCATGACGCAATCTAGTATCTCGGAAAATGTGTAAATACACCGGTCTCGGGTTCAAATCACCTTCCTGTCTCTCTAAACAAAAGCTAAGGTGCCCTAAATCTGGATATCCACTCAGTTCCAACAGAAACAATACATATGGGATGTGTAAGGTATACAAGGGGTAGTATTTCTAACAAGTTTCTAACATGGGATACTAAAAAAATAGACACGCTAGGGGTGACTCACTCTCGTGTAGACCACAGTTCTGTATATCTATAAACCTAAACACACTGACATCTAATCTCATCTCAGACTCAAAGATGGTAGAATGCTAAATTACCAAATAGTTAAATTACTGGTTTCTAGGGTTTACTACGTCTAGCAACCCTAGATCAATCAATACAAAATCTATCAACTAGAATCAAGTTGAACGTGCAATAACAATCAGATATCAAGCACACATATACAAAAGAAACCTTATTAGAAAACCTTTTACCAAAACTGTTAGGGCATACGTTTTACTAATTGTGGATCATATTTCCTGAGGTGTTGCCTGGATCAATTATCCTTAGTGGATGGTGCAGAGAGCCTGAGGATCAAGGATCCTTATTATATTACGTATGATTTCTAACAATTATTCTCTATGTTTTCTAATGTTCATGTGCAGGTTATGAATGATGTGGACTAAGTCTCAGTTGGAATCTCGGGCATTATTCGTTTGAGATGCTGCACGTGCCAATTCTTCAAACGGTCATGGGGGTTGAATGTGGTCTTCCAAGAAAGTCGGACTCAGTTATTAGGTTAATTCAAAAGGGGTTGATCAAGTGTTAGTTAACATAGTTGCAATTACGAACACACACACATTCGCATACATTGCAAACCAGAGCTCTCATACACATAGCATTCGATTGTACCACACTTGATAAACATCCGAAGTTGTAATCTTTTTGTACAATATAGTTGATAGTGATAGTTTTCACTATCCGAGATTTTTATGCCAGTGATCTACTAGTGATCATCAAGGGCTTTTCCTTGTATAAATCATTGTGTTCATCATTTCATTAATCAAGCATTCATTTGTACCATTGTTCATTACCTAAGCAATCTACCTCACTTTACAAATTTGATTACATTATCCTTAATCAGATTTTTTACCAAAACAATTTAGTGCCCACCGTGGGGCAAGTGGTGCTTCAATTCTAAAGCTTTTCATTCATTTCTGTTCATTCTCATTGATTCCATAACACCATGGCCTCTCAGGGGAAATCTACTTCAACTGTCATGCCAGTGGTTACCTCATCTCAAAGCTCTATGTTGTTGCCTCCTATTCCCCCACCATTCCAAAGGAAAGTTGAAAATGCTCAGAAAAAGACATCATCTGTCTTTCAAGGATCCAAAACTTCTGCTACTTCTTCCTCTACTAATACTGACATTGAACTTTCTGTTTTGTATTCGCAGATGAAAAGCTACATGGAGCAGCAGAACAAGACCAACCAAAAGATCATGCGTGAGATTGAAGATATCAAGAAACAAAAGAGGCCAGCAGAGGATCAGTCTCCATTGATGCCTAGGGTGTTGGATTTTATCACTCCAGCATCAACAGCTCAACAATCCAGAGGATCCATCATACAGCCTCAAGGATCCTCCATCTACCAGCAAGGATCATTGGCGATGACTCAGCCTCAAGGATCCATCCCTCGTTCGGAAGGATACGTGGAGATGTTCCAGCCTCAAGGATCCTATTTCAATCAAGAAGGATCCTCAGCTCAAGTTCAAGGATCCATGGATTATCTACCAAGACCTTCGACCTGGACCTTTCCTGGATCCAATGTCTTTCAGGATTAAGGATCCTCAGGGAGACAGTCATTGAGAAACTCTGAAATCCATGATGAGGAATTCATCCCCATGCAGATTATTGCCTCTTCAGGCCCTACTATAACAGTAGACATGTCTTATCCCCTATACCCTTCTGGAATACCATCTTTAAGTCAACCAGGAGGTAACAATTTCCATAATACATCTTTGGATACTAACTACGGTTTTATGCAGGATGTAGTGTCACACCTCGATTCCCGGTGGGCCCGGATGGGTATAATCCTGACGGTTGGATAACAGTTATCACAATATAATAATATGCAGTGGAAGTATAGGAGTAAAATTAATAATTTCAATAAAGCTTGAATGTATACAAAAGTATTACAAGCGTTCAGTACAAGCCCACAGGCGGGATCTAATAAATAGAGCTTTAGACATCATAGGCCTTAAGCTTCAGGAGTTGCAAATTTCTTAGCCTTCATTCTAGCCGACCCGGATTCGCAGCCTATAATAAGGTTCGGTACCTGCGGTTCAATCTTTTGGAAATACGTCAGCCAAAGCTGGTAAATATAATTAACTGACTCTTTGGAAAATAGTTTTTCAAAAAAGAGTTTTATACATAGAGAAAACCCATAGGTGATCTTTTAAATATTTCTTGGGATTTATTCTTGTTACCAGATTTACATACTTGATTAACCACCGATCGTTTCAGTTATCAAGTAAAACGGAGTAAACCGGATTCTTACATTTATACGCAATCATAGGCGACCCATTTATGTAATACCTGCTCCAAATGGTATAATTGCCATCCCAAGTTTAAAAACTAAAATACGTTAAGAGTATTTACCTTTTTGCTAGCTTCCAATGATTATATTTTTGCAAAAAGCCATAAGTCTAAGTATTATTGACCCAAGTCCGATTATCTAGGGGGGGGGGGGTACTATAGTCTAGAATGAACAGATTTACTTTTTGTTATACAGGGCCAAAGGTAGTCCTTTTAGATATGACCCGATACTTAAGAATAGGTTTGCTAGATTAAGCGTGTACCGAATAGAATGTGGTTTAAACCCAACAAGTATTAGGACTTGTATAATATGGGTAAACAAAGTACTTTTTGGATTTTGAAGCGAAAATGATAAGATTTGACCCGTTTCGGTAAACTTACGTAAACTAGTTACATAAGCTTAACTATACGCATATAAGCGATATCGGGTAATCGGATGAGTCATGAACAAGTTCTATATGCCAACATACATTAAATAAGTTATAATATCAGTAGGATATCAACTTATATGCCCGTTAAGGTTTAAAATCAAACTATGCCTCATAAGGGCGTTTTAGTCATTAAGCGATGTATAAAAGGAACTTGCGTATAAACTCATGTTATGAACATGATCATTCTGTAAAAATACTTTATTTATGATATAATATCAGTAAGTAATCAAACATATGTTAGTTTTATGGTTTAAGACCAAACTATGCACTAAAGTGGCATTTTGGTCACTATGAACATAGTTTGAGAACTCATTTATAAATCTGAGTTAAGATCATGTACCTACTATAAAAACATTTTAAATAAGTTATAAATTCAGTAAGTAACAAGTTTTGATTGAAAGTTATGGTTTAAAACCATACTATGCGCCAAAAGGGCGTTTCGGTCATTAAATGACGTTATTTGCAATCTTTAGTCAAAACTCAGGTTAGGAACTGATTTGATATCCCAAAATATTTAAGTATGATATTATATCAGTAGGTAATGAGTTTGATATGATAAATTATGTTTAAAACCATATTAGGTGCCGAAAGGGCACTTTGGTCAATTTAAAACATAATTTACGATCTTATATGAAAACTCAGTTTATGATCAGTTTAATAACATGAAAATATGTTAATTATATTAACATATCAGTAGGTAAATCATTTGCAAGTTCGTTATTGATTAAAACCTTATTATTTGCAAAAAGGGCATTTTGGTCAAAATATGGCATAATAACGAAACTTGTGCAAAACTCCGAATATGATTATGATCATGTAATATAACCTAAGAGGGTTACGCTACATTAAATTACGATCATAATGCAACCTTCAATCAGTAATAAACTAATCTAAATCGGGTCAGAATCGAAAGTAAATGCAGAAGTCAAACTTCGCGACTTTCGGTTGCGAACCGACCTTAAAACTGGAATTGACGAGCCGAACATGTTTACACATGTTCTAATAATTATTACCAACTTGTTTAAGTGTCAAAACATATTTTATAACATCTATAAACTCAGATTATAACATTTATAAAATCTGACCCGTTTGATTTTTTAAACACTAAAACTTTGACCTGTCAAATGACCTAGTTAATGTGATTTTCAGGAGATGCCCTTTTGAGGGATTAACACCTACCTAATTACGATCATGTAGCCATGTTCAACCCGAACAATGGCTGGACCATAATGGTCTAAACCGAAAGTCAAAGTAATTATCAAAATTGCTTGACTTTTGCCTTTAAAGCCTTTACAAAATGTAAAAGAACAAGGATGGATCACTTACAAGTGATCCAAGAGATGATTTGAACTTCAAGGAAGCTCCCAAATTGAACAGGAACTTCCAGATGAAAAGTTAGAAGTGAAAGTATGAAATGAGCACTTGAAAAGTTTGATCATGCTTATTATTTATAGCAATTGAGGATGAACAAGATGATGCCTAGTGTTTAGCATCATTCTAGGATCAATACAAGTGTTTTGGGACATTTCATAACCAGCTAGATTGCCCATTTGTTCGAATAAATGGTTTACTTGAAGCCCAAACATGAAATCAGCTGCTAGGGACCCCTTACGGACCGTAAGGGGTTTTCCTTTACGGTCCGTAAGGACTTAGCAGGGGCATAGTTTCCATTTGTGGCAGATTTAGCCCCTGGACTTGTATTGTTATGTATTGTCACTTTTAACCCCAAATTATAATAAACCCTCCTAAAACCCCTTAACATAACCCTAAACGTCCTAAAATATATCCCGTATGCAAGAAACGGACCTAGAAAACCCTAATATTTATAAAAATCAAATAAAAGCTCAAATCAGGTACCCTCGCGGGGCGCGACCCATTGCTCGGGATCTATCGCGGGGCGCGAGCTAGTTGACTTGCTGGCCACACAAGTCCGCCACGTGTTGGACACTCGGCAAGGCTATACTCGATGACTAAACAACCTTAGGACCTAGTCTACGCCCTCGAGGGCCGCGAGAGAGTTAGAATGGGGCTTCGCGGGCCGCGAGCTGCCTTCGGGTAGCCTATAAATAGGGGGTCGAGGCTCATTTGTTCCTCGTTCAATTTCTGATATTCTCTCTCAACTTCTATTAGTATAAACTCTCGAGAATAATATCCCTATAAAAGCAAAGCTCTGCCTCGTTGTAAGTATTATAACCCTATTTGTTACCCTACACGATTGATCTAGGGCTCCGTAACGCATGTCAAGGCTCTGCCTGACTCAGTCGTTGGAGTTCTATCTCGTGTTACCCCGATTGATCTAGGACTCCGTAATGCACGTCAAGACTCTGCCTGACTTAGTCATTGGAGTTCTGTCTCGAGTTGTACGGTTAATGTGATTTGGGTTATTTTACTAACACGTGTGCATTGTTTAATTTTAATAGATAATAACCAGGAGATTCACCAGGAAGCTTTAGTTTCACCTAAGAAAACAATGTGAGTACATTCTCTTTTTGTAAACCTGTTTATGAGTCATTGTCCAAACATTTTACCAAAACCTCAAATGTTTTAAATTACACTCAATAGTAATTGAGTATTTGTAATTCTACAATTACTGCCGGTATATTGGGGTTTTGTATATATTACTTGAAACTCGTTACTATTGCAAATAGTAGCATGACCACAAGTTTGGATTGACAGTACCAAAGGGGTAATTGGATAGATATAAACAATGTAAATGAGGGTGCTCTCAATACTGTGAAGTTGTAAAACTGTTTTGATTAAACTGGGATGCACTCGTCAATATTCCTTGCTGATAAAATCTTTTTAAAACACGTTTCAGGTAACTTAATGTGAAGCTAATAGAAGCCATTTGGAGAGCACTGAAGGCTTGGAAAAATAGCTATAAAAGTTACCTAAATAAAAAAGGAGTCCTTGTTTTCAATAAACTAGGGTTTATCCCTATAAATGTATTGTAATGGAAACTTGGGTTTTATTCCATTTAATTATTATAAAAAGTTTGGTGTTTCAACTCTGATAAACATATTTCCTAACTACGGTCCTGATGAAAACTTTCCGTAGCCAAATTAATAAACACCGATATCACCCACTCTGCACAACGCGTGTCGCGGCCGCCCACCTCCAGGTGCAGGGGTCGAGGGTTGCGACAGGAGGTGGTATCAGAGCTACAGCCACTGGTTTAAGCCAATGAAGTATTCTGCTGACACTTAAATTCTAAATAAACTATGTTAGGAAATAATTTATGTATATTATCGTTTTGTGTTATTTGACAATTTGTTAGTTTACAGTATGAGTGAGCAAGGTACATCCGACGCTTATCGTCAATTAGCTAGTTCCCCAAAAGATGAAGGAACCTCGACTCAGCCAAATCCCTCAGGATCCTTAGCTGATACTGAGGAAGGAATAATTATTTTCAAGGCACAGTCTGAGGAACCGTTCCCTTCTAAAAAAAGAGGATGGTTTAGTTGAGGAGCACATGAGAGAAGAAAGAGGGTGAAGAAATTACAACAAAGAGCAGTAGTAAAAGCCAATAGGGAAGTGAATGCCCAAACTCAGGAAGCAGTCAATAGACCACCGTGGGAAGAAGAACTAGATAGACAGATGGCAAATTTCCATATGCTAGCCACTACCGTAGTAGACTCTAACCTAAACCAAATAGCTGAACCACCACTGTTACCCTTATTCCCAGACCAACAAATGATAGAACCAAACCAGGAAAACTAATTCCCGATACCTGCATTCGACCCCAACGAATTACCTAGAATCCCAACCCCAATCTCTTCAGAATATGATCCATGGTTAGATGACAATAGGTGTCACACCCCGATTTCCACGTGTATCACCGGTGTGCCCGGTGGGGGATTACCGTGACGTAGTTGGCAACAATATAGTCAAACCACACAATTATATAAATGCACAGCGGAAGCTTAAAGATAAATATATACTTCAACCTCTGGTTGTAATATCAAAATGTATTACAGAAGTCGAATGTATCCACAGCGGATCAAAATAATAAAATATTGTTCATTCAGATACGGCATCGAGTTTGCGAGACTATTCGTGATGCCTAGGAAGCTATTACCAGCCCATTTCGTATAGTACCTGCACTTAATCTTTTGGGGAAAAATACATCAGTTTACACTGGTAAACACATTCAACTGACACTTTTGAAAATGTTTATAAAAATTGATTTGAATGCATAAGGCACAAACTCTTTTATAACTTGCGAAAATTATTAAAATCTTGTGAACGTATTACATGTTCTTTTATGCGTTCAGTAGCCCGGATCGTGCCGGGTTAAAGATTAATAGACACACCACATTGCGTAAAACCGTAGTATAGAAACCAACGGCTACGTCTTTTAATTAAATGTCGACAATATATACCGGGTGTACGCCTACACCGGGATGTCGATGGTCGTGGCCATTTCGTAAAATGATGCCAAGGATATCCGGGACAACGGTCATTAACCCCCCAAAGGCTTTTAAGAAACAAAACTGTTTAAATGAGCCTATCATAATAATTAATTAACCACCTAAGCGATGGAAGATATGATGCTCAATCAAGCGGTAAATATTATACCGTATCCCAAGCCCGTATAGGGGAAATAAGTTAAAAGTATTTACCTTTGCAAGTATATTTCCTTAATTTGATTAAGTCACCGATAGCTTTTACTGGGCTCCTAATCTGGAACGAAGGTTTTAATTAACCTCTTAGAATCCTAACGAGTCTTTATAATGGCCGTAGCCTAGACCGGTTGGTTCCGATATGTGAATACGATTTAATCGCGCGAAAAGGCGAAAACCGAGAATGGAGTGTGATTCTGACCCAACAAGTTCAGAGACTTATTTTATATAGGTCTAAGGTTCACACTCTGGATTTTGGGGTCCAAATAATATAATTTGACCCGTATCGGCTAATTTATGAAAACTAGTTTCATAAGCCGAACTGTGCGCGCAATAGGCGAAACGGTTAACCATGAGAGTCCTACGCTTATTTCCTAGGTCAATATGCCTTAAAGAGGTTGTGGTATCAGTAGGATACCTTCCGTGATGCCCCGCCCCGTAGGGGCTTTTCGGTCATTTTAAAGACTTTAAAAGGGCTTTTTCGAGTTCTACAGGAAATCTGAGTTTCCCGAACAGTTTATAAAGTCTAAAATACTTTATTTATTATATAAAATCAGTAGCAACTGGAATCGGGTCAAAAGACCTTGTAGAACTCAAGTTTTGGCCGAAAAGGGCATATTCGGTATTTACCGAACCGTAGCCATAACCGCAGGTTATGAGCAAGGTAAAAATTATTAAAAATCTTTAAAATTCCAAAAATATTATTTTATAACAGTGGGTAAAAGTTTTGGTGATGAAATCTTGGTTTAGATGGGTGTTATGCTAATTGCGCCGTTTATTACAAAAGTTTACTTTAATCGCGCTATTTAGCATAACTCTCATTCTAGACCTCGGATTGGCGTGAAACTTTAAGGACATGCTTATAATTTAGTAAGCAAGGTTATGGTCCGTTCACGTGTCCGAAATACTCGTTTTATTTTTAAAAGGCCGTTACGGTCAACTTTTAGGCGATTAACGGAAATGCGTAAAAGACTCGGACAATTCATGAACCGATCACAGAGGTCTATACCATCATGTAACCTGGTCCTAAGAGAGTCCTAAGGCATATCTATACCTCACTAAAACGGGTCAGAACTGAAGTCAAAGCAAAAGTCAAACTTTTGCGACATTCGGCTCCGAACCGGGTCAATATAGCAAATGGTCGATTCAAACGAGCGTAAACAAGTTTATATACTTAATATCATGTTTTATGAGTGTCAAAACAGGTTTCATAACATATACATTACAGATTATGTATAAAACGGCAAAATAGCTTTCTGTTGACTTTTTTAAGTGCACGTTTGACTCGACATTTGACATAGTTAGAGTGGTGATCAGAGGGAACCCTTTTAGGGGTTTATTACCCACATAAATACCAACTCATAACTACTTTTGATCCGACAATTCACTGGACCATTTGTGAATTACCGCTATGACAACCGTTAGTTACGACGGTTGGTTTAATAAGCTAAACTAAGCAAAATGGAACTATGGAAGGTATGATATACTTACAGAAGCTTAAGGCAAGACTCAAGATCAGAGAAGAAAGCTTGAGAGCTCTTAGAATGATCAGTAGGTGAGTGTTTGAGTTGAGTGATTGTTATGAACCAAATGTGCTTATTTATAGTGTTCAAATTGCCATGAGATCATTACAACTCACACTACAGAGGAGTATGGATGATGGGCAGGTGTCCCATAGAGCTATGGGTCGAGTAGGGGGTGCCCATGCTTCATTAATTGGTGTTTTGATCGTTCACAAGCTCAAAGGACATAAGAATACAAGGTTTCTGCATCTGGGAGTCCCACGCGACCCGCATGGAGAATCCATGCTGCTTTTACGCGGGCCGCCTGATGTGTAAAGATCAGACGCGGTTAAGAGGTGGCTCGCGGCCCGCCTCAACTTAACCCAATCCCTTACGCGGGTCGCGAGAGGTTAAAATTCCAGGATTTTTAAATCTTTTGTAATGATTATCAGAATCTGGCCATTAATAACGAAATCTTTCGTAATGATTTACCTGACCTTTCGGGTTTGAAGGGGTAACTTTGCGGTTTGGCCCTCGGTTAATTACAACTAAGGACCTCATGTTATTTACCCATTTTGTTAAGTCCCCGATTAGTTTATTAATTATTCGGAAAGCCTTAACCTTCATTATTGACGCTCTTAACCCTTCTTATACGAATTCGATCATAACTTTCTCGTTTTAAAACGGAACTTCGCGGAATTTATACAGTATGTTCTAGTGAGCGTATAATACTGTTACAAAGCCTCGGGAGCGTTAAAGGGTCACTCAGAGGTATAATTAAACATGTTGACACAGTTAACCCCTGCAGCTTGTAATCTCTCACTTTCTTCCGCGTTTCGCTTCCGTACGATTCATGATTTATTCGTTTGAAGGTACAAGCACCATTTAGGGTTACCATACAGTATATTTACCCTTGTTTGACATCTATAACCCTCGAATTTTACATACATTCAAGGTTTGTCAAAATTAGTCCTTTATTTAATATCAATGCCACGTGTAATCAAATGACGCGTGTTAACACATTATTGGACACAAACATTCGAGGTGTTACATCCTCACCCCCTTAAAATAAATCTCGACCCGAGATTTACTCAAATAAATAGGGGTACTTTTCTTTCATTGTAGCTTCGACTTCCCACGTATATTCGGGACCTCTACGAGCATCCCATTTGACTTTTACAATCGGTACGTGCTTTCTGCGAAGCTTTTTCACCTGTCGATCTTCAATCGACAACGATTTCTCAACGAATTTTAAGCTCTCATCTATATGCACATCTGTGTGTGGAATCACCAATGATTCATCGGCGAAGCACTTCTTGAGATTGCAGATGTGGAACACATTGTGAATTCCATTGAGCTCTTCAGGCAAGTTCAACTTATAGGCAACTGACCCGACACGTTCAATGACCACAAAAGGTCCTATGTACCTCGGACTCAGCTTGCCCTTCTTGCCGAAACGCATCACCCCTTTCCAGGGCGACACTTTAAGCAACACCTTTTCACCTACATCAAAGTAAAGGTCCTTACGCTTCGGATCAGCGTAGCTTTTCTGCCTATCGCGGGCAGCCTTGAGACGTTCCCGTATCTGGACAATCTTGTCCGTTGTCTGGAAAACAATCTCTGGTCCTGATAATTGGACCTCTCCTACTTCCGCCCAACAAACAGGCGATCTACATTTCCTACCGTATAATGCCTCGAAAGGCGCAGCCTTTATGCTGGTATGGTAGCTGTTATTGTAGGAGAATTCGATTAGGGGTAAATTCTTATCCCAGTTACCACCTAAATTGATCGCACATGCACGAAGCATGTCTTCTAGCGTTTGTATAGTACGCTCACTCTGACCATCCGTCTGTGGATGGTAAGCCGTACTGAAGTTCAAACGCGTGCCCAAAGATTGCTGGAAACTCTTCCAGAAGTGAGACGTGTACCTGGTATCCCTGTCGGAGATAATAGTCACAGGTATGCCGTGTAAGGCTACAATCTTATCAACGTAAAGTTGGGCTAACATATCGGAGCTATACGTCTCCTTGATGGGTAAGAAATGAGCTGATTTAGTCAGCCTATCGACTATGACCCATATCGTGTCGTTTCCCTTCCTGGTTTTCGGTAACTTGGTAATAAAATCCATAGTTACACATTCCCACTTCCACTCGGGAAGCTCAGGCTGTTGTAGCAAGCCAGACGGCTTTTGGTGCTCGGCTTTGACTTGAGCACAAGTCAAGCACTTTGCTACATGGGTGGCCACAGACTTTTTCAAGCCTATCCACCAATAGTTCGCCTTTAAATCTTGATACATCTTGTCTGCACCAGGATGGACAGAATATTTGGAACTATGGGCTTCCTGAAGGATAACATCTCGTAGTCCTCCATAAATCGGAACCCATATTCGTCCGTTTAATCTAAGGATTCCATCCTTGCTAAGAGTTAACTGCTCCTCAGTTACTCCTAACTTTTCATTAGGATAATTAGCTTCCAACACAGCCTCTCGCTGTGCAGCTAATATCCTTTCAATTAAATTGTTCTTGACCTCAATGCTCTTGGCATTGATTCGAATAGGTTTTACCCTTTCTTTTCTGCTCAAGGCATCAGCGACTACATTTGCCTTGCTGGGATGGTACCTGATCTCGCAATCATAGTCATTCAAGGTTTCCATCCAACGACGCTGCCTCATGTTCAACTCTTTCTGATTGAATAGGTGCTGGAGGCTTTTGTGATCAGAATAAATCACAAATTTAATACCATAAAGGTAATGCCTCCACAATTTCAGTGCAAATACAACGGCACCCAACTCCAAGTCATGGGTGGTGTAATTCTTTTCATGCACCTTTAGTTGTCTTGAAGCATAGGCAATCACCTTGCCCTTCTGCATAAGCACACACCCCATGCCTGTGTGTGATGCATCGCAGTATACTACGAATTCGTCTGTACCTTCAGGTAGTGTCAACACAGGTGCGTTGCTTAGCTTCTGCTTCAGAACTTCGAAGGACTCTTGCTGCTTTGGGCCCCAAATAAATTTTTCTTTCTTCTTGGTTAAGGAAGTCAGGGGCGCAGCAATCCTGGAAAAATTCTCAATAAATCTTCTGTAGTATCCTGCTAACCCCAGGAAACTACGAATTTCGGTAGGAGTCTTCGGCTCTTGCCAGTTCATGACTGCCTCTACCTTAGCGGGATCCACTTGAATACCACGCTCACTTACAACGTGACCTAAAAATTGAACCTCTCGTAGCCAGAATTCACATTTCGAGAATTTGGCGTAGAGTTTCTCACGCTGTAGTAATTCGAGAATGCAACGGAGGTGCTTCTCGTGGTCAACTTGGCTTTTGGAATATATAAGAATATCGTCGATGAAGACGATGACAAATTTGTCCAAATACGGCTTGCAGACGCGATTCATGAGATCCATGAACGCAGCCGGTGCATTTGTGAGCCCAAAAGGCATTACTAGGAACTCGTAATGACCATATCGAGTCCTAAATGCTGTCTTATGTACATCTTCATCTCTGACCCTTAGCTGATGATAGCCCGACCTCAAGTCGATTTTTGAGAAGTAGCTTGCTCCTTGCAATTGATCGACTAGATCGTCGATCCTCGGCAAAGGATATCTATTCTTTATGGTAACTTTGTTCAGCTCATGGTAATCGATGCACAACCGCATCGATCCGTCCTTCTTCTTTACAAATAGGACAGGTGCTCCCCAGGGAGACGAACTAGGTCTGATAAAACCTTTTGCCAACAGTTCATCCAACTGGGTTCTTAGTTCCTTCATTTCAGTAGGAGCTAGCCTGTAAGGTGCTCTTGCTATCGGAGCTGCTCCAGGAATGATATCTATTCTGAATTCCACTTGTCTATCTGGTGGCAAACCAGGTAGTTCTTCAGGAAAAACCTCGGGATATTCAGAAATGACAGGAAGATCCTCGATCTTCGGCTTAGGTTCTTCAATTATCACCTGAGCCATGTAAATTACACAGCCTCTGTTCAAACATCTAGAAGCTTTGAGCATAGATACGTCCTCGGGTAATCCGTACTGCGTATCTCCTCGAATGGTAAGCGATTCACCACTCGGAGTCTTTAATACTATATGCCTTTTGCCGCAAATGATTTGGGCCTGATTATGGGATAACCAGTCCATGCCTAGAACAATGTCGAAACCCGCTAGTTTGAAGGGAAATAGAGATAGGGGAAAAGAATGGTTCTTAATGGACATTTCACATCCCTCTAGCACAGTGGAGACGGTTTCTATCGTGCCGTCTGCTAACTCTACCTCGTATTTCATATCTAGGGTTTTGATCGGCATGTTCAATAGTTTACAAAACTTTTGGTCTACAAAGGACTTATCAGCGCCAGAATCGAAAAGTACTCTTGCAAATATATTATTTACGAGAAAAGTACCTGTAAGCACATTGTCGTTCTGTACTGCCTCCTTTGCATCCATGCGGAAGACTCTAGCATTAGTCTTCTTTGTCTCCTCCGCCTTTCTGGCATTCTTAGGGCAGTTACTCTTGATATGCCCCTTTTCATTGCAACCGTAGCAGGTTGCATCCTTGATTTTCTTACAATCCACCGTCTTATGATCCTTGGACTTGCATAGTCCACAGGAGGAAGTCTTTGGTTGCGACTGTGAATTCGACGCAAACCTACATTTCCCAGAGTGGGGTTTCTTGCAGATTTTGCAATTGGGTCTTTCACCAGCCTGCCCATCCTTCTTCGTCTCAGCCCCTCTCTTGCCGTCACCGTTTCCACGGTGCTTCTTTCCAGACCTTCGTGAGGTATCATCCTCACGTTTCCTCTTCTCTGCCTCCTTGCTCCTTAGTGTCCTCAGACAGACAGCATCTAAAGTGAGAGACAGGGAGAGGTCAGTAACAGACCTGAAGGTCGTCGGCCGAGAGGCCTTCACACTCGCCTTTATCGTAGGCTCCAAGCCCCCAATGAAACGGGCGATTCTTCTAGACTCTGGTGTCACAAGGTACGGAACCAGGCGAGACATCGTATTGAAGCTCGTCAAATAAGCCTGGCAGTCCAGGTTTGTCATCACCAGTGACACAAAGTCAGCCTCTATCTTCTCAACCTCATGCTGAGGGCAGTAGTTTTCCTTAATGAGAGCAATAAATTCCTCCCACGTCATTTTGTATAAAGC
Organism: Helianthus annuus; assembly: GCF_002127325.2. Taxonomy (NCBI): domain Eukaryota; kingdom Viridiplantae; phylum Streptophyta; class Magnoliopsida; order Asterales; family Asteraceae; genus Helianthus; species Helianthus annuus. The sequence continues at coordinate 162,811,778 of NC_035435.2, forward strand.
AGACTTACCTGATGCCTGCACCAACGCTCTCCACCATGCCAGGGCCTCGCCCTTAAATGACTGGGACACAAACTTCACCACATCCTTCTCTGCACACCCACTGATGTCCACAATAGTGTCCATCTCATCTAGCCAGGTGATACAATCAACAGCACCTTTCTCCCCCGTAAATTCCCGGGGCTTACAAGATACAAAATACTTGTAGGTGCAACCCTTGGCACCAGATGCATCAGTGTACTCTCGTTCACGACGAATACTATTTTCAGCTGACGAGTGATTGTCGTCATCCTTCTTGGGTTGAGAGGGTGGTTTGGAGTGTGTCTTTGGTTTGTAGAGTGGTTTTGTTACAGATCTGCTATGAGACTCAGTGTATTGACGATCAAGAGCTGCCTGAACAGCATTGTCAATTAGAGCCTTTAGCTGTGCGCCGGTCAGATGCACTGGCGCATTATCGTAGTCATCTTCATTAGTATGGCTATTCTCTCCATTGGGATCCGCCATTGTAACTTGAATCTGTTACAGAAGATAACAAAATTTTATTTAGGAGATTATTATATAATTGTCTTTTATGACAATTTGTCAACCATGGTAACAGAGACCATATTTGGTTATCTTATTACTCACTTAGTTTAGGATTTGAATACATCCTATTTTAGCTATAACGATAATATTGGCGGCATAAAGCCTAATCACGAGGATGTTTTATAATATTAGCCGAGATTTCAGAGAATCAAAGGCATAGAGGTTTGAACCGTAGTTCTCTTACCCCGTTCTGGCAGGGAGTCATAGACCACCACTGTCTTTTGTCTTTATAAGACAATTATTACGGCCCATAGGCATTACACCTCTAATGGATGTTTTAATATGGTTGGCCCGTAGGCACTGCATCACTTAATGGATGTTTTAAATAAGGTTGATCACCTTCATTGGTGATTTAACCCATGATTTATAAATCATTTAGTTGGGTTTTGAAATCCCTTAAAGGATTATTGTATAAGAATGACGTGTGTGATTTTAACGAATCACATCTGCCATGAATGTCAACATGCTTGCAGAGGTTAACAGGGAATCTGAATCTTTTAATTAAGTCCTACCATCTTGGCCGGATCGTAAAAGACACCAGGCTAGGTTTCACTCGTAAGATTCTTTATTTAGACAGATCAATTTAAAAGGAATGGTTTTGATTTATTTCATACATATTAAAACAAAATTCATAACATACATTCCATAATCTTAAATACAATCACACATTGCCCTAAATGGGTTTTTCAAATAGTACATACCTCCATAGAGGTTTAAAATAAGTGACAAGTTCACGCAGGGACTAACATAAAATAAGGGTCCATGCAAGGACTAAAAGATAAGTCCACGTAGGGACTGAAATACGATAAGTGTCCACGCAGGGACTTCTTTCAAAGATAGAAATTAGTACAACTATTAAGGGCTAGTGGTCACGTTTCTTCTTTTTGCCCTTTAGTAGGTTCGCTAAGCCTTTGAGAAATCCTCGGTGGCTCTTTTTCTCTTCCTCGAACTCTCTCTCCACACGATCTAGTCGATGGAGTATCTCTTCCTGTTCAGGAGGAGAGAAACGTGGTTGTGGCGCTTGTTGCGGAACTGGAGGTCTGGGAGGTATTGGATACCCATGAGCTGAGTAGTCCGGTGCTCCCATGTTCCCATGAGCTCCGTCAGGGTAGCGTGCATTATATCTAGCCGACACCACATATGGGTCGCGCTCATAATTGTAGTTGTAATGTGCTTGTGACGGTTCGAACGGATTGTAAGCCGTTGGACCCGTGTAAGCAGGTATGGGTTGGTCATACCCAAATGGTGGCGAATTTGGTGCAGCTGGTGCGGAGTTCGCCTCCTGTATAGGACTTGAAGGTCCTTCTTCTTGTAGTGGCGGATAGTGGCTACTACTAGAGTGTCGAGGGGTGCTGAAGTGGATACCCCCTCCTCCTCGTGTGGACATACGAGCATTTGTCCTCCTACGCCTTGGCGGATCAGGCATTACTGGTTGCGCCGGTGGCGGAGGTGGTGGCGTAACTGCCACAAAGCGTGAATCCTCAGAGGGATCCTGTGGATGTCGCGGTTGTTGTGAAGTCTGTTGAGGTGGTGTGTAGTACCACTCATGTCGGTCAAACAACGCTTGAAAGCTATCTGGTCCCTGATAGGGCGTGCCATGGAAGGATGACCCATCAGAGACTTCTATCGGATGCGTGGGCGTACCACGAGCAGGTTCAGTTGGATCAGTATCTTCATCCATATGGTCTTCGGAGAAGTGATCTTGTGGCCCTAAGGGAACAAAGCCTGAAGGTTCCTGTATGTAGTCAGCTGGATTAAAATGACCTATGAAGTATGGAGTAGGGTCGTCGTAATTTCGGTGCGATACCGAACGTTGTAGAGGTATGAAGGAAGGTTGTGGGTTGTTGGGGTCATTTTCTGAGTTTGGCCCAAAGGAGTGCATGTATGATGGCGTCGAGCTGTGCGACGTGGAATGCCTCGCAGGTTCGTAAAGATCTCTTCGTCGTTGTGGTTCTTCGCTCCTTGTCATTGAAGGAGGTCTTGTACCAGAAGGTCCGGCTTCGTGATCGTGATGAGTAACGATCTCTCCTCTGCCTCTTCTTCCCCTTCCTCTTCCTCGGAATATAACAGGTGGCATTTTCCTACTCCAAAACTTATTAAAAATCGAATTGGAAATAAAGACAAAAAGGAGTATTAATCCGAATTTGTCCTAAGTTATTGTCTAGGCTCAAGTATGTGCAATTGTGTCATTGAGATTAAACACAATAGGATAGTGTTTAATTCGCTCAACGTTGGCTCTGATACCAACCTGTCACACCCCGATTTCCACGTGTATCACCGGTGGGCCCGGTGGGGGATTACCGTGACGTAGTTGGCAACAATATAGTCAAACCACACAATTATATAAATGCACAGCGGAAGCTTAAATATAAATATATACTTCAACCTCTGGTTGTAATATCAAAATGTATTACAGAAGTCGAATGTATCCACAGCGGATCAAAATAATAAAATATTGTTCATTCAGATACGGCATCGAGTTTGCGAGACTATTCGTGATGCCTAGGAAGCTATTACCAGCCCATTTCGTATAGTACCTGCACTTAATCTTTTGGGAAAAAATACGTCAGTTTACACTGGTAAACACATTCAACTGACACTTTTGAAAATGTTTATAAAAATTGATTTGAATGCACAAGGCACAAACTCTTTTATAACTTGGGAAAATTATTAAAATCTTGTGAACGTATTACATGTTCTTTTATGCATTCAGTAGCCCGGATCGTGCCGGGTTAAAGATTAATAGACACACCACATTGCGTAAAACCGTAGTATAGAAACCAACGGCTACGTCTTTTAATTAAATGTCGACAATATATACCGGGTGTACGCCTACACCGGGATGTCGATGGTCGTGGCCATTTCGTAAAATGATGCCAAGGATATCCGGGACAACGGTCATTAACCCCCCAAAGGCTTTTAAGAAACAAAACTGTTTAAATGAGCCTATCATAATAATTAATTAACCACCTAAGCGATGGAAGATATGATGCTCAATCAAGCGGTAAATATTATACCGTATCCCAAGCCCGTATAGGGGAAATAAGTTAAAAGTATTTACCTTTGCAAGTATATTTCCTTAATTTGATTAAGTCACCGATAGCTTTTACTGGGCTCCTAATCTGGAACGAATGTTTTAATTAACCTCTTAGAATCCTAACGAGTCTTTATAATGGCCGTAGCCTAGACCGGTTGGTTCCGATATGTGAATACGGTTTAATCGCGCGAAAAGGCGAAAACCGAGAATGGAGTGTGATTCTGACCCAACAAGTTCAGAGACTTATTTTATATAGATCTAAGGTTCACACTCTGGATTTTGGGGTCCAAATAATATAATTTGACCCGTATCGGCTAATTTATGAAAACTAGTTTCATAAGCCGAACCGTGCGCGCAATAGGCGAAACGGTTAACCATGAGAGTCCTACGCTTATTTCCTAGGTCAATATGCCTAAAAGAGGTTGTGGTATCAGTAGGATACCTTCCGTGATGCCCCGCCCCGTAGGGGCTTTTCGGTCATTTTAAAGACTTTAAAAGGGCTTTTTCGAGTTCTACAGGAAATTTGAGTTTCCCGAACAGTTTATAAAGTCTAATATACTTTATTTATTATTTAAAATCAGTAGCAACTGGAATCGGGTCAAAAGACCTTGTAGAACTCAAGTTTTGGCCGAAAAGGGCATATTCGGTATTTACCGAACCGTAGCCATAACCGCAGGTTATGAGCAAGGTAAAAATTATTAAAAATCTTTAAAATTCCAAAAATATTATTTTATAACAGTGGGTAAAAGTTTTGGTGACGAAATCTTGGTTTAGATGGGCGTTATGCTAATTGCGCCGTTTATTACAAAAGTTTACTTTAATCGCGCTATTTAGCATAACTCTCATTCTAGACCTCGGATTGGCGTGAAACTTTAAGGACATGCTTATAATTTAGTAAGCAAGGTTATGGTCCGTTCACGTGTCCGAAATACTCGTTTTATTTTTAAAAGGCCGTTACGGTCAACTTTTAGGCGATTAACGGAAATGCGTAAAAGACTCGGACAATTCATGAACCGATCACAGAGGTCTATACCATCATGTAACCTGGTCCTAAGAGAGTCCTAAGGCATATCTATACCTCACTAAAACGGGTCAGAACTGAAGTCAAAGCAAAAGTCAAACTTTTGCGACATTCGGCTCCGAACCGGGTCAATATAGCAAATGGTCGATTCAAATGAGCGTAAACAAGTTTATATACTTAATATCATGTTTTATGAGTGTGAAAACAGGTTTCATAACATATACATTACAGATTATGTATAAAACGGCAAAATAGCTTTCTGTTGACTTTTTTAAGTGCACGTTTGACTCGACATTTGACATAGTTAGAGTGGTGATCAGAGGGAACCCTTTTAGGGGTTTATTACCCACAATAAATACCAACTCATAACTACTTTTGATCCGACAATTCACTGGACCATTTGTGAATTACCGCTATGACAACCGTTAGTTACGACAGTTGGTTTAATAAGCTAAACTAAGCAAAATGGAACTATGGAAGGTATGATATACTTACAGAAGCTTAAGGCAAGACTCAAGATCAGAGAAGAAAGCTTGAGAGCTCTTAGAATGATCAGTAGGTGAGTGTTTGAGTTGAGTGATTGTTATGAACCAAATGTGCTTATTTATAGTGTTCAAATTGCCATGAGATCATTACAACTCACACTACAGAGGAGTATGGATGATGGGCAGGTGTCCCATAGAGCTATGGGTCGAGTAGGGGGTGCCCATGCTTCATTAATTGGTGTTTTGATCGTTCACAAGCTCAAAGGACATAAGAATACAAGGTTTCTGCATCTGGGAGTCCCACGCGACCCGCATGGAGAATCCATGCTGCTTTTACGCGGGCCGCCTGATGTGTAAAGATCAGACGCGGTTAAGAGGTGGCTCGCGGCCCGCCTCAACTTAACCCAATCCCTTACGCGGGTCGCGAGAGGTTAAAATTCCAGGATTTTTAAATCTTTTGTAATGATTATCAGAATCTGGCCATTAATAACGAAATCTTTCGTAATGATTTACCTGACCTTTCGGGTTTGAAGGGGTAACTTTGCGGTTTGGCCCTCGGTTAATTACAACTAAGGACCTCGTGTTATTTACCCGTTTTGTTAAGTCCCCGATTAGTTTATTAATTATTCGGAAAGCCTTAACCTTCATTATTGACGCTCTTAACCCTTCTTATACGAATTCGATCATAACTTTCTCGTTTTAAAACGGAACTTCGCGGAATTTATACAGTATGTTCTAGTGAGCGTATAATACTGTTACAAAGCCTCGGGAGCATTAAAGGGTCACTCAGAGGTATAATTAAACATGTTGACACAGTTAACCCCTGCAGCTTGTAATCTCTCACTTTCTTCCGCGTTTCGCTTCCGTACGATTCATGATTTATTCGTTTGAAGGTACAAGCACCATTTAGGGTTACCATACAGTATATTTACCCTTGTTTGACATCTATAACCCTCGAATTTTACATACATTCAAGGTTTGTCAAAATTAGTCCTTTATTTAATATCAATGCCACGTGTAATCAAATGACGCGTGTTAACACATTATTGGACACAAAAATTCGAGGTGTTACAATAGGTCGTACTCGGCCCTATATACTCCCGAAGAACCAGTGCCAGAGCCTCCGTTAAACCCACCAATGAGTCGAGAATGTGTGCAGGAACTCCGCCAGTATGGAGAAAATTTCGTAAATGAAGGGAATAGAATTCGACAGATAGGGGAGAAACTAGTTTGGAAATATGATGAGAATGAGATGCAGTATTGGATGAACGGCACCTAGATGTCTAGGATATTTGTGTAATTTTTTATTTTGATAAATATATATATACATATAATAAATAAATAAAATATATAGACTAAGATAGATATAGATGCATAACTACTAATGTGTTAGTTTTGAGTTGTAATATGTAATTGATGCATATATATAAAAAGAGTAAAAGTCGCAATGTTCGACGATTTTGATCAATTTATTTGTATGATTGTTTGTATTAGATCTTATTCTATGATAATTAATACCTAATAAATGTTTCCAATTTAGATGGACAACGAAGTAAATCAGGAAAACCCGAATAATGAGAATAACGGAAACCAAATAGATAAAAGTGCCATCCAACATATATCAGCATAAGGAATTAAGATGTCATGCCTTATATTATCAAGACTGTTAAAGAAATAAAAAATAATAAATCTACAAATGGAAGTAAACGCCAACACACTGAACCAAGTCATAGTGTGAACGATAATAACAGACCAATAATCCAAGCTCCAAATCCTAAAAGAAGAAGAACCGTCTCTTACGGTTGTTCTTACAAAGAATTCTTGGCATGCAAACCACTAGATTTCTCAGGCAATAAAAGAGCCATTTCAGCCTTGCGCTGGATAGAAAAGATAGAAGCAGTCATAAAAATAAGTAAATGTGCAGATGAAGATAAGATTATGTTTGCTTCTAATCTTTTCAAAAATGCAGCTTTAGAATGATGGAATATTATTCTCCAGTCTAGAGGAAGTGACAGAGTTTATAGAATGGAATGGACTAATTTTAAAATAGTCAAAAGAAAATTATGTCCTCCTCATGAAAAGGAACAAATCGCCAATAAGTTCCTAAATCATAAAATGACTGGAATACACTGCAAAGGTTACACTACCATATTCTTTGAATATGCTAGAATAGTGCCAACCTTAGCCTCACCTGAGCCAGTATTAATCTCCCGTTACGTTTTTGGGGATTAATTAGTGAGATTAGACACGTAGTCAAGGCAGCTAGGCCGCAAACCATAGAAGAAGCAGTAGAACTAGCCAACACCCTGACTGATGAATTGGTACGCACACAAGAGGAAAACCAGAGAAAGAACCTAGCTCAAAGGCTTACCCAGGAATTTCGCTACGGTAATTCCAACAATGGGAAAAGTACAGGTTCTTCTTCTTCCTCTGCACCTTATTGCAAGACTTGTAAAAAGAAGCATTATAGGAGATGTGCAAGGTATTGTAATTTTTACAAAAAGCTCAGATATAAGGAAGAAGAATGTCGATCGAAACCTAACAATAGGCTATGCTTCAATTGTGGAGAAGCTGGTCATATTAAACCAAACTGTCCGAAACTAGATCAATCAGCAACCAACAAAGCTAAGACAATTGAAGGACCCAAGAAGAATGCCAGAGCATTCGTTCTAACAGCTGAAGAAGCTAAGATGATTCCAGATGTGATTGCCGGTACGTTTCTAGTTAATGATATTTTTGCCAACGTATTATTCGACTCTGGTGCAAACCAAAGTTTTATCAATACTTCTTTCTACAAACTTCTCAATCGACCATTAGCCAAACTTCAACAAGATTGTCTGGTAGAGACGACAAACAGAGAATCCATTAAGATTAGTGAAATCTTGCAGGGAGCAAGAATAGAAATTCTGAACCATCATTTCTTTGCTAACCTTTACCCAATGAATCTAGCTGGATTCAATATTGTATTAGGAATGGATTGGTTGGTAGCCAATCGTGCCAATATTTTATGTGATCAAAAGTCAATGCAAGTAAGTACACCAAGTGGTGAAAAGATCACAATCCGAGGAGACAAGCCAACCAGGTCAGCAAAATTCATCTCTGTGATGAAAGCTGCAAGTTATGCAAGGAAAGGAGCAATAGTGTATATGATTTCCATAATCGTTAACACTAAAGGAAAAGAATTAAAAGATAGTCCTATAGTATCTAAATTCTCATACGTTTTTCCAGAAGAATTACCTGGATTACCGCCTGATAGAGAGGTTGAATTTAGAATTCACCTAATACCAGGGACGGCACCGATTGCCAAAATGCCATATCGACAAGCACCAACGGAGATGCAAGAACTGAAGAAACAATTGGACAAACTTCTTGACAAAGGTTTTATACAACCTAGTTCATCGCCATGGGGAACACTGGTTTTATTTGTTAAGAAAAAAGACGGATCAATGCGTATGTGCATTGATTACCGAGAATTGAACAAGGTTACGATTAAGAATTGGTACCCACTACCGAGAATCGATGATCTGTTTGATCAAATTCAAGGAGCTCGATTCTTTTCAAAGATCGATTTACGCTCATGATATCATCAATTGAAACTGTTTTCAGAACAAGGTACAGTCATTATGAATTTACCGTCATGCCATTTGGTTTAACCAATGCCCTAGCCACATTTATGGACATGATGAACAGGATATGTAAACCATACCTGGATAAATTCATAATTGTCTTTATAGATGATATTCTAATTTACTCTAAGAGTAAAGAGTAAAGAGTAGAGAGGAACATGGAGAGCATCTGCATACACTTCTGACATTACTGAGAAAAAAGAAGCTTTTTGCTAGATTCTCAAAATGTGAATTCTGGTTACAAGAAGTGCAATTCCTTGGACATTTGGTTAATCATGAAGGAATTCATGTGGATCCCACAAAGATGGAGGCGATTACCAAATGAAAAGTCCCTGAGTCGCCAACAAAAGTAAGAAATTTTCTTGGACTGGAAGGATGTTATAGACGATTTATCCAAGATTTTTCTAGAATAGCCATTCCATTAACCAAACTGACCTGCAAATCAGTTAAGTTTGAATGGGAACCAAAACAGGAAAAAGCCTTTAAGATTCTTAAGCAAAGGTTAACCAACGCACCCATACTCGTATTACCAGAAGGAAATGAAGACTTTGTAGTCTATAGTGATGCGTCTAAGTTAGGATATGGATGTGTGTTGATGCAACGTTAAAAGGTTATAGCTTATGCTTCTAGACAGCTTAAGAAACATGAAGAGAATTACACAACCCATGATCAAGAACTTGGAGCCATAGTTTTTGCCCTTAAGGTTTGGAGACACTATCTATATGGAAGTAAGTTTGTTGTCTTCACGAATCATAAGAGTTTAAGGTATATTTTTGGGCAAAAGGAATTAAATATGAGACAGAGACACTGGATGGAATTTCTTGGTGATTATGATTGTGATATCCAGTATCATGCTAGGAAAGCTAATGTAGTAGCTGATGCTTTAAGTCGAAAGTATCATGAGAAGCCAAAACGAGTACGCTCTCTTACACTAAATCTGCAGATAGATTTAAATGAGCAAATTAGAGAAGTACAGGAAACAACATTCAAGGATGATGCTGAAGGTTTAAAAGGAATGATTAAGGAATTAGAACAAGGATCAGATAGAATTTGGAAGTTCCATAAGAAAAGGATGTTGATACATAAACAAGGAAAACCTACGCCACGAATTCTAGAAGAAGCCCATAAGTCTAAATATACGATACATCCTAGAAGTGATAAGATGTATCAAGATCTTAGAAAGAATTTCTGGTGGATAGGAATGAAAAAGGATATAGCCAACTATGTTGCTAAATGTCTGACCTGTTCACAGGTTAAAGCTGAACATCAGAAACCCTCAGGATTATTACAACAACTAGAAATGCCAATATGGAAATGGGAATTGATAACAATGGACTTTGTTACCAAATTACCAAAAACACGATAAGGTAATGATGCAATCTGGGTGATTGTTGACAGATTAACCAAATCTGCTCATTTCTTACCAATGAAGGAAACTTTCAGTATGTAACAGTTAGCCAAGCTATATGTAAATGAAATAGTTTCATTACACGGAATTCCTATATCTATCGTATCTGATAGAGATAGCCGTTTTACTTCTCATTTTTGGACAAGTTTCCAAAAAGCAATAGGAACCAGGTTAAATCTAAGCACAGCTTATCATCCACAAACAGATAGACAAAGCGAAAGGACAATTCAGACCATGGAAGATATGCTTAGAGCCTGTGTAATTGATTTCAGACGAAATTGGGACGATCATTTACCATTAATAGAATTTTCCTACAATAATAGCTATCATACAAGCATTAATGCTGCACCTTTTGAAGCACTTTATGGACGAAAGTGCCGAACTCTAGTCTGTTGGGCAGAAATTGGAGAAAAGCAACTATCTAAACCAGAGATAGTGCAGGAAACAACGGACAAGATTATTCAAGTCAAGGAAAGACTAAAAGCAGCATGAGATCGTCAAAAGAGTTATGCAGATAACAGACGAAAACCCTTGGAATTTCAAGTAGGAGATAAGGTATTGTAAAAAGTTTCTCCATGGAAAGGAATAGTCAGATTCATTAAAAGAGGAAACCTAAGCCCCAGGTACGTTGGACCTTTTGCGATTATTCGAAGGATAGGACCCGCAGCTTATCAGCTACAACTGCCAGAGGAAATGGCAGGAATACATGAGGTGTTTCATGTATGTAATCTCAAGAAATGCTTAGCAAACGAATCATTAGTGATACCTCTTAAGGACATAGAGGTAAATGAGAAACTTAAGTTCGTAGAGAAACCCATTCAGATTGAAAATAGAAAGATCAAGAATATCAAACACAAGAGATTAGTTCTAGTCAAAGTTAAATGGGATTCCAAGAGAGGACCAGATTATACTTGGGAGCTCGAGTCAGAAATGCAAAGGGAATATCCACACCTGTTCCAGTAGACCTCGAGGACGAGATCTCAAACAAGGTGGGGAGGATATAACAAACCCCCTAAAACCCCTTAACATAACCCTAAACGTCCTAAAATATATCCCGTATGCGAGAAACAAATCTAGAAAAACCTAATATTTATAAAAATCAAATAAAAGCCTAAATCAGGTGCCCTCGCGGGCCGCGACCCGTTGCTCAGGATCTGTCGCGGGGCGCGTGCTAGTTGACTTGCTGGCCACACAAGTCTGCACGTGTTGGACACCCGGCAAGGCTATACTCGATGACTAAACAACCCTAGGACCTAGTCTATGCCCTCGCGGGCCGCGAGAGAGTTAGAATGCGGCTTCGCGGGCCGTGTAACACCCATGTTAATATAATATGAATTTACTACTAAATACGCATTGAGTTTGCGTAAAATACGGGTTAACAAAAATTGTTAAGTTAATATCCATACAAGATTAGGGTATTTAGGATTAACATCCCTACTAATTTAAGACGTTCTAAAAGTGACATCATAAGTTACATGTTCATATTTAGTCAAAACAAAATATAATAACGCGGAAGCTTCAAGCGTTATGTTTGGTTCTTGACTATTGTGGTTGTCAAGTCTTATGTTAACAGGACCAATTAGCAAATTGGATAATTACGTCACCATTGATGGTGTGATAATGAAAACGAGGTATAAATCGGGTCTACTTATTGATCCGGGCCAGGTACGCATAATTATGTTGTAGTTAAGAATGCTATTTTGGTCGAAAAATTTGAGAGAGAGTCCTTCGTCGTAAAAGGACCAAAATCGACCAAAACGCCCTTGTATGCTAAGTTGAACAAACAACCCTTAAAGGTTGTTTGGAAGCGAATTTCATGATTAGATAAATACTTAGACTAAGTATAGAAGTTGAAAGATGTAATATGTTAGTCAAAAGGCACTATTTTAGTTTTTGCTGTAAATTAATGAACCAAGAGGTAAAAATTTGGTTTATATTGACCACCACATTAAACTCACCTTAAATACAGTTGTGGCGGGAGATTTTAGGATAAGAAATGTGGTGATGGAATGTTAGAAGCAATCGAAAGCGTTTTTAGGCTCCAAAGTGCTTAATTACCCTTAACGGGTCAAAATAAGCATCCAAGTAAAAATGGGTTTAATTTGAGTAATAAACCAGCGATTAGAATCTAATATGATAGGTAACATTAAGTTGAAGAAGTATATGTGATATAAGGGTCAAATAAACACGTTTGATGGTGAAATCACAAACGGGTCAAAATTGGCAAAAAGGGGTAATAAACCAAAGAGTTAAAAGTCTGAAAATTTTATTATGTCGGATGTTGAATTTTAACTCCATTAGATGGAGAATTAAATTACGGACGCGTAGGAAAAAGAATCGCGTAAAACGGATCTATAACGAAGAAGTTATGGCCGTTTCCGTAAAATCCGGTCGTGCTGAGAATATGCAGCAACCAGCTGCAACAATCTGTCAAAAAGAGACCGTGGCGTAGCGCCACGGCAATGGTCGCGCGTGGCGACGACCTAATTTCTGAAAATATTGATTTTTCTTGTTTATTTCGAATATTTGACCCGATTAACTTGTTGTACTTGTTATTTAACTATCAAAACTGACTTCTAAGTTGGTTTTGATCATAGGTGAATGTCGAGAGTGCACGGATGGAGATCAAGCGTCGAGCAAGAACCGAACACGAATACGAAATAAGCTTCCGCGCTATGTATCGTTATTATGTTAAACGACGAACGTACACGTGATATGTTGTATACATTTAAATTGTAAAAAGTTTTTAACAAACACGTAATTTCCAATGCATATATAATCTTAATTACATGATTGTTTTCGTAAATGATACGTAAAACCTTAATTTATAAGAACGGGTGTTACAAGTTGGTATCAGAGCCTTGGTTTAAGAGATTCAAGTATGGCGGGAAAGCTATGCTTGGACTTAAACCTTACGCTCTTGATAAAGATTGGTGTTCGGTTCGAGGCTTGATCGCAAATCCGATAAGTACATGTATACCAATGGTTTAATATGATTAAAATGTTGAGAACAACACATATGGTTATCGTGTAATACACGTTACACCAATAAAAATCGATATAGAGTAGATATAGTCAACGAAATTACACGCGTTGATGCGTATAGTAGAAAAGCCTTGTATTATAATACGGGCATCCTTTAATGTTGAAATTATTAACTGTTGTATATGTTTTAGTTGAAGGACACTCGCCTATGAGGATAGCGAGAGCTTAACAAATTACGGATATGATAGAAGAACGGTCCGAAGTATGACAAGAGGAGCATGCTCACCAAGGACTAAATCGCGTAACGACCGCGAACAAATTTAAAGGCAAGAAACGCCCGTCGGGGCAAGCATTACCAGGTGTGTGCTTTTAAATATAATCGCGCAAATGACAATATGCAACAAACATGTAGAAACTGATTGTTGCATATGTAAGCTAGAAACTTGGAAAACCTGAATAGAATACCTATCCAGGATATTACTTCCAAGAAAACTAAATAGAGGCGTTACTTACATAGGGCGTGATATGAAAACTATAAAAAGGTCATGCGTGTCATGTGTTAATCCCTTACTCTGGCCAAGTAAGTAGTGGCATATGGTACCATGAACTTCTTGTAGCGGACACATTTACGTCTGACGTAGTAAGGGCGGGGTGAATGGGACTAACTTAAATAGTACCCAAATGAATCAAATAAATAAGATGTTTGATAGTAAACGTAAACGCAAGTCGGACGACGGAAGCGTATTACGTTAAAATGACGAGCCCGGGAGAAGGGACAAAGATCGGACAAAGATCGGGAGAAGCGTATTACGTTGTTTGATTCAATTGGGTATCTTTTTAATTCGTCCCACTCACCCTGTCCTTACTACATCGGACGTAAATGTGTCCATCATAAGAAGTTCATGACATCATGTGTTCACTACTTACTTGGCCAGAGTAAGTGGTAAACACATGACACACATGACCTTTTTATAATTTTCACATTACACCCTATGTAAGTAACGTCTCTGTTTATTTCCATATCTTAGGTTTCAGTTGGTAAAACTTTATTTAATTGTTATTTATCAATTATTAGTTTTACCCGTTTTATTCTTTGAACATATAAAATGTTTTCTTTTTTACCTAGCTAATATATCATCACATTCGTTAATGTGATCGCTACTTTTCTCAGTAGTATTATATTGAGAATTATTCACTTGGATATTTATTCCCGTCCAAGTTTTCATATAAACTATTTCTATTATTGTCTTGCCCTAATGGGCTTTCCATGTCATTAACCTTGTTCGCGGTCGTCACGTGATTTAGGTCCTTGATGAGCACACTCTACTTGTCGTACTCCAGACCGTTCCTCGGTCATGTCCGTCACTTGTTACACTCTCGCTATCTTCAGATGCAAGTATCCTTCAACTAAATATTTACAAGAGTTAGTAATTTCGACATTAATAAACGCCCGTATTGTAATAAAAGGCTTTTTACTATACGTGTCAATGCACGTGATTTCTTTAAATATACCATCATTTTCATTGGGGTAACGTGTATTACACGATAACCCTATCTATTGTTCGCAACACTTTAATCATACTAAACCATTAACATACATGTACTTACCGGATTTGCGATCAAGCCTCGAACCGAACACACTTTACTCTTTAACCATGAGCTCTGAGTACCAACTTGTAACACTCATTTAATATAATATGAATTTACTACTAAATACGCATTGAGTTTGCGTAAAATACGGGTTAACAAATATTGTTAAGTTAATATCCATACAAGATTAGGGTATTTAGGATTAACATCCCTACTAGTTTAAAACGTTCTAAAAGTGACATCAAAAGTTACATGTTCATAGTTAGTCAAAACAAAATATAATAACGCGGAAGCTTCAAGTGTTATGTTCGGTTCTTGAGATCTTGCTTGATCGCCATCCGGAGTATCGCCAATTTCACCTAACATCAAAACCAACTTAAATGTTAGTTTTGACAACATTAAAACGTGTATAATCAAGTACTGGTATCAAACAATTGAAAACAAAATAAAATTTCGGAATATAAGTCTCTCGCGCCACGCGAGAGACTCGGTTAAATTCTTCGCGGGCCGCGACAGCGCCCGAGTGTCGCGCCCGGACCTTGTTTCCCCTTCACGTGCCGCGGGGGAGGCCAGTTCCTAGCAGGTTTATATCTGAACCTCCATTTTCTACCCAGCTCCAATTTTAACAAAATTCAAACTTTAAATTGTCATAACATTCATTCTACAAGTCCGTTTTTCGCTATTCTTTTTCCTACGTGTTTGTAATTTAATTCTCCATCTTACGGAGTGAAACCCCGACATCTAAATTCACAAAATTTTAGCTTTCAAGTTCTCGGCTTGAAATTCAATTATGACACTTTTTTGACCCGTTCGTGATTTATCAAACAAACTTGTTTATTACCTTTTAAAATATCATGCATATCACGTTATATCAATTTACTAATATGCAAGGTTCAAATTACGGGTTTCATATGAATTCTTAACCCGTTTTACCTATCAACTCGTTTTGACACGTTAAGGGAAGTTAAACACTTTTAACTATAAATCTATATATAAGCGTACCTGGCTCGAGTCAACGTATAGACCCGTTTATACATTGCTATTATTAATTCAATATTCTATGACGACGCAATTATCCAAATTGCTATTCGTTCCTGTAAACATATGACTTAACAACCAACATTAGTCGATATGGTCATATGATGTTATCACCATCATTTGACCCATTTGGTCTATACGACCAAACAATTATATTTATTACAAATCATGGTTTCTAATTACTCAATCACGCATCCGACCCATTACGGATTTTAATACAAAAAATTCTTTTTTTTACATATTTGACCCAGTTCGGCTTACGCCGTGGGTATCCTTTTAATCTCGATTACAATTAGTCATCACGTGACTAAATTACCATTTTACCCCCTTTTCCATTATTAGTTAAGCTATGAGGTAACTTTAAGAAAACTCATAAATTCTTAGTAGATTTTTTGACTAAATTACCATTTTACCTCTTTCACCATTAATCATGATTTTAAACGTTTTTATTCGTTCCGACTCATTTCGTTTCGTGACGGAACCCATAATTCGAACATGATCTATTGTTGTATTTATCACCTATAGAATAAATTCATATGCTAAAAAAGTAGGTGTAAGCTTTACTTACCTTTCATCCAAGCAAGTCTTCCTCGTGTCTTTATCCCGTTTGATCATCTCCTCCAAGCTTCACCTAGCTCGTCAAGAGTCAAACTATCATATTACCCATAAAATGGTTAGTTTAGTCATTTCATATTATGGCTACCATTTCCTATGGGGTTTCTTGCATATAATTTACTTAACTAAATCATAGGTCAGTTTTACTTTCTTAATAGTCAAACTACCCATATGTATTAAATGCTTTAATCATTCTTTTTCTTATTTTCACAACTTCGTTGTCAAGCTTATTTGTAGGTATTTTAAATACTTACAATAAGCAAAATAACATGCTTAATATTCATGAAACCATTGTTTTATAAACAAGGCAAAGTATAAATAAAATACAACTTTCCTTGGATTAAGTTTATCAATAACATGTGCAGCAACTTTACAATGTAGCTACTGAATCGACTATTTTGACCACTTTACGGTCTTATTTAGCCCTTTGTGATCAAAGATGAAATGAAGAACACTAAAATCTCTTTCTAGCCCAAAAAGAATCAGCTAAATCCGAGCTTCCTAGAATTAATTATGATTTTTGCAAGATCTGCTCAGAAGTCAAAATGCTTCCAATCAGCTTGCTGTCAAAACAGTTCAGCCAACTTTGGACACTGTTTTGACCCGTTTAACATCAGAATTTAACAAACATGTTCAAACATAAGACGTAGTATGTTTCAATAGCTTTCTGAGCATATAAGGCTCAACCTCACAGGTCGTTCCAATGATTTTATATGATTTTTTTTAAAAACTGCAGCCCAATAATTTTTAATCCCAATCAATTTTGTTATATCTTCTTGTTCAAGCATTTCATCAAGCACCTTGTGTGCAACACGCAACATAAAATTTCTCCAGCCCATTTAAGTGTTCTAAATTCTTAAATTCTAGCATAATTAACAAATACTAACATCAAACTTCAAATCTAATCATGTATTCACTCAATCTTATAAATTGTTCAAGTATTTTGTTCCAACTATCAAATATGATGATTCTAAGCACATGCATATCATCATTTTTACTATTTAGTCAAAAACCCACTTAGCTCATATATGGGCAATCATCAAATTCCTAGTTTTCTATACTAAATCAACAAACTTTCAACTAGGGTTTGTTCCTAGGCATGGATTTAACCCTATATCACTCATACATATGACATTCATCACAGAATTTCGATTCATGAGTGTTCATGACAAATCATAATCATCACCAAATATCAAAATTAGACATACCTTGTGATCCCCATGACTTTGTGATTGCTAATATATATTCAAACTCGAATTTGGTCTTCGATTTCCCTTTCAATTTGAAGGTTTTGTTGAGTTTAGGGTTTTACCCCCTTTTCTCCTGCTCTGGTCGATCGACTCCCACACACACCAAGTGTGGGTTTTGTTTGCTTTTTTTTATTAAAACTAGTTTGCCCTTTTGGCAATATTGGTCCCTCATGTTTTATTTTTGATCAGTTGAATCTATAATTCGCTATTTATAACTTAATCACATATTACTAACTAGGTTAATATTCCTAGTTAATTTAATGGGTTTGGGAAGTCACAACCCGTTTTATTTTACGTCCCATTAACTCGGGCCTTTTGTGTACTTTGTTTTCTCAAAGAATTTATCCTCCTTATAATTTATATTAGCTTTATTTATTTAAAATCCTAATATTTACCGGGTCAATTTTCACCACCAACGGTATTTTACCTGTCATCACTATTAACGTGGTTTGATTACCAAACCCGTTTTTTGGGTGTTACAGGCCGCGTGCCAGCTTCGGGCAGCCTATAAATAGGGAGGTTGATGCTCATTTGTTCCTCGTTCAATTTCTGATATTCTCTCTCAACTTCTGTTAGTATAAACTCTCGGGAATAATACCCCTATAAAAGCGAAGCTCTGCCTCGTTGTAAGTTTTATAACCCTATTTGTTACCTTACACGATCGATCTAGGGCTCTCTAACGCATGTCAAGGCTCTGCCTGACTCAGTCGTTGGAGTTCTGTCTCGTCGCGACCCCCGACCCCTGCCCCTGGAGGCGGGCAACCGCGGCACGCGTTGCGTAGAGCGGGTGGTATCGGTGTTTATTAATTTTACAACGGAAAGTTTTCATCGGGACCGTAGTTAGGAAATATGTTTATCAAAGTTGAAACACCAACTTTTTATAATAATTAAATGGAATAAAACCCAAGTTTCCATTACAATACATTTATAGGGATAAACCCTAGTTTATAGAAAACAAAGACTTCTTTTTATTTAGGTAACTTTTATAGCCACTTTTCCAAGCCTCCACTGCTCTCCAGTTGGCTTCTATTAGATTCACATTAAGTTTCCTGAAACGCGTTTTAAAAAGATTTTATCAGCAAGAAATACTGGTGAGTGCATCCTAGTTTAATCAAAACAGTTTTACAACTTCACAGTATTGAGAGCATCCGCATTTACATTGTTTATATCTATCCAATTAACCCTTTGGTACTGGCAATCCTAACTTGTGGTCATGCTACTATTTGCAATAGTAACGAGTTTCAAGTAATGTATACAAAACCCCAACATACCGGCAGTAATTGTAGAATTACAAATACTCAATTACTGTTAAGTGTAATTTATAACATTTGAGGTTTTGGTAAAATGTTTGGACAATGACTCATAAAAAAGGTTTACAAAAAGAGAATGTACTCACATTGTTTACTTAGATAAAACTAAAGCTTCCTGGTGAATCTCCTCGTTATTATCTATTAAAATTAAACAATGCACACATGTTAGTAAAATAACCCAAATCACATTAACCGTATAACTCGAGACAGAACTCCAATGACTGAGTCAGTCAGAGCCCTTGACATGCATTACGGTGTCATATATCAATCGGATGTAACACAAATTTAGGTTATATAAAGGCATTAAGGCATATGTAACTTGGATTTTTCCCATAAATATCATGGATGTTGGTTTGTTCGGTTGTACGGTTACGCGTTTCGCAAATAACGCACAACGCTTTGTCGAACACGAAAATAATCGAAATTTCGCAACGATTGATAATTTTACAATCTCATGAATAAAATACAAGATTTTATTGAATACAAAAATATTTAGATTTGTATACATGGTCCATATACTGGGGTTTAGGCAGACTTTTGCAATTTGTCAGAAATAACCCCTGGACTTGTATAAACGTGTTTTTGTCATACCTAATCCTTCAAAACTTATATCTAAGTCATGTAAAGGGATTTTAGGGTATGTGTAGCTTATGACCTTAGATTTAATATCTTTGGCCATTTGACACTTTTAATCCCTCTCCTTTCTCGTAGTTGACAATAGTCGGAGATCCGGGACGCGTTTAAGTTAACGCATGATAAAAGTTCTCTCCTTCCCTAAATCGAGATTAGTTGGGGATACGAAATACGTTTCAATGAACGTAGAATATAATTTCCTTCCTCCTTCTACACAGTCAGGAATTTAATTGGAGGATTCGATATGTATCGTTACGATAAATCCCCTTTCCCAATTTGGAAATTCGGGACATGTGTCGCTTCAAAATTGGACGAAATTTTACGGGTGTTACATGTAGGGATCAATCAAATCATGACCAGGGAATTGCAAAAGCTCAAGGATAAGATATCCAGCGTCCCAGGAGTGGTCAAGCCTATTCATGAAATTCCAGACGGGAGCCACAAGATATCTCGTTTTGCACCACCAATATGCAATGCAGAGATACCCAAGCGTTTCCAAACCCCCAACATGAAGTTGTATGATGGTACAACTGATCTAGAGGAGCATGTGGCACAATACAGGGAAAGAATGGAGATAAACCCCATTCTTGAAGGCTGAAAGAGGCCTGCCTGTGTAAAAGCTTTCGATCCACACTCACTAGATCAGCGTTAAAATGGCTGCTAAGTCTTCCTCCCTATTCTATAACTTCATTTTCACATTTAGTTAACCTGTTTAATAACTAGTTTTCCTGTGGTAGAAAATTTGAGAGGTTAACTAGTGACTTATATAGAATTACCTAAGCTCGTAACGAATCCCTTAGGGATTATGTTACTAAGTTTAGGAGAGAATCCTTAGAGGTCCTAAATCTTGATATTGCAACTGCTGTGGAAGCATTTAAGATGGGATTGCAAAAGGATTGTCCCTTTATGATAACCTTATCATGACCCCATGCAGGAATTTAGATGAAGTCAGAAACAGGGTGACGTGAGCGAGGGTGTATTGATTTTTACTATAACTTTTAAGTACTTTTTTCTACTCTTTTATCAAGCTTTAAATTTATAAAACACGATATAACACTATCACTCTCTACAACACGTTAGGGCAAGTGCACCCATCGTTGGCGTAGTATAGTGATCGTAAGCTACCGAGGTCGTCCAAGAACACAAGAGCTTTTAATATCGGAATATCGTCGAAGTCCAATCTAACCAAATTTTGAGTAAAAATTTTTAATAAGAAAAATAAAGAAATCAAATAAATAAAGAAACAAATAGACAAGATAGAATCACTTGGTTCTGACTCGTTATTTACGTATCCTTTGATGATTTCCGCACTTTGGGTTTTCTAAGAGATTATCTTAATTATAGTGACATGTCCCTCTTTTGGAGGCAACGCTACCCTCAGCCATATTGGTCTGAGTCAGCAGGGATACAGTCCCGCAAGGCCGGAATATTAAAAGATAATTAAGTAAGTTATTAATGCAAAATGTGGCATGTCCCTCTTTTGGAGGCAACGCTACCCTCGACCATATTGGTCTGAGTCAGCTGGGATACGGTCCCGCAAGGCCGGTTTAAAGTTTTAATAGTAGTTTATTTATAAGGGATTCAAGTCGTTCTTACTTCCCCCGATTTGATGCTATATGCCTCAAAGAAAGTCCTAATAAGCTTGAATCAAGTTCTCATAGGATCTATACACTGAACGAGGCAAGAACTTTACCCAAACCACCCTTCTAACCCCCTTCCAGGTAGTTAATGCGCTTTATATAGACAGTAAAGACACAAATGAGTGAATCAACAAAACATGAAGAGATGATAGAATAAAGTTCACTTTCAATATAAAAAACTTGTTATTAAAGTCATTAATACATACCCAATTAAAAAATTACCGAAGCTTGGAAATCAAAAGTAATACATAAATAATTTGTCTGCATCAAGTGATGTAAGAGATTAGCCAAGCATGACCTTTGTTTGACAAAAACTCTTACGATCAATCTTGGACCACGAGACTACTACACACACTCTAAGGATGGATGATGGATGAATGCGGTGGATTATGGTGGTGTTCAGATATGGTCCGCAGACTACAGACATGTTACCTCTTAAAAAACAAACTGCACCGAAGAGCAACTTCAATTGAGATTGGTGTGATGGTGGATGAAAAGCCTAAATATAAAGGGGTTTTCTTCTTTTTTGGATGTTAGTTATTAAAGTCTGTGACTTGGGTTTATTTTAGTGGATTTATTGTTCATAATTTGTTATATGTTGTGTAAAATAAGCTTGTAAGGGTGTTTTTTTTTTTTTTTTTTTTTTTTTGATTTGCAGTTTTTCTATGATTGTTTGATTTATTGTGTGTTGGTGGTCCTTAGGAGGAAGACAGATATGTGGTGAGTCGTTTAGGTGGTGGCCGTGGTGGTAGTGAGTCATTTAGGTGGTCGTCGTGGTAGTGGCTGGAGTGGTGGTCGGATGATGGTTGGGTGGTGGCTGGAGTGGCAGTGTGAAGATTGTTTTTTGGTTAAGTAAAATTACCAACTTACCCTCATGTAACTTAACTGAAAAATTTAACCTGGTTAGTGTTAAAGGACGTAGAGTGTAATGGGTTTTCCAAATAAAGGACTCTAATTGTAATTATTGAAGTTAAAGGGTATCCATTACAATATGATGCAAACATAAAGGACGAAAAATGTAAATTACCCAATATAAAATGTTAGACCATTTGCTAACACTTTAGCAACAATGTTGGATTAATTCCCCACTTGCCATCTTCTTGACCCGTTGATCCGTTTGAAATGCAATATGCATAAATTCTTATAGTTTTCTCTAATTTCCCTTTAAACTCTTCAAACACATTTCCATAGGGTCGTATAACACTTTACTACCAATATACTCATTTGATTTTAACTTTTAACTCAACTTTGTATCAAAATTATTCTTAAATCAATTACACCAAATTTCAGCTTTTACAAGTTTGTGCGCACTTGTTTTAAATTCCCATTTTGACCCCATTACTGTAGATATATTGAACACCCTAAACGAACGCTCAGTTGATTTTATATTAATTTTTAAGACAAAATTGTAGTGCACGTCCTTTATGTTTAAAAGTTTCAGTACACGTCCTTTACGTTACGTTTATTTTTTGTTGCAATGCACGTCCTTTACCATAAACTAGTTAGTTTTCTTTGTTAACATAAACACATGCCGAACACATGATGGGCTTAATAGTCATTTTTGGAAAATAATAATGACGTGTATAAAAATCCAAACCTTATACATATTGGAGCCTTTAAAGTAACCAAACCATATCAAAATAAACTGCGAACCATGTTCATAAGAAAATGCAAATAAAATGCAAAAAAAAAAAAAAAGAAGATCAAATCATGACCAAATAAATCTTAATCAAACATAGTAGTCATAACATAATAGTACCAAAACAATTGATCAAACTGTTATGACAAAATACATCCCCAAATGACCTAAAAACAAAATTAGCAAAAAAAAGCTATAGAACCTAAAATCATTTATTCTTATCTACACCCCTTTTATCTGTTTCAACACTCTTGTTATATTTTTCAACAATTTTCTTACCCTTGTCAACCGGCTTCTTACTCTTTTCTTACCCTTGTCAACCGGCTTCTTACTCTTTTCTTACCCTTGTCAACTGGCTTCTTACCCTTTTCAACAGTCTTCTTAGCTTTGTCAACTCTCTTGTTACCCCTATCAACAATTGTTTTCTACATCTCATTAATTATTTTCTTAAAATGACTAATGTACCCATCATGTCTAGGCATGCATTTAAGCTAACTAAGAAAACTAGCTAGGTTTCTGGTAAAGAACGTGCATTGCAACAAAAAATAAAGGTAAAGGACGTGCACTAAAACTTTTATACATAAAAAAGGATGTGCAGTGCAATTTAATGTAAACGTAAAGGATGTGCACTGCAATTTGCAATTTTGTCAATTTTTAAAGTTAGCAAAAAAGCTGTGTAAAAGCTGCGATTTTCAGCATTGTAATTCTTACCCAATTCGTCTCAATGACACAAGCTGCCTCATATTCTTTGTTCTAGACTCAAATTAATTATGTCTAGAAGTTTAGTAACATCTAAGACAAAGATTACAGACTAAAGATATCAAAAACACAACCAAATTTGGGAAATTGTTTCTTGAAGATACACGGCTCTCTCAAAAAGTATCCATATTTCATTTAGGCTCTCATTTTACCATATTATGTCGTCGGACTATATAAGGATGGATTTTATCTTTCAATACCTTCTATCCCAAACTTACATATTTTTATTTTAATCCCAACACTTCTAATTAAAAGATATAACATGTACTTATATACATATTTTCATTCTAAAGTCCCCAACTTGTAATATAAATTTATGGCAACATTTTTATTTGCTAGTCTTCATTATTATATCCAATAATGACTGATATAATTTATAAAATTATGAATTTTGGATGTTACAACATCCGAGTGGTTTGTGCAAATGTCAACTAAGAAATTGAGCAAAGGAGACTAGGAGTTAGACACCATGATAACAACTTAACTCACGGGATGGAGAAAACAACTACCTAGACAAAGAATCTTATTGAAAAACTCATCTACTCCAGAATGAATAAATAGCTGGAACAGGATCTAAAGATACGATTAATTCCAGAAACGCGGAATAACAGAACTCGAAACGGTATTGTGAATAGCAAAAGAAAAATGGATAACAATTGTTTAATTTGACAAAGAAAAAGATGAATAGAAAACTTTACAAATTATTACAAGGAAGTACAACAATAGAATACATTAAATACAGCAAATATAATCTAGCTAACCATATATGGCGACCTTGATGCTCACAAATTGACACTATGAGAACCACCAACCTCGTTTCCATCATGAGCCTCGACTACTCCAGCAGCTGCGGAGCGGGGGATAAAGGAAGTTCAACGTGGTTTGTTTTCCTCAAACATCATGTATGTGCTGCTTAAGTGAGATTCTGCATCAGTAGTCCCATACGAAATTAACGGGACCTCATAAAGATCTGATTGCTCAACTTCTAGGACTAAGCTTTTAGTCTCTTGAAATGTTTGTTGCTGAGTCCAAGGATGAGTTGTGAATTTGCGTAAGTTGTCTAGTTCGACTACGACCTCTTTCATTGTAGGTCTATCTTGACCTTGTGGATTAAGGCAACTTTTTACCAGATTACCTACAGCTTGTATCTGATCAAGAGTCCCTTCACGTAATATGCGAGGTTCAACAATTTCATATAAGTGGTTATTTGTAACTGAATTGACAAAATATGTTGCTAAATTCTTTTCAACATTTGATCTATCAACACCAATTGGTATTTTCCCAGTTATGAGTTCTGCAAGGACCACTCCAAAGCTATACACGTCACTCTTCTATGTTAGTTGGCTTGTGTTAAAATACTCGGGGTCTAAATACCCTAGTGTGCCTTGAATAAGAGTAGTTACTTGTTCGTGATCCAATGGGACTAACCTTGATGCACCAAAATCTGAAATTTTTGCAGTGTAGTTATCATCAAGTAATATGTTGGCAGATTTAACATCTCTGTGTATGATTGGCATAATAGTTTCAGAATGAAGATATGCAAGTGCACTAGCAGCTTCAACAGCTACTCGCAATCGATTTTCCCATGATAACCAACTCATTCCGCCCACTCTAGAGTGAATGTGATGGAAAAGAGTGTTATTAGAGATGAATTCATAAACTAATACAGGGACTTCCTCTTCCAAGCAACACCCCAAAAGATTTACAACATTCCGATGGATGACTTGTGTAAGAATCAAGACTTCATTTATAAACTGCTCTGCTTGGTTTCCATCCACTACTTTAGACTTCTTTATTGCAACTACACGTTTGTTAGACAAAACTCCCTTGTACACAACGCCATAACCACCTCGGCCAATAATATTCTCTTGAGAATAATTACCAGTGGCTCTCCGGAGTTGTGCAACACTAAACAAAGTCATCGCCACATGAGACCCTTGTGAATTGATCTTTTGTTGTAACAACACACCCCCATTTTGCTCAAAAAACTTTTCTCGAAGCTTCATTAGCTTCTTCCTCTTTATACCATAGAAAATCCCCAATATACTAGATAGTATTGTTATTATACCAAACACCATTGCTGCATGTGCACAGAAAAGGAAAAACACTTCAGTTAACAGTTGTGCTCAGTTTTAGTGAACGTGGTTTTTTTAAACTGTCACTCTAAAAATATTATTTTCAAAGTTATACTAGTTATCATACACATATTATACTTTCATGACAAAGAAATTAAACCAAAAAAAAAAATTACCTATAATGAATATGGTTGAAGAGAATTTTGAATGGATAGGGCGTTGACACCCATTTTTTATTGTTGCATCACCAAAAGATCCTAGCGGACAAGTACAATTATAACTCCCTGGAGTATTCAAACAATCACCATAGCAAGGGTTGGTTTGTAGATTCTCACACTCGTTGATGTCTAAAAAAACGAAAGAAATTAAACAACATTGTTAAAGAAAGCAAAAACGTGGTCAAATGGAAATAAGGTGAGAAGATGCAGGGACTTGACAAAAAAATGAAATCTAATAATAATTAAAATACACTAACTAGACACGACAGATCAACTGGATTTCATGCTTACTACAAAGGGCCACCTAAAACCTCCCCAAGGAGGACCCCGACCATAGTTATCGATAGCGAATAACGACAAATAGCGACAAGGTACCTATATGCTACGTAGCGATAGCGATGGAATAGCGCTCGCTATTTCGTGTATAGCGATAAGGTAGTAGAAAATTTTAAAAATAAAAAATATAGATATTTATAATTTATATATGTATATAATGTTAATTTTATACTTTTTCATAAATTCAGAAGTTTAAGGACCAAATGTAAACTAGTGAAGATAGAGGGGGTTAAATGTTTAAATACACAAACTAATTTTACACTTTTTATGTAAAAGTTATAAGTTTTAGGGGTTAAATATAAACTGGTGAAAGATAGAGGGGTTAAATGTTAAAATACCTAAAGTTATTTAACCCTAGGAGTGTTAAACACGCCGCTACTCTGCATCTTCTTCCTGGTCGCATCTTCTTCTCACATGTTTCCGGCCAAAAAGCAGCGTCGGCACCGGAATTCATCGCCGGAGGTCGCTATTTTCACGCTTTTCAGCCGCGAGATCCAAATAGCGTAGGTCCATCGATTCGCAACGCTATTTGCGATAGCGGTCGCTATGGCCGCTATCGATAACTATGTCTCCGACCAACTGGGCTACACCATATTGGCACTAACTAGAAACCTTTATGTTATTATGGCAAAATATCGCTAACTCAATTTTAAAGTTTAGCTAGAGAATTTGAGTAATAGAGGTTTATTAAAAATAAATATAGACTTCCATATCAATTCATATGTGTTACTCAGTTTCTTGGCTACGAATATTTAACTCAGTATTCATTTTCCCTTTCGGTTTCTAAACTCTATATGAATTTGTTGGATTCAAGGAGTAATTTTTTAACCAAATAACAAAAATAAATAGTAATATAATAAAATTAAATAAGACCATCTATAATATGATACTTAATTTACGTGTAGTGTTTAGTAAAAAAATTAAATAAATATAGACTTCCATATCAGTTCATATGTGTTAGTTTCTTGGCTACGAATATTTAACTCAGTATTCATTTTCCCTCTCGGTTTCTAAACTCTATATGAATTTGTTGGATTCAAGGAATAATTTTTTAACCAAATAACAAAAATAAATAGTAATATAATAAAATTAAATAAGACCATCTATAATATGATATTTAATTTACGTGTAGTGTATAGTAAAAAAATTAAATAAAATAAAAATGATGAGTAAACTTACTTTTTGCTTAAATTGTTACTTTTGATGAAGATATAACGAATTATTCAATCCCGAAAAAAATAGATAAAAATATTGAAATCCATTATCATAACATCAATTTGTAATAACTAACTAAATAACACACATCAATTAAGTAGCCCATTTTTTGAAGTAAACTAGTAATATTATAAGACACTTGCTATGAAAATGATGTTGATATTACTGGAAACTGACCTTGGCAGCCAGGATCAAGATAGGGGTTACCCTCATATCCATGGTTGCATCTACAACGATATCCACCGGTGTCTACCTCATAGCAGGAACTGTTTCCTTTGCATTCCGCAGACTCAGAGCAACCCCGAGTGTCCGGTGCAATTGCCCAATCTACCACAACAGGGACAGTGGCCTGTATCCTCTCCCATACATCCGTGGCATTAGATAAATCATTGGCGCCACGAAACTTAAAACTACCTTCCTCACCAAGAAACGCCAAGCCACATTTGTTGAAAGACCAAACATCTGTGTGGTTTTGAAAGGCGTTAAGTGTAACATTATAGTAGTTTAGGCCCTTGGGTATAGATGTCTGACAACAGCCTGATCCTGAGCACTGCCCATCATCAGGCACATCCTGTGGTCTGCCACATACTCCCAAACAGCCACTAGAAAAGTTTGTACCCTTTGTCCCTCTGATCAAAGAATAATCATCACACCCAAGTACTGTGAACTTGTTCTTGTCAGAGAAAGTGAAGCTACTTAACCCAGTCCACCATTCAAATTCACTGTATATAGTTCCATCCTGGTTGTAGCACCTAAAAGCAGGCGAAGCGTATACGCGGAGCTCAGAATCTGAAATGCTGTATATTTGTATTCTGCTTGAACGGAGGAACAACTTGGGAGTACCGTCAGAGATGGTACAATTCAAGTAGAATGAGTTGTCAAGGGAGCAACCCGTGTCTTTACCGATACCAAAAGGGTAAGGAACTGTCATGTTTCCACAGTGGGTTGGACAGTTTGGCTTTGCTAGCACTTGTGTTAGAACCTTGAAGAGTTCCTAAGGCCATTGCAAAAGGAATTCTAAAAAGAGAGAGGATCACAATATGAAGAAGCATGTTTCTCCTTTCTTTCATTCTTTCCCTCCCTCTTTTATGAGCTAGATGATATCTTTTTGTGTGTGTTTTCGTTTATAGGATGTAAACTGTCAACTCTAAAATTAAAGAAAGCTTGTATTTGGTCTTTGGTGGTGGTGTAGCAGCTAGTTGTTTTTGCATTGACTGAGTCTACTTGTGTTAGGTTCAGTTAACATTGGTTTGATTCTACGGAACACTTTTAAGAAAGAATTTAATTGGTTGGTTGACCTTATGATCATCTAAAGAAGACTTTGAACAGTCGCCAGACTAAATCCAAATAATAATAATTCATTGGTCCCAAATTTTTGGAATTTTAATTTTGCGTTATATATTTGTGGCTGGCTTTTTTTATAACGTTATCTAGAATTTTGACCCGTGCTGCGCGTTGTAAAGGGAACGTTACGTTATTGACTTCATTTCACCCGGCACGATGATGTTATTAACGTGTAGTGCGTGCAAGTAACATTAGCGTTTTTTACTTTGTTACACACGTTACTTCGTGACATTAACGTCACTAGACATAGATAAAAAAAAAAAGAGCGTCTCAGACGTTGCAGTGTAAAGTCATAAAAGTAATTTAGGCAGTGAAGGGTCGTAAAAGTAATTTAGACATTAACGTAGTTAGGCATAGATAAAGAAAGTGTGCTAATGTGTTGCACATTGAGGTGTAAAGTCGTAAAAGTAATTTAAACTTAGTCGATATTGGCTCAGTCTGTCATGCGATTGGTAAGTTACCGACACAGTACACGAATCGCTAGTTGTAGCAACCGAAAGAAAGAAAAACCCATAAAATAAAATCATAATGTACCAAAAGTGAAATCTATCACGTGTTTGGTTCGTTGATTTATTAAGTAATTAACTTAATAGACTAAATGATTTTTTTTTTCATATGAAAAAACATTGATTTAGCAATTAAAAATGTTGTGTTAATTAAAATATTTAATTTTGGTGAAAAGGTAAAGAAACAGTAGCAATTCAAATCTAGTGTAAAATAACATTAGCTAAATAATGAAAAAAAAAATAAGTATGTTAAATAATATATACTAGTTCTTTTTACGTTGCAAGTTGTGACGAAACCGAGCAAATGATAATGTAAAACAAACGTGAATTGAAAATAAAGCATGTTATTTAGAAAGTCAAACCATTAAAACGATTTAGTTTATCATCGTACTAATTTATGATAGCAAATAGATACCTTATTTTGAGTACAACCTCGTTTTTAACAAAACTTATAACGGAATGTCAGAGAAAAATCAAACACAACAACGTACTTAAGTCTTTAGAAACAAGATATAAACGTAAATTATTAAAGAAGTATCAAATTAGTCGATAAATTAATATATGCTCTAAAAACAGAAAAAACAATTATTAAAAAATGGTAAAGGGAATATATGTTTTTTTAAAGAAAAAAACATGTTATTAAAAGTAAATATAATAATAAATTATTATAATATATTAAATAAAAAATAATAAAAAGCTATATATTATTATAAAAATAAAGTTACTATTCATCATCACGTTATAAAAATAAACTTACTATTCATCATCGTCAACAATATATATATAACTAGTAGATGCCCCGCCCGCGTTGCGGGGCAATAACCGAATAATTCTCAATCAATTAAAAAAAGACTACTATAATTTTGCTATGGAAAAAAACGATGATAAGACCGTAATTTTGGGCTTAGGGCAAAACTGTAATTTTTCAGAACTAATGAGCCAGTGTTAGGCAGCTATAGTTATGCGCCGCCCGCGTTGCGGAGCGCTAAACCGAGTATTTCTTAGGTTAATAACATGTACGCCTTTATATCGGTTAGTTATACATGCTACCTATAACACGATATCAAAAAAGATACATTAAGTTAACCAATTAAAGAAAAACAGTACCATAGTTATGATAAAAAAAATTAACTAAAATGATGACAAGCGTGTAATTTAGAGTTGGGGGCAAAACAATAATTTGTCAGGACCAATTAGCGAGTGCTAGGCAGCTGTTTGGCGTGAATAAAAACAAAATTAAGTCAACAAAGTAAAATAAAACACTACCATGATTTTGCCAAAGAAAAAAAAAACGATGGCAAGATTGCAATTTTTAGCAGAGGTAAAATCGTAATTTTAAAATGTAGGTAAAATAATATTTTGAACTGAGGGCAAAACCAATTTTTTTTTATTTTGAATCGGGGGTAAAAGCGTAATATTTGAGCTGCGGGCAAAATCGTAATTTTTAGCTAGGGGCAAAATCGTAATTTTAAGCTGAGAACCAAATCGTAATTTGGCAGGACTCTTGCTGAGTGCAAAACCATAATTTTATTTTGAACTGTGGGCAAAATTGTATTTTTTAACTGAGGGCAAAATCATAAATCTAAGCAAGGGGCAAAAGCAAAATTTTATTTTGAATCGAGAGCGATATCGTAATTTTACACCCGGGATAAAATTGTAATTTAGCATCACCTATAAATAACTATTATATGAAAAAAGAAAAAAAACAAACAAAAGTCAAGTGGCCGCCAAAAGTGGCCAACCACTTGACAAAACTATTACCGCATGATGTGAGCAACTTCTAAATGTATATGTTGATAATATAATATAACTAGTATTAAGTACCCCCGCGTTGCGGCGGGGGCGAGCACTAACACCACATTACTGCCAGCGATCACCGACATTGAAGTTCCGGTGTTAATGCGAAGAAACTAAACCGAAACGTAAAACACAGAATAAAATAACTAAGTTGATCTAGGACTTGCGCGTTACGATTAACCCGCGTCTATTTTTTCCCGTTTGACAGGTTCATCGTAATCTATATATAATATATATCATTACCACTATACAAACCATAATGCGAACATTACAACAACCATTGCATCAATATGTTACAAATTATATTTATACAAGATTTTGACTAAATTATTTAGATGATTATAAATAATAATAATAATAATAATAATAATAATAATAATAATAATAATAATAATAATAATAATAATATTTTACAAATAAAACAACACGACTTTGAATGGATCAAACCGATTGAATATGGTAAGATAATGAAACCATTATTTGATTAGGGTACAACCATTTAAGCACAATTTACAACCGTACATGCATAAAAAACAGATTGAATTTGGTAAGGTAATGAAACCATTATTTGATTAAGGTACAACCACTTAAGCACAACTTACAACCAATATTTGATTAAGGTACAAACATTTAATCACAACTTACAACTAAGATGCATACATTAATAAGGTACAACCACTTATACACAACTTACAACCAATATTTGATTAATGTACAAACATTTAAGCACAACTTGCAACTAAACATGCAAACAAATGTTTCAAATTAATAGTATATAAATTGGTTTTCATGAATCATATCTAATGGATCCACCAATGTGATATTTTTGGCCGGATGGTGAATGGAATGAACCCATGAACTCTCTCTACAATTCACATATACCAACCACTAGAGCAAGTTGCAATTTTAGTATCTTGTATGGTTGACAATTTTTTAACGCGAAATTTAGATTATTGGCGGACCACTAGAGTATTATTGTGTCACCAGTAGAACCACTCAATTATATCTATCTCCACTAGGCAATAATTTCTATATACCAATTCAGAAGTAAATACAATAAATCTAGAAAAAAAAACCCCTTTGTGGGAATCGAACCCAGAATCTAATAGTATCACGACCCCCAACCCGTACCCCGGTTCGGGAGCCGCGAGACAGACAACAGTGGTACCGGTGTTTATTAATTGGCAACGGAAATTCATCAGGACTGGGTGTCAGGAAAAAATAATCAGAGTTTCAAGACACCGAATTATTTTATTTCATAACTGTGGGGTAAACCCCGTATCTACAAGAAGGAATTTCACTGAGGAAATCATTTATTTACAGAAAACACGTTTTATTTCTAGTTTACTGAGCCACTTATTTAAACTGAAGTGCTTCACGGCACTTTTCCTTGCTTCACAGTAAATCCCCTGAAACGTATTTTAAAAACATTTGGTCAGCGAAAAATACTGGTGAGTGCATTGAATTTGTACAAAAGACACATTGTTATAATTTACAGTATCAATAGCGATTACAATGTTTATATCAACCAATTACCCCAAATCGGTATTTGTCACTCGACCGGATCTGTGACTATGGTCATATCACACATTAGCTAACCCTTTGTCCAATGGTGAAGCTTATTGTCACACCCCCAAAATACCACAAGCGGAAACCCCCGCGAGGCGTGTGACGTACCAGGATCTAGCCACCAATCACATTGAACTCATAGGTATATTTAGATAAAACTTTCATTTATTAACATTAAGTGTTACAATGTTACAAATAATTCACAGTTTACAGCGGAAGCATAATTTCATTCGTTAAGTGTTTATAAACCACATGTAAAAACCATTAGTCTTGTGTTGCGATACCATGTATCTCGACCCATGACCACTCCAGCCTCCCAGACAGCAAGTTCCAACGATAAGCACCTAAAGACCTTCAAGGCATGTAACAACGAATCAACAACAAAGTTGAGCGAGTTCACAGTTGGGTGTTCGTTTTAAGTTGTTTCAAAAACATAGTTTTTCTTTAGCTGGCTTACTTGCCGTGGGGGTTACCCCATAGTTGAAAATATGATTAACCAGTTCCTTATTTCCCAAACCATAACCAGTGGGGGCTTCCCCATGTGAACCACTAGACCCGTTACCATATCGACCACTGACTGAAGTAAGTTGGTGCCCTAGCATCAATGTCTATCATCATTGACGTGCCCAGATCCATTAGTTCACGCCTGTCCTCTGTGGCTCGGTGTGAGGCTTGTCAAACCTAAATAGCGCTATCTAACTAATGACCAGCTCACTAATGGCCCGGCGATTAATTCGATATAAAAATGAGGGACTTCATGATAGAGATTTTGGTCTAGTATCAATGTTATCACCCTTCAATAAAGAGGATGTGGTACGTGTCCCCAAACCAGGAGATCATGCAGGTTCCGATTAAGTTCTTTTACCCATTCCCTACCACCGGGAATCCCATGCCTTGTAGAAAGTGTGAACTCACCTTAGACTAGCTCGGCAGATACACGAAAAGGTCACTTGAGCTATGAGTGGTCAACCACGTCCTAACAGGGTTACCATACAAGTCAGGTCTAGGTTCAAGTAGTGCACGTATGTTTACACAGATTTAGCAAATCAAGAACACGTAATGATTATGGCATACACATAGGACATATTAAACAGGTCAGTTAAATAAACCCAAAGTTCAACTTGTGCGATCCAACTGGTTTGGGTCGAACCATTTATGCGATTCACTAATGAAGCCCAACTAGACACCCCGGCCCAACATGTTGTGCGATCCAACATGAACCTGGCCCACACAAATAAGAAGCCCAACAGCATATGCGGCCCAAACAATTTCCCAGTTTAATAATCTTGTGCGATCCTAATGAACTTGTGCGACTGAGTTGGGCTGCATGGCCCAATAACATAACAAACTCAAACATCTGTGTGTGTGTGGCCCAAGGCTTGTGCGATCAGCACGGGCTTGTGCGATCCACAAGTCTTGTGCGATCATGCATATCATAGTTGTACTGTGTGCTTTGCTTAGTTGTACCCTACTTATGCGATTAGCCCTTGTGCAATCTAAGGGCTTGTACGATCAGTCTTTATGGACCTGATCTTGTGTGGTTCAACGGCCTTGTGCGATCTGAATCCCTGATTTTATGCAAATTAGTTATTCCTTCCTTATTTACCTGGTTACAACCTATCAATGCTAACAGTTTCGGTTTTACCAACAATCGATTAAACCAATTAAACATCAACTAAATCCTCATGAACCCTAAGACAATTCATCATCAATACTTCATGAATATACCCATAGCAGCCGATAATCTTATATTCGGTTCTAGATTAGCAGTAACATCATAAAGTCATCAATCTTATATCGATCAATTACAACATACATGAGAGCCGATTATCATTTAATCTCATGAACCTATAATACCAATGATTCTATTACAAGCACCCTAAGTCATCATGCAAACACTCATACAATCATTCATACAATCATAACAAACATGGCATCATGTATCATATAAACAATAGTAAGGTACTAACCGGATTGTTATTGGAACAAAGAAAACCCGAAGGATCAAAGGCTGCTGTTTACCTTCGAAGAGGAGGAAGAGGGAGGTTTAGGGTTTGTGTGTTCTTGTGTAATTCGCAAATGATAAGGAAAACAAACCCTCGAAAGGATTATGTGCCGGTTGATATAGTAAGGTGACCGAAACCCCTAATGGGCTGCCCATTTGGTTCGAGTTCGAGCATGGTGGGCCGAGCAGGGTAAGCGAATTAAGACAATGATGTGCGGCCCAAGTGTGTTGTGCGATTGGGGTTAATGTTGTGCGATCCAAGTTATTTATATACATACCTATATTCTCATAACCACATCTTAGTTAGAAACATAACACTTTATTGCAAATAATCACGTAGTCACATAATCCAAACATGTTACATCAATGTACAACGAAAGGTTCTAAATTGCGAGTTGTCACACTTATCAAGTAGTGTATACAAAACCCCACATACCGGCAGTAATTGTAGATTACAAAGACTTAATCACTGTAATTACAACTTTGAAAACAATTTGATAAAAATAGAATGACTCACATTATAGGTTTAGGTTGACAAAGCTTGCCTACTGGTTTATAGCTGGTAAACCTAATTAAATATACAATGCACACATATTAGTGTATTAACTCAATACAACATTAACGATAATCGCGAGATCGAAACCCACAACGAATGACAAAGCATGGCCGGGTACCGGCAGCACTTAAACACCCATTGGATCGGTTTTAATCGATCGGATATAGTACCTTAGCAGTGATCGAGTTATTACCCTAATATTGTAGCAGAGTTTTGAGACTTTAGGGTGTAAATTGAAAGAAACAGAGCAACGAGCAGTGAAATGAACGCATTTTTGCGTCGAAAAATGAAAACTGACCCTATCCCAGACTGTGGGATTTATAGCCAAACTGGACGCCTCCCGCATGCCGCGCTAGCCTCCCCCGACCCAGTCGCGTGCCGTGGGGAAGGTCCACCTAGCCTAGGGCAGCCTTGTGTCGAGTATAGCCTTGCCATTCGTCAATTTCGAGTTACATGCGTCTAGAACTTGTATCGCGGGTCACGGAAGATTTAGGGGATCCCCCCCCCCCCCATGAGTCTCCGGGGGTCCCTGTTGTTAGTTTTGTCTGTTTTTTAATTCGGGTCGCGCCGTACAAGTTTGGGGTTTCAATTAGGGTTCTTTAACGTGCATTTTAGGAATGGGTCATTGAAATTTTTGAGGTTGTTACATCCTCCCCACCTTGTTTAAAATCCTGTCCTCGAGATTACTGGAACAAGTAAGGATACTTGCGTTTCATTTCTGATTCTAGTTCCCATGTGTATTCTGGCCCTCTTTTCGAATCCCATTTTACCTTGACTAGAACTAACCTCTTATGTTTAAGATTCTTAATCTTTCTATCTTCTATTTGTAGAGGTTTTTCAACAAACTTTAATTTTTCATTTACCTCTATATCCTAGAGAGGTACTACCAGTGATTCATCAACTAAACACTTCTTAAGAGTACATACATGAAATACATCATGTACACCTGCCAATTCCTCTGATAGTTGTAACTGATAAGCGACTGGTCCTATTCGTTGGATAACTTTAAATGGTCCGACATATCTTGGGCTTAACTTTTCTTTCTTACCAAATCGGACTACTCCTTTCCAAGAAGAAACTTTCAATAGCACCTTGTCTCCAACTTGAAATTCTAGTGGCTTACGTCGATTGTTGGTATAGCTCTTTTGGCGATCTCGTGCCGTTTTCAATCTTTACTTGATTTGAGTTATTTTGTCAGTGGTTTCTTGCACGATTTCGGGACCTGATAATTGGCTTTCTCCTATTTCTGCCCAACATACTGGAGTTCGGCACTTTCGTCCATAAAGTGCTTCAAATGGGGCAGCATTAATGCTTGTATGATAACAGTTGTTATAGGAGAATTCTATTAATGTAAGTGGTCGTCCCAATTTCCACCAAAGTCTATAACACATGCCCTCAACTTGTCTTCTAAAGTTTGGATCGTCCTTTCACTTTGTCCATCTATCTGGGGGTGATATATTGTACTTAAGTTTAATCGTGTCCCCGTAGCTTTTTGGAAGCTTTTCAAAAAATGTGAAGTGAAACGACTATCTCTATAAGATACAATGGAGAGTGGAACTCCAAGTAAAGATACTACCTCATCCACATATAATTTAGCTAGTCGTTCCATCTAAAGGTTTCCTTCATTGGTAGGAAATGAGTGTCACACCCCGACCCGCAGCGGAATGGTACGGGGCATGATTGATTGCTCAAAGCTTATAACAACTATTTAAAAGTTAAAGTATTTAAAGCATCAATATTAAATTGTGACACATAACATATATAGAATTCAAATATTAATCACAAGTTACAATTACAATAAAAGAAACATAACATATCCGGTTTATTACTAAGGCAGTCCTACGTGTCTTCAACTCAAAATCCACCCACCCTTGTGTACCTGTATCACGCGTAAAAGAGTTTTGGGTCAACAAACATGTTGGTGAATAGATTCGATTTTTATTTAAAAACGTTTTTGTTTTAGTATTTTTAGAAAATATTATTTTAACATGCATTATCAAATGTGAAACTAGGTCCCTCAATATAACAAGAACCCAACAAATATCTCATAAGCAACACAACATAACAACATTAGTAACCATAGACACATAGAGATTCAAGCCCCGAAAGGCGAATCTGCGAAACTGCGAAACAATGATGGCGATACCGAGTTCAACCCATGGCCGTGGGGAATCGGTCAGCCAGGTGGATCCACGCGAAACCTGTGACACAAAGCGAGTAACACATAGATGCTCGTATAGAGAAACAATAGAAATTAGCAACAAGTGACACATAGAAACACATCGAATAGCACGTTAACAATTTAAATAACAAATTTGAAATCAAACACGAGATACACCCCAAAAAGAGTAAATGCCAAAAAAGGGGAAAGAGTCGAATCTACTCACGAATTGCGTTTATGGAATCCTTGAATTAACTGCACGAACCTTGGGAAAATCTCCAAAAGAAAATGTCACCCTAAAATTTGAAATATACTAAATATTTAACAACAAAAGTAACACTATAAAATAAATCCTATAGATTAGGTAATTATATTCTAGATTACATGTAATCACATTGTTTGACTAGTTAATTAGAGGGTTTAATGTATTAAAATATAATATAATTATTAAATAACCTTTTTTTTTTAATTTAAATATATTGTAGTGATTCGTTCAATACTCAATGGTTGAATATGGACGGGCCTTTAAAATCAATTTGCCATTCCACTTTAATTTTAACAAACATTAGCCTCTTATCTAATCTAATTCGAACAACTACATGAACTAACAGTTTTATTTCAAACTTATTTATTTAATTATGTCTTTATATTTCCAAAAGAAACATGAGTGTAGAGAAAATATGAAACGGTTGATTCACTAGTTTGTAGCCAAAAGTAATAGTGAAACATTTAATGTCGAAAACATATATTATGATTTTATAATTCACTGATCAAACACATGGTGTTCAATATATTAGAAGGTTTATAGTAATTGCAAGTTATAATTTAAATTAATCACCATAATTTGAAACATTCAAAATTTAAGTTGGTACAAGTTACTGTACTAAAATTGTAGGTTATGATCCAACAAATTAAATGTTCACTAATCTTATTTTACCAATTAAATCACTTCACTTTAAATTTGTCAATAATTTGTACCATACAAGTACCACTAGTGAAGCAACTAACATATGCAATATAATTTCCAACCCATGCTCACCTCATCTTCTTGATTATATTAACAGGAGGTTTCCAATTAGTTATTTATGAAGATAGAGAAATAGAGACGCAACAGGTGAGTACGGGTACCTTTCGTTGGTAAAATGAAGAGTAGTGGGTGCGATGCGAAGTCTCCGGAAATTGCTTTGCGATGGTGCATCCGTGATCATAGCGGCCTAAAACCGAGACTGAACACGTCGCCTACGAGTTCCAACACTAACTTGATTTGAAGAAGCGCAGAATTGTCACGGTACGGTGTCTTCAGCCTTCCTTGCTGGACGAGAGTTCGTGAGTGTTTTACGAAACCAAGAGATGAACAACGGTTGAAGGAAAATTGTTGACAGGATGTTGTTTGTGGAGGTTTTATAAAATTGAGTATGATTGTGTTTGTGTAGAGGAACCTACTAGCGATCAAGAGAAAACTATGAACTGGGAAAGAAAAGTCTGGTGAACTAGTAGAGGCTTGATTGGGAAGTCAAGGTTAATACTCAAAACATGACTGTAAAATTAAATCACATTGATTGGGATCATTGATTATAGGAGTTACAAAGTAGACAAACCGATAGAAATGGGAGGCGGTTCAGAACTCCTATCGATTATAAATTTGTATTTGATTTATAAATATATAATTTAGTGGTTAACATTATTTACTTAGTAAAAGGTAACATTAAAATTAATATTTAATAGACTTAATCCCAACTTTATATAATACTTATACATATATTTTTTTCTCGTTTTTTATGTAAATTATTCTAATTTAAACAATAAACAAGGATAACAAATTTCGCATTTTTGTTCGAATACATCGGATTCGGGGATCCGTTTTCGATGGATGTTACAATGAGCTGATTTGGTTAATCGATCCATAATCACCCAGATTACGCCGTTACCTTTTGTTGTTTTAGGTAGTTTAGTAACAAAATCCATTGTTATTAATTCTCATTTCCATACGGGCATTTCTAGTTGTTGAAGTAATCCTGAAGGTTTCTGATGTTCGGCTTTAACTTGTGAACAAGTTAAACACTTAGAAACGTAACTAGCTATGTTTTTTTTTATTCCTATCCACCAAAAATTATTGCTCAAATCTTGATACATCTTGTTACTACCAGGATGCATCGTATACCTAGATTTATGGGCTTCCTCTAATATTTTATTTCATAGATTTCCTTGTATAGTGACGGGTGGTCCGTAGGACAACCCTTAAGGCCTTTAAATAGACTAAAATACCATACTTTATCCGGTTAATAGCTTGAATTTGGTAATCACAAGATGTTTGATGTTACATGTGTTAAAGAGCTTAAAATGCGGGTTTTATGGAGCTGGGATGGATGCTAGAAGTTGGCGGTGTTGGGATTGAAGAAATGGTGAATTAAATGAAGGAAACAAGGAAAAACTAACACTCAGCGCCGTAACCTACGGCACTTGGCCGTAGGTTACGGCCCCAACCTTTGCAAAAAGCCTTCGCCGTAAGACAGAAGCCACCCGCCGTAAGGGAAAGCTGCCCGCCGTAACCTACGGCCCTCTGCCGTAGGTTACGCCACCGACTGATCCAATTATGTAACTTATGCATTAAATTGTCATTTCATGGGTTTTTATGGTGGCTCATCATATGTTTTCGGTTATCACTTGTCTTGGGGACGAATTGGGAGCAACTTTTGGAGACTTGGGCTTGAAGAACACTTGTTAATCTCTTGTTTTATGTTTGTGATTTCCTTGAACATTTAAACTAGTAGTGTGATGTTGCTTCAAGTCATGAGTGGCTAAACACTTGATGATTGTCCTGGATTGAAGGTTTGGTTGAGACATTTCATGTTTGATTTTTCTAATTTCTAGAATAACAATCTTTATCTTTATGATTTGTTGTTATGATGTGTGATTGTTTGTTAGTAACTTGTTGATTCTTATGCTGAACTAATTAGAAACCATACGTTCTTGGTGCCGTTGGCAATTGAGATATGGGTATAGTTAGGCTTGGGTAAGGGTTGATTGATCATCGGGTAACAACCTCACGTTCTAGGAATTTGAGTACTTAGTTCCCTTTCATCACTGCAAGTAATCACACATGAGCTATGTCTATGTAGTTCTTTCTAGTGAAATGATAATATGAATGTCGAAACAAACCGGAAATCTAGAATGGTCATTTGTCTCTAATTTGCTTACAACCAAAACTTCTCTTTCGCAATTTAGTTAGTTAAATTTAGCTTTAAAACCAATTCACTCAAATCAACTCTTGAATTTTACTTGCACATTAGTTTAATTTTAGTCAAGTTAGATAATCTTCTAAATAACACATATTCCACAAACTCCCTGTGTTCGATACCCACTTGCCACTATCTACTTAGTAGTAATTGGATTAAATTTGATTGTGACCATGACATCACGTCAAATTTTGGCGTCGTTGCTGGGGAGTAGTGTGCAACGTGTGTTATTTTTGCTTTTCTTAAGTTTGTTATTTTTCTGGTTTATGCGGGGTGTGTTAATGTGCAGGTATTTACAGGTGCATGCGTACTAGAAGCTCTCACAAGCTTTCACCATTAGCATTTGATCCGGAAATCGAACAAACTTTGCGAGCAAACGGAATTTTGTTAAGGGAAAATACAATTAGTGGTTCACCAACAACACCAATCACACCGGTTACACCACTTCGATACATGGATCCACCACCACCACCACCCACTACGGGTGAACCTACTCCACCATTTATACCAACATCCACTCAACCTTCACCAAATACCACTATTTCAACAAATACCACCGAACCTACGTTGATTCAAAATGTTACACCAACCAACACCACACAACCCATTACCACTCAAGAGGAACCAACCATTACTTTTAACCCTGCTACTACTATTCCACCATTGTCCCATTTCTTTCCGGGTGCGGGTCAATCATATTCGAACTATACCATAGCACCAAACTCGACCATTGTCCATGCTTCATCGATTCGACCATCAAACCAGTCGGGTTTTCAGTACTCGACTCTTCCATTTGGGCAATCTTCGAGAATTCAAGGAGATGGTTATGATGAGGAATTTGAGGGTTTTGATGAAGATGGGTATGCTTATGGAGGTGATGGGGATCAAGGAGAGTTCGGTTACGTGCAAGGCCAATTTCAAGGAATGCCAAGTGTTGGTGGAGTGCAACAACAACAACAACAACTCATACCACAACACATTTTAGGCCGAGGCCACAAGGGCCACAAATGCAACGTCCTATACCATTGCAACAAGTTCGTCCACAGAATGTACAACCTCAACTTCAAAGGCCAATTCCACAACCACCAATGCCACAACAACAATTTCAACAACCAATGGCACCACAAGGGCATATACCAAGACCAATGGGTCCTGTTCGTCCAAGGGGGCGGTTTGGTGTACCAAGAAGGCATCTTAGAGAACATGCGAGGGGTATTGAAGCGCATTTTAGGCCGGTGATTGCTCATAATCCTTCACCGGTGGTTATTCCTCACAACAATTAAGGAAGAACTTTTGAAGTGAGAACGAATTCCTTGCAAAGTTTGCCGAAATATAAGGGTCTAGCAACGGAGGAACCCTATTTCCATTTGGGGGCCTATGATTCAATTTGCAACACTCTTGGAAGTCAAGGTTTTTCGACCGATGATGTCAAGTTGGTTTTATTTCAATTTTCTTTGGAGGATAAGGCAAAGAAGTGGTTTTACACTTTGCCTTTAGCATCTATTTACACTTGGGCGGAAATGCAACAAATTTTCTTAGACGAATTTTATACCGCCCAAAAGACCAATGATGCTAGGAAGGGGTTGAGGAGTTTCCAACAACAACAAGGTGAAATGTTTCATAAAGCCTTTGAGCGCTTTAATATGATGATCAAAAATTGCCCGCATCATGGAATTGAACTTTGGGAGTTGATGAATGCTTTCCATGAGGGGTTGTGTGCCGAAGATGCGCGTGATTTAATGTCCATCACAAATGGGACTTTTGGCACAAACTATGAGCATGACGATTGGGAGTTCTTGGAGCAAATGGCCATTACATCAAAGAGAAAAGCTCAAGCATCAAGGAGAGCACGACCGGCCATTACCCGAACATAAGTGCATGCGGTTGATGATGGTAATGTACAAACTTCTAATCAAATTTATGATGTTTGTGCTATTTGCAATGAAATAGGTCATGCGGCTGAAAATTGCCAAGGAGGTGATGGGCGATACGAAGAGGTTCATGTTGTGCAAGGTCAAGGAGGGGGTGGTAGAAATTACAACAATATGAATTCTAACACTTACCACCCCGGGTTGAGGAACCACCCAAACTTTCGTTATGGGAACCCTTCAAATCAAGTTAACCCGAATTTCCAAGGAAACCAAGGATTTCAAAGGCAATATCAAACGGGTCAAAGCTCTTTGGGTGGAAACGAAGTAATGGAGATGTTGAAGGCGATGCAAGTCGAGATGCAATGAATGAATCAACGTGATGAGGTTCGGATGCAAAAGGACGAGGCCCGTGATAAAGCTATTCAAACTTTGACTACTCAAATGGGTCAACTTGCGAGTGAAGTGGCGATTTTGAAGAAAGCAAAAGGCCAGCTACCAAGTGATACGGTGACAAATCCCAAGAACATAAAAGGCGTTAATATCAATGTGGTAAGCACCATTCCTAGTACCGAATTTAATGAAAAATGTCTAACCTCTTCGTGTCAAATAAATACAGGTATAGAGAAGGATGCCGATGGTGAGAATGATAAAGAACATGGAGCACCAATCGTGCCTATCCGTGTGGGAAAATTAAAAATCTCTCACGCATTGTTGGACTACGGGGCAAGCATGAGTGTGCTACCAGGCGATTTATATGATATGTATGACTTTGGTCCGCTTCAAGATATAGACACCATGGTAAGCTTGGCGGATGAAAGTTGGAGGCGTCCACGGGGAATGGTTCGGAATATTAAGATTCAGTTGGGAGAGTTTGAATACCTGGTGGATTTTCTAGTTCTAGACTATGCTTCTACCAAAATGGCAGCACAACAAAGGGTAATCTTAGGTAGACCGTTTCTATACACAGCAAATGCTCAAATTAATTGTAGAGACGGGATTATTACCATGACCGAAAAGAAGCGTAAGATGTCCTTTGATGTTCAAACTAGAGTGATTAGTTATGAGTCCATTGAGGGGAAGGGTGGTGAGCTAGTGATTGTATGAAAAATGTGTTTAAAAGAATGAGAAAAAAGCACCCTCCGGACCGTGAAGAAAAACATATGGGTATAAGCAGGAGTGTATTTGATTACCCACCGAGTCGAAACGAGACGGATGCATTTTGCTCAATGGCACAATGTA
Source organism: Helianthus annuus (assembly GCF_002127325.2). Classification (NCBI taxonomy): domain Eukaryota; kingdom Viridiplantae; phylum Streptophyta; class Magnoliopsida; order Asterales; family Asteraceae; genus Helianthus; species Helianthus annuus. The sequence continues at coordinate 162,855,524 of NC_035435.2, forward strand.
GTGATGGAAGTGGTAGTAACCGATTCTTTGAGCCACCATAGATGGGGGTGGCACGGTCTGGCTGAAGACTCGAAACTTAGCGCTGCTTGGGAGGCAACCCGGGGTTTTATATTGATCTTGCTGTTTTTATCTTTCTATGTTTCAGGGCCATGGCGACATTCAAGTGTGGGGAAGATGTACGGATATTTGGGTAAAAGTGGTGATAGGAAGTCGGATTATCTACAATATCTGTTATGGCAAACTTCACCAGGTCAATGTACTCTTTCCTTAGTCTTGTTGTGTTCTTTAGCTTTGAAATATTGGTAGTTAGTTTGTTTGATTTTGTTTAAAAAAAATACAAAAAGAAATTTGGGGTTTGAGTTTATAAGCTTTTAGTTGGTGTTTAAGAATTTATGCGATCAAAGTCTCTCAAAACCATACATTGGGGTCAATGTATCCTAAGTGTGGGGATGGGGAGAAATTTTGAGATTTTTGAAAACTTTTTAAATCAAGCAAAACATGAAAAATTTGAACACCATAGTCTAACCCCAGATGATGCACCGGCAACCCTTAATACCCTTTTGTTCTTGGTGAGAGTTGAAGCCACACTTGTACATAAATAAAATTTATCTTTGATGAGAGTGGCAACGGGTGGGGGTGCATTAGAACTTGTGCTTGAATGCGGTTTGAGTCCTTAGTTGGACGTGAATGTGAAAAGAATAAGGGCATTTAGGTAGCCTCGTCTTTAGTGTGTGTGAGTGTGGGATTTGGGGTGTTGGACCTCATAAATTATATAAATGAGCATGGTTGTGAGAGGGGCGGGGGTTTGGACATTTAGTTGCCCAATTTTGTGCCTACAAGCCTATCGTTTGTTACCCCTAGTTAGTTACCTAAAAATTTACCCGATTTGACCCGATCTTATAGTATTAGTGGTTGTTTAGTAGTTTGTGATTTAGTTTGTTTTATAAAAAAAAAAGAAGAAAAGAAAAAAAAAAGAGAAAAAGCAATGAAAAATGAAAAAAAAAGTGATGTTTAGTTGTCTTGTATATAGTAGTTAAGTTTGATAGTTGTTCGTTTGTTTCTTTGGGTAATAAAAGACCGGGTTAAGTTTTCGCTACTTCATATATATTCCATTTCCTACCCATTCGCCTAGCCTCGTTACAACCTTAAAAGCCCCTTTGATTTCCATTCATGTTTGGCACTTGTAGCAGGAGGACCGATTTAGGCACAAGCCTATAGTTGTGCAATCACACTTTTGCCTATTGTGTGTCTAGCTTATCTTTGCCAGTAGTTACTTGTAGCCGAGAGGAGAGATTTAGAGAGAGGTGTATTGTTTTGGGTGTTAAGAACGGGTTAGTAAAAGGATGACATGTTTTTGTTTAGTTTATGTTAATCGTGTATGTGTTGAAAATAGTTTTTGAATGAGTTGCTTGGGACAAGCAACGGGTAAGTGTGGGGATGTGACGGGTGGTCCGTAGGACAACCCTTAAGGCCTTTAAATAGACTAAAATACCATACTTTATCCGGTTAATAGCTTGAATTTGGTAATCACAAGATGTTTAATGTTACGGGTGTTAAAGAGCTTAAAATGCGGGTTTTATGGAGCTGGGATGGATGCTAGAAGTTGGCAGTGTTGGGATTGAAGAAATGGTGAATTAAATGAAGGAAACAAGGAAAAACTAACACTCAGCGCCGTAACCTATGGAACTTGGCCGTAGGCTACGGCCCCAACCTTTGCAAAAAGCCTTCGCCGTAAGACAGAAGCCACCCGCTGTAAGGGAAAGTTGCCCGCCGTAACCTACGGCCCTCTGCCGTAGGTTATGCCACCGACTGATCCAATTTTGTAATTTATGCATTAAATTGTCATTTCATGGGTTTTTATGGTGGCTCATCATATGTTTTCGGTTATCACTTGTCTTGGGGACGAATTGGGAGCAACTTTTGGAGACTTGGGCTTGAAGAACACTTGTTAATCTCTTGTTTTATGTTTGTGATTTTCTTGAACATTGAAACTAGTAGTGTGATGTTGCTTCAAGCCATGAGTGGCTAAACACTTGATGATTGTCCTGGATTGAAGGTTTGGCTGAGACATTTCATGTTTGATTTTTCTAATTTCTAGAATAACAATCTTTATCTTTATGATTTGTTGTTATGATGTGTGATTGTTTGTTAGTAACTTGTTGATTCTTATGTTGAACTAATTAGAAACCATACATTCTTGGTGCCGTTGGCAATCGAGATATCATGGGTATAGTTAGGCTTGGGTAAGGGTTGATTGATCATCGGGTAACAACCTCACGTTCTAGGAATCTGAGTACTTAGTTCCCTTTCATTACTGCAAGTAATCACACATGAGCTATGTCTATGTAGTTCTTTCTAGTGAAATGATAATATGAATGTCAAAACAAACCGGAAATCTAGGATGGTCATTTGTCTCTAATTTGCTTACAACCAAAACTTCTCTTTCGCAATTTAGTTAGTTAAATTTAGCTTTAAAACCAATTCACTCAAATCAACTCTTGAATTTTACTTGCACACTAGTTTAATTTTAGTCAAGTTAGATAATCTTCTAAATAACACATATTCCACAAACTCCCTGTGTTCGATACCCACTTGCCACTATCTACTTAGTAGTAATTGGATTAAATTTGATTGTGACCACGACATCACGTCAAATTTTGGCGCCGTTGCTGGGGAGTAGTGCGCAACGTGTGTTATTTTTGCTTTTCTTAAGTATGTTATTTTTCTGGTTTACGCGGGGTGTGTTAGTGTGCAGGTATTTACAGGTGCATGCGTACTAGAAGCTCTCACAAGCTTTCACCATTAGCATTTGATCCGGAAATCGAACGAACTTTGCGAGCAAACAGAATTTTGTTAAGGGAAAATACAATTAGCGGTTCACCAACAACACCAATCACACCGGTTACACCACTTCGATACATGGATCCACCACCACCACCCACTACGGGTGCTCCACCATTTATACCAACATCCACTCAACCTTCACCAAATACCACCATTCCAACAAATACCACCGAACCTACCTTGATTCAAAATGTTACACTAACCAACACCACACAACCCATTACCACTCAAGAGGAACCAACCATTACTTTTAACCCTGCTACTACTATTCCACCATTGTCCCATTTCTTTCCGGATGCAGGTCAATCATATTCGAACTATACCATAGCACGAAACTCGACCATTGTCCATGCTTCATCGTTTCAGCCATCAAACCAGTCGGGTTTTCAGTACTCGACTCTTCCATTTGGGAAATCTTCGGGAATTCAAGGAGATGGTTATGATGAGGGATATGAGGAATTTGAGGGTTTTGATGAAGATGGGTATGCTTATGGAGGTGATGGGGATCAAAGAGAGTTCGGTTACGTGCAAGGCCAATTTCAAGGAATGCCAAGTGTTGGTGGAGTGCAACAACAACAACAACTCATTCCACAACACATTAGGCCGAGGCCACAAGGGCCACAAATGCAACGTCCTATACCATTGCAACAAGTTCGTCCACAGAATGTACAACCTCAACTTCAAAGGCCAATTCAACAACCACCGATGCCACAACAACAATTTCAACAACCAATGGCACCACAAGGGCATATACCAAGACCAATGGGTCCTGTTCGTCCAAGGGGCGGTTTGGTGTACCAAGATGGCATCTTAGAGAACATGTGAGGGGTATTGAAGCGCATTTTAGGCCGGTGATTACTCATAATCCTTCACCGGTGGTTATTCCTCACAACAATCAAGGAAGAACTTTTGAAGTGAGAACGAATTCCTTGCAAAGTTTGCCGAAATATAAGGGTCTAGCAACGGAGGAACCCTATTTCCATTTGGAGGCCTATGATTCAATTTGCAACACTCTTGGGAGTCAAGGTTTTTCGGCCGATGATGTCAAGTTGGTTTTATTTCAATTTTCTTTGGAGGATAAGGCAAAGAAGTGGTTTTACACTTTGCCTTCAGCATCTATTTACACTTGGGCGGAAATGCAACAAATTTTCTTAAACGAATTTTATACCGCCCAAAAGACCAATGATGCTAGGAAGGGGTCGCCCGTTCCCGGGAAAATAGGGGACGGGGGTTGCGACAGAAGGTGGTATCGGAGCTAAGACACTGATTCAGCCACAAAAGTGTTCTGCTGACACCAAAATTTATTCAATATATTAGGAAATTAATTACGGAACTCCATGCATATCTGTATATTATTATTGTGTGTTATTTGACTATTTGTTAGTTTTCAGTATGAGCGACCAAGGATCTTCCGACGCCTACCGTCAGTTGTCTACCTCACCTAGAAGCGAAGGCACCTCTTCACAGCCTACCCTCTCAGGGTATTCAGCTGACAATGAAGATGGGATATTCGTGTTTAAGGCTTAGTCTGAAGAGCCATTCCCTCCTAAAAAGAGATGTTGGTTCAGTAGATGAGCGCATGAACATAGGAAAAAGGATGAAAAAGTTACAACAACAACGAGCTTTAGCAGCCGTTAAGAGAGAAATAGATGCTCACACACAGGATATCCTCAATAGGAGTTTAGCAAATTTCCATATCCTAACAACCACAGCTGCCGACCCAAACCTGGAGCAACTCATAGCACCCCAGCCCTTACCACTGTTTCCCATACAGCCAATGGAAATTGAAGTCAACTTAGAAAATCAAGTCCCAATGCCTGATTTTGACCCCACTGAGATACCTAGAGTACCAGCACCCAATCCCTTAGACCCAAACTACGACCTGTGGTTTGACGACCATAGGGATTACCAACAACGCTATCCAATACCAGAAGATGAACCCATGCCAAACCTAGCAGCTTACCCAGACCTGGACCCTCTAGATCCCTACTTTGATAATGACCAATACATCAGGGAAATTATAGAGAATCCTTACCCTTATCAAGAACCCATGCCCTAGTTCCCAAACCCAGTACCAGCCCCTGCACCCCCAATGAGTGCAGAGAATGTACAAGAGCTCCGAACCTTTGGTGAGGAGATTTTAGAAGGTAGCGAGAGGATGAGGCAGATAGGAGAATGACTCGTCTGGAAGTTTGACGAGCATAATATGGAGTTCTGGATGAACCCATATCAGTGATGGTTATAATAATAATAATAATAATAATAATAATAATAATAATAATAATAATAACAATAATAATAATAATAATAATAATAATAATAAAATAATATATAATATGTGTGTATGTTTGAAAAAAAATATCTAGATGATGTGTGCAAAATGCAATATATAAATTACATCAAATGTGGCTTAAAACTAACCATTTTTTAGTACTAATGTTGGAAAAAGTGTGTTTTGGTCTTCCTTTTGTATTTTCAGGATTAAATAAGCTCAAACGAACAAAAGAAGCAAAAAGGCAGCAAAATCTAACATAAATACAAGAAAAGGAATAAACGTGGCATGCCCGACCCCTCGACAGCATCCTCCCAAGCAAGAACAAGAGAACAGAAGGCTGAACACGCCCCGTGCTCAATGAGCACGGGGGCGTGCCCAAGTGTCTGCAGAAAAGACAAAGTTGTAGAAGCTTCTATCACCTACCACGGGGGTGTGTCCAGCAGACACGGGACCGTGGTCAACTCTAAGATTCGCAGAATCTAGGCAAATCTTGATAGTACAGATACGATTCTGCACATGGGGTCGTGCCCAGCGGACACGGGGGGCGTGGTCAACTAATGCAGACAAACTGCATTTAATGGAGAAAGAGAATATGGGTGGACACGGGGCCCTGCCCAATGGACACGGGGCCGTGTTCGGGCTTCTGTACAGGCTATAAATCGGGGTGCTTGGCTCATTTGCAAACCATCCCTTGGCAAACCACCTCTCTCACACTTCACCCACCGACCACCACCATCACAACCCACATCCACCACCATCATCCATCATCCATCATAGAGTGTGTGAGTAGTCTCGGGATCCAAGATTGATCGTAAGAGTTCTTGACAGTCAAAGGCCATGTTTGCCTAAGTCTCTTACATCACTTGGTGAAGACAAGTGTTTAGTGCAATACTTTTTATTTTTAATCTTTTCGAACTTTTTATTTGGTTATGTATTAATAAATAGTTTCTTATGTTGAAGGTGAATCTTCCTTATCATTTGTCTGTGGTGTCTTTGCATTATTTTACTGTCTATATAAAATAAAAGATTTTCACCATTCATATTAGGGGTGTGAACTTCTGACACGACCCGAGAACACGACACGAACCTAACATGAAATTCACGGGTTTGGGTTTAGTCTAAACGGGTTCGGGTCAGTTTCAGGTTGAACCCGCCAACCCGTTTAGCTAAACGGGTCAGGTTCGGGTCAACCCGGTCGGGTTGGCGGGTTGACCCGTTTAACCCATTTCTATAATATTATATCTTTTACAATATGTTTTATGTTATAAATTAAATTTGGTGTGTAATTGATGCTATACTTATAACTTAAAAATAGAAATTTACATAAGATTTTATGATTTTAATGTAATTTTATCATCTAATTTGTGTTTTTTTTTTTTGTAGTAGATGTTGATTTTAATATATTAATTTTCTGAAAACAATAAAAGATAAAAAAATTCGGGTTGAACGGGTAGGGTTCGGGTCAGCCTGGGGATATTCGGGTCGGGTTCGGGTTCGTATGTAAGAAATGATTATCGGGTTCGGGTTCGTCTAAAATTTTTGGGTTCGGGTCGGGTTGAACACGCCAACCCGCGAACACGACCCGTTTAGCACCCCTAATTCATATCTCCACGGTCTATATGGAGATATGTTGGCTACCTGTTCGGGGGTTAAGGGAATAGTTTGGTAAGAGTCTTGCCTTGTTCAGTGTATAGATCCTGCAAGGACCTGGGTCAACTTTAGTAGGACCTCCTTCAATACCCACTGGTATTGGATGGCGAGGGCACGAACTCCTTGATCCCCTCATATGTAAACTACTATTAAAACTTTAACCCGGCTATTTATGATTATATCCCTGCTGACTCAAACTACTTAGCCGAGGGTAACGACACCTTCAAAAGAGGGGCCTACCACATTACGCATTAATAACTTAATTAATTATCTTTCAATAATCCAACCCTTTAGAATTGTATCCTTGCTGACTCAAACTACTGGGTTGAGGGTGACGTCACCTTCAAAAGAGGGGCCTACTACTATAACTAAGATAATCTCTTAAAAAATGCAAAAGTGCGAAAATAATCAAAGGTTACACTAAATGCGAGTCGGATCCAAGTGATTCATCTTGTCTATCTGTTTTTACTTTTATTTTTATTTTCAGCATTTTTAGTTTTTATTTTCTAACTTAAACCTTTTTCTAAACTTTTGATTTGATTAGACGTTGAGGATAAACCGGTACTAAAAGCTCTTGTGTCCTTGGACGACCTCGGTATTTTGCCAACACTATACTACGCTCACGATGGGTGCACTTGCCCATATGTGTGTTTGGTGTTAGTAAAATATCGTGTTTTATAAATTTAAAACTTGACTAACATGTAAAAAGGGCTAAAAATATACATAAAAACCTATACCACCACACGCACATCACTAGACAATAGCTATGGATGCATAATAGTATTGTAATTTTAATTTCAGCTGTACTGTAATATATATGGATGCATAGTATAAAATAGAGTAAGTCGCAATGTTCGACGATTTTGATCAATATGCGTGTTGTGTGATTGATTGTGTTAAATACTATCTTATGATAGTAATACGTGGTAAATGTTTAAAATTCAGATGGACAACGAAGTGAACCAGGAAAACCAGAGTAATAATAACCCGAATAATGATAACCCGAACAACAATAATAATGGAAACCAAATGGATAACAGTGTCATCCAACACATAGTGGCACAAGGAATAATAGATACGATGCCATATATTATCAAAACGGTTAAGGAAGCAGATAATAAAAGTAACCATGGTAGTAAACGACCCACTGAACCAGAACACAGCGTAAACAATGAACCCATGCTTCAAGTGCCCATTCCCAAAAGAAGAAGAACCATGTCTTATGGCTGTTATTATAAAGAATTCTGGTCTTGTAAACCAATGGAATTCTCGGGCAATGAAGGGGTCGTTGCAGCTCTACGCTGGATAGAGAAGACTGAGGCAGTCTTAAAAATAAGCAAGTGCGCGGAAGAGGATAAGATAATGTTTGCCTCCAATCTGTTTAAGAACTCAGCTTTAGAATGGTGGAACACTATCCTCCAATCTAGGGCAAGTGACAGGGTTTACAATATGGAATTGGAGGAATTTAAGAGCATGGTGGAAAGGAAATTATGCCTTCCCAATGAAAAAGAACAGATAGCAAATAAGTTCTTAAACCTAAGAATGACTGGAGTGGATAGTAAGGGGTACACTACATTATTCTTTGAATATGCTAGAATAGTGCCGACCCTAGCATCACCAGAACCAGTATTAATCTCCCGTTACATCTGGGGATTAATCAGTGAGATTAGGCATGTAGTCAAGGCGGCTAGACCCCAAACTATAGAAGAAGTTGTAGAACTAGCAAACACCTTGACTGATGAGTTAGTGCGTACACGAGAAGAGGACCAGAGGAGAAACCTAGCTCAAAGGCTTACCCAAGAATTTCATTATGGAAATTCCAACCGTGGGAAAAATGTAGGTTCTACCTCTGCACCCTATTGCACCGCCTGCAAAAAGAAGTATTCAGGAAGATGCTCTACCTATTGTAATTTCTGCAAGATACCAGGACACAAGGAAGAAGATTGTAGGAAGAAACCTAATAATGGAATGTGCTTCAACTGTGGAGGAAAGGGTCACATCAAGCCAAACTGTCTGAAACTAGTTCCAGCCATGGGCAACAAGAATACTAAAAATGTCAGGGCATTTGTTCTGACAGCGGAAGGAGCTAAGATGATTCCAGACGTGATAGCCGGTACGTTTTTAGTTAATGATGTTTTTGCTAAAGTATTATTTGACTCTAGTGCGAACCAAAGTTTTATTAATACTTCATTTTGCAAACTTCTCAATTAACCATTAACTAAACTCCCACAAGAATGTTTAGTAGAGACAGTAAATGGGGAAACCATTAAGGTTTCTGAAATCTTGCAGGGAGCAAGAATAGAATTTTTAAATCAAAAGTTTATCGCAAACCTTTATCCGATGAACCTGGCAGGATTTGATGTTGTATTAGGAATGGATTGGTTAATAGCCAACAAAGCCAGTATATTATGTGATCAAAAGTCGATCCAAGTAAATTCACCAAAGGGTGAAAAGATCACAATTAAAGGAGATAAGCCCTCTAAATCCACAAAATTCATCTCTGTGATGAAAACAGCTAGTTATGTAAGAAAAGTATCATTAGTGTATTTGATTTCCATAATCACTAACACTAAAGGAAAGGAATTGAAAGATATTTCTGTAGTATCTCAGTTTCAAGATGTGTTTTCAGAAGAGTTACCAGGACTACCTCTAGACAGGAAAGTTGAATTCAGAATCCACCTGCTACCAGGAACAGCACCGATTGTCAAAGCACCTTACCGTTTGGCACCGCAGAAATGCAGGAACTAAAGAAACAGTTAGACGAATTGATGGAGAAATGATTCATATAGCCAAGCTCAACGCCATGGGGAGCACCGATTTTATTTGTTAAGAAGAAAGACGAATCGATGGGTATGTGAATTGACTACCGTGAATTGAACAAGGTCATGATTAAAAATCGGTATCCATTACCAAGAATCGATGATTTGTTTGATTAATTTCAAGGAGCTCGATTTTTCTCTAAGATCGGTTTACGCTCAGGATATCATCAATTAAAGGTACATGAAGAGGACATTCCTAAGACCGCATTTAGAACAAGGTATGGCCATTATGAATTTACTGTCATGCCATTTGGTTTAACTAATGCCCCAGCTGCATTTATGGACATGATGAACCGAATATGTAAGCCATATTTGGATAAATTCATAATTGTCTTTATAGATGGTATTCTCATTTACTCTAAGAGTAAAGAGGAACACGCAGCGCATCTGCATGCACTTCTAAGTTTATTAAGAACAGAAAAGCTGTATGCAAAGTTTTCGAAATGCGAATTTTGGTTAGAACAGGTACAGTTTCTTGGGCATTTAGTTAATCATGAAGGAATTCATGTGGATCCCACCAAGATCGAGGCAATTACCAAATGGAAAACCCCTGAGTCACCAGCCGAGGTTAGAAGTTTCTTAGGATTGGCCGGTTATTATAGAAGATTTATTCGAGATTTTTCTAGAATAGCCATTCCCTTAACTAAGCTAACCTGTAAATCTGTTAAGTTTGAATGGGGGCCAAAACAAGAAGAAGCCTTTAGAATTCTTAAGCAAAGGTTAACTAACGCACCCATACTAGCGTTAGCAGAAGGAACTGAAGACTTTGTAGTCTATTGTGACGCTTCTAAGTTAGGTTATGGATGTGTGTTGATGCAACGCCAAAAGGTTATAGCCTATGCATCTAGACAACTTAAGAATCATGAAGAGAATTATTCAACCCATGATTTGGAATTAGGAGCCATAATTTTTGCCCTTAAGATTTGGAGACATTACCTTTACGGTAGTAAGTTTACCATTTTTACAGATCATAGGAGTTTAAGGTATGTTTTCGGGCAAAAGGAGTTGAATATGAGACAACGACGCTGGATGGAGATACTTAGTGATTATGATTGTAATATCCAGTATCATGCAGGAAAGGCTAATGCAGTAGCCGATGCTTTAAGTCGAAAGTATCATGAAAAGCCAAAAAGAGTACGTTCTCTTAAGTTAAATATACAAGTAGATCTAAACGAACAGATTAGAAAAGCACAAAAATCAGTAATCAAGGATGATACTGAGAAATTGAAGGGAATGATTAAGGAACTAGAACAAGGAACAGATGGAATTTGGAGATTCCATAAGAAAAGAATGTGGATACCCAAATTAGGAAACTTACGCTACCGTATATTAGAAGAAGCTCATAAGTCTAAATATACGATGCATCCGGGAAATGATAAGATGTATAAAGACTTAAGGAAGAATTTCTGGTGGATAGGAATGAAGAAGGATATAGCAGTTTATGTTTTTAAGTGTCTAACCTATTCACAAGTTAAAGCTGAACATCAGAAACCCTCAGGTTTATTACAGCAACTCGAAATGCCAGTGTGGAAGTGGGAATTGATAACAATGGATTTTGTTACTAAATTACCCAAAACAAGAAAAGGTAATGATACAATCTGGGTGATTGTATACATGTTAACTAAGTCAGCTCATTTCCTACCAATGAAGGAAACTTTCAGTATGGAACAATTAGCTAAGCTGTATGTGAATGAAATAGTTTCAATACATGGAATTCCTTTATCAATTGTTTCTGATAGGGATAGCCGTTTTACCTCTCATTTTTGGACAAGTTTCCAAAAAGCAATGGGAACTAAGTTGAATCTAAGCACCGCTTATCATCCTCAAACGGACGGACGAAGCGAAAGGTGTAACACCTCGTAAAATCACGACCAATATAATGAAAAAATGTGTCATGGGCTTTAAACGTGTAAGAGTTTGACTAAGAGGGACTAAAGTTGCCAAACAATGTAAATATGTGAATAAAGGGATCCAAAGTGTCAACATGCCATTTTTGTGACTCTGATTGACCTTACACGACGTATGTATTCTTAAATGAATAATTAATCGAACATTGGAAGTCGTTTGTGTTAAAAATAAGGATCTTATAAAGCATAGGGGTTAAAAGTGTCAAAATGTTAAAGTTACCTCTGAGTGACCTTTTAACGATCCCAAAAACATTGTGATAATTTATTTTGATCCCAAGAATAATGAATATTAAATTCGTAGAGTTTCGACGCGTTTAAATAATCAAAGTATCAATTCCAAGAAATAAGGGTTAAAAGCGTCAACATTGAAATTCAGGACTTTTCGGTGATCGTATAACTAACCGGGAGCTTAACAAAGTTTGTTTATGACTTAGAGTCCTTAAAAGTCAAGTTTGGGGGTTAAAAATGCAATAAAAACAAGTTAAAAATAAGTTTAGGAGGACCAGGGACCAAAATTGCAAATCTGGCAAACTTGTGACCGGAGCCTGACCCCCATACTGGCCGCGTAGGCCTTGGCCATTCCCTACGCGGGCCGCGTAGGACCTGCAGATGCAGAAAATCTGCACAGTTGTCTGTTACAGCAGGTTACACCGCCTTAAATGCATGGTTTTCGAATTCAGGAGCTGCACCAGTGGTTTTTCATGCATAGGGGACACCTGGGATGATCAAGGAACACTTGTAGACTTGTGTGGAGTAATCTTGTTGCATCTAAATCACTATATAAGGACCTTATGTTGCAACCATGAACTTGCTCATTCACAAAATCATTCAAAGCTTACTCTCTGGAGCTCTCTGAACTTCAAGCAAGTTTTCTCAAGTTCCTAATTCGTGTTAAGGACCATTGTAAGTGTTCTTAACCTCCTAAGTTCAAGTTTTAATAGTCTAGTGACCAAAAGTCGAAGCCGTCGTAATTAAGCTTTGACTTAGTGATTAATCACTAATGGTCCAGTCATTTTTCAAATTGAAAGTGGCTATGAGTTGGTAATTATGTGGGTAATAAACCCTTAAAAGGGCACCATCTGATTTCCACTCTAACTAGGTCAATTGTCGGGTCAAACTTAATTACAAAAAGTCAACAGAAAGCTATTTTGCAAATAAACTCATAATTAACAATGTAGAAGCTATGAAACCAGTTTTAACACTTATATAACTTGGTAATTAATGTAAGAACATGTCTAAGCATGTTCAACCCGACAATTTTGAGTTTAGGCTCGGTTCGGGACCGAAAGTCGCAAAAGTAGACTTTTACTTTGACTTTCAATTCTGACCCGATTTAGATTGTTTTAGAAATGCCTTAGGGTTCCATTAGGGCCATGTTACATGTTAGTATAACCCTCTGAGTTTATACAATGTGGTTCCTTTGTAATCCTAGTTCGTTGCATGTTTTCTGTTATATGCCTAAAATTGACCATTATGCCCTTATCTTGTAAAAACGAGATTTTTGAAAATGTGAGAGGACAAGAACCTTTATTGTTGATTTATAAACCTGTCCTAAAATATTGATATTAGTTTGAGGTCTAAATTAGGAGTTATGCTCAATATCATAATTTAGAAGCTTTTTATTAATTTAACGGCATAATTAGCATAAGGCCTATTTAAACCCAAATTTTGACACCAAACTTTTTACCCACTGATGTAATATAATATTTTGGATTTTTGAAGATTTTTAATTATTTTTAAACTGATCATAACATAGGGTTCTTGCTTTGATTCGGTAATTCGGTTATACCCTTTTTGCTAATAAAATGAGTTTTACATAACATTTTGATACCAAACCATTTGCTACTGATTTTATATGATAAATAAAATATTTTAAGCCTTCTGGACTGATAAAAATATCAGCTTTTCTTATATAACCCGAAAATCGCTTAAAACCGACTTTTTACGCGTTTTAAACGTATAGTATGGGTTAAAACTATTTTTAACATATAAGACTTAATACCTACTGATGTTTTAAGTAAATTTTTACACTTTAACAGTAAGCAAAAAGTTTTGAACTCAGATTTCCAAATTTGACCTTTAAAGCTTATGTGAAATTACCAAAATGCCCCTATGGTGCATAGTTTGGTTATAAATAATAAATTTCACATATATGCAATACCCTACTGTTATGACTTATAAAAATAAATATTTTTACTGATCATTTCTGACCAGAACCTCAGATTAATATTTAATCCCTTTTATAAGCTTTAAAATGACCAAAATACCCCTACGGGGCATAAATTGATTTTAAATTCGTTTTGGGCATAATGGAAGGTATCCTACTGATATCAAAACATATTTAAGACATATTAACTTGTGAAACATGTAGATGACTCTTTTGGTTACCCGTTATGCGTTTTTCGCGTTTGGTACGGTTTATGTGACTAATTTGCATAAATTGACCGAAACGGGTCAAACCTTATCATTTTTATCTCAAAATCCAGAATGTGTTTTGTTTACCCATATTATACAAGTCTTCAAACTTGTTGGGTCTAAACCACATTCTAATCCGGTCTTCGCTTAATCTTGCGTTTTGAATCGTATATCTTCCTTTAAAACTAACCGGTCTAAGTTTAGGCTTAATTAAGACCTGTTAGGAATCTAATAGGTTACTAAAACCTTCGTTCAAGATTTAGGAGCCCAGTAAAAGATACTTGCACTTGCTGATTTGTACGGCTGGGATAAATTTGTATAATTTGCTCAGGTAAATACTTTTAACTTATTTTCCCTTATACGGGCTTGGGGTACGGTATATAAAATACCGCTTGGTCGGGCATTGAATTTTTAATCATATGAAGGTTAATTCATTGAGATGACCCGTTTAATCTTTTTTGTTTGTTCTAAGCCTTTGGGGGGTTAATGACCACGTCCTGGATATCCTCGGCTCATTCATTGAAATGGCCACGACTTAAGCACGGGGTGTAGGCATACACCTGCCGGTGCGTATGTAAAAATAATATACCCGCCTGTTCGAGAATAACTCGCTGTGGGATATATTATGTGGTGTGTCTATTAATCTTTAACCCGGTATTCAGCCTGGGCTACTGAATGTATAACGAACATGTAATTCTTTTACAAGTTTATCTTTAAATAATTATCCGAAGTTATAAAAGATTATTTGTGCCCTGTGCATTCAAATCAATTTTCTTAAACATTTTCAAAATGAGTCGGTTAATTGTATTTACCAGTGTAAACTGACGTATTTTCCAAAAGGCTAAAGTGCAGGTACTAGGCGAAATAGGCTGGCTACTCCTGAGTGAATAAATAAGAGTCTTGCAAGCCTTGTCATCTAAAATTTGTTGAACAATTATCATCTTTTATTTTGATCCGACTGTGGATCCTTTACATTCCGTTGTAATACATTGTTACTTTCAATTCGGTTTGTAATATTTTACTTTTAGACTTCCGCTGTGCATTAAACTGTGATTATTGACTATGATGATATCAACTACGTCACGATACTCCCCGTCGGGCCCACCAGTAATACGTGAAAATATCGGGGTGTGACAAAAGGACAATTCAGACAATGGAAGACATGCTTAGAGCTTGTGTAATTGATTTCGGAAGTAATTGGGACGATCACTTACCATTAATAGAATTTTCTTATAATAACAGCTATCATACAAGTATCAGTGCTGCACCCTTCGAAGCACTTTATGGACGAAAGTGCCGAACTCCAGTCTGTTGGGCAGAAATTGGAGAAAAGCAACTATCTGGACCCGAAATAGTACAAGAAACGTCCGACAAAATCATTCAAGTCAAGGAACGACTAAAAGCAGCACGTGACCGACAAAAGATTTATGCTGATAACAGGCGAAAACCATTAGAGTTTCAAGTAGGAGAAAAGGTGTTATTGAAAGTCTCTCCTTGGAAAGGAGTGGTAAGATTCATCAAAAGGGGAAAGCTAAGCCCCAGGTATGTTGGAACTTTTGAGATTATTAAAAGAATAGGACCTGTAGCCTATCAGCTACAACTGCGAGAGGAAATGGCAGGAATACATGATATATTTCATGTATGTAATCTCAAAAAGTGCTTAGCTGATGAATCACTGATAGTTCCTCTTAAGGATATAGAGGTAGATGAACAGTTAAAATTTTTAGAAAAACCTCTACAGATTGAAGACAGGAAATGGGACTCCAAGAGAGGACCAGAATATACATGGAAGCTTGAATCAGAAATGTAAAGGAAATACCCACACTTATTCCAGTAGACCTCGAGGACGAGTTCTAAAACAAGGTGGGGAGGATATAACAACCCTCCAAAATATTTTCCGACACCCTTAATATATTTAAAATGTCCCTATATGTCTTAAAATACACCCCATATGCGAAACCGAGCCCTAAATACCTTATATAATTAAAAATAAAATAAAAACAAGATTCAGCCCTCGCTCGGGGGTCGCGAACGCGTTGACGGTGATCTACGCGGGCCGCGACAGCTAGGAGGTCAGACGAGCCCCTGAGCCGCCACGTGTCACCATTCGTGTCGAGCCTAGTGGCCGAGTCAGCCAAGCTAGGGCCTACCCTAGCTGGCCTTGCGGGCCGCGAAGCCCCTAGAGGATGTTTACGCGGGGAGCGACGGAAGTCGAATGGACACTTTAAATTGAGGCATTCAGCCACATTCTCAACTCGTTCATTCTCTTTTTCTCTCTCGAATTTCTACATAGTAGTTATAGTTTCTGGGCATAATACCCCCTAAATAACGAATTTATGCCTTGTTGTAAGTATCGTAACCCCCGATTACGTATTAGATACGTTGGCTGATTGATCTAGGGTTCTGTAACGGCTGTCGGGGTTCTGCCCAACGTAGTCGTCGGAATGCCGTCTCGGGGAGGGTATTACTAATGTAAATATTGGGTTATTGTACTAACGCGTGTGCATTTGTGTAATTTATAGATAATCACCAGGAAATCCTTAAGGAAAACCCTATGTAACACCTCGTAAAATCACGTCCAATGATGTATTGACACGTGTAATAAACCCTAATGAAGTCAAACAGTGAAATTTAGCGACTAATTTTTCGAAAAATCGAAAACTTTGATTATAAAAGGACTGATCGTGTTAGCATACCTAAAATAAGTTTTTAAATAACCTCTTACGATGTTTATATTCACAAATGTGCCACTTGATGATTAAGTGTAGCCGTTTGCGTAATTAATTGAAAGTTTGCGCAATAAAGGGTTAAAAGCGTCAATATGTTAATTCTTACCTCTGAGTGACCTTTTAACCAACCGGGAGCTTCATGGTATTTTATTATACTCTCGGGAATGCCAATTATTGGCCATCTAAGGTTTTTATGCCTATAAGTAAAGTTACGCGCAACTTTGCAAGTTAGAGGGGCTAAAAGTGTCAATATGTTTAATTATACCTCTGAATGACCTTTTAGCGAACCCAAAGCATCGTAATGTTTAATAATACTTTCAAGGGTGCCTAATATGGATTAGATGAGGCTTCAATGCTAATAAATGATGAAATGCGCAAGTTTGCGCAGTGGAGGGGCCTAAAGCGTCAACTTTTGAATACACGCCCTTCGGTGACCATTTAAGCAAACGGGAGTATAGTAATATTTAAATATATGCTTGGGAATGATTATTATGGGCCATGGAAGGCTTAGATATCATTAAACGGCATTTCGCGCTACTTTGCGCAATTAAGGGACTAATTGCGTCAAACTGCAAATGTAGGTCGAATCGTTTGATAACGGACCTTCCAGAGTATGTCCATGAGTTAAAAATACCCTATTTATCCTTTATATAGCTTAGATATAGGCTTAGAGGTGTTTGGTGCGCAAAAATAAACTTTTATGTCATGTAGGGACTAAAAGTGTCAAAAAGTGCACAAGTTTGCACTTTTGCGCATTTCTCGCGTTCTGAATATCCCCGGACACCCAAAAATTTATGTAAGCACTAAAATATTTTATTTTAGTGTGTGGCATGATAAAATTCCATTCGTCGCGTAGTTTGGATCGTTTTTCGCGTCCGTTCGTGTTTCGTCGTAATTAGACGAACAACGTGACCGTACGGCCAAACGAACCGACATCCGACATGTTTTTGAGCATGTATTATGTCCCTTATGTTTGGGCATTATTGTAGAGCCTTAAAAATGGTGTAACGGCCCTCGAAAGTGTCAGTTATGGCATTTATCATGTGCAGGGGCTGATCTGGTCAGTTTTGAAAGATAATTATGTTTGGAAAACATAACAGGAACTGATATAGTCATTTCTGGAACTTGTATACACCTGATATAACAGCCCAGGGACCAGTTGTGTCATTTCTGCAAGAAAATGAGGGTTTAAAAGCTCAAAAATCATGCAGGGACCAAACCTGGGAACTACCAAAGTTGTTTCTGGTCTGGGCCAGCCTCACGGGCCGCGTAAGCCCACCAGGCCTGCCTACGCGGGCCGCCTAACATGTGCAGATGCAGAAAAAGCTGTTTCTGTTGCTGGTTTTTGATAAAAGTGGTTTCCATACTCACCTATTTCAATACTAGGGGCTGCCCACAGTAACATAAGACCTCTTGACACCTGCCATGGTCTGAATATAACTCCCCGACACGTGTCACGATCCTACGAAAACCCAAACACTATAAATAGGAAGTGGGTTTCTTTGTTTTTGCACACCACTTCCCAAAATTCTGCTCATAACTCTCAACTAGGAGGGACCTGATCCTTTGGAAACCTTCATTCAGTCCTTTGGACTCTTAGTAAGTATTCTTTCGTGCTAGTTTAGTTGGTTTAGCGTTTTAAACCGAATAGTCAAGCGTTATCGATAAACGCTTTGACTTTTAAACGGTTAAGCTATTGTTTGTAACAAACATGGCTACATGACCGTAATTAGGTAGGTATTAAACCCTCAAAAGGGCACCTCCTAATTACCACGTTTACTTAGTTTAATTGTCGGGTCAAATGAAAGTCAAACAGGTTAGTTTTAAATAAAATGCATAACTATTAAATTAAAAGTCATAAAATCAGTTTTTGCCACATTAATAACTTGGTAAATATTAGTTGAACATGTCTAAGTATGTTCAACCCGACAATTCTAAGTATAGACTCGGTTCGGAACCGAAAGTCGCAAAAGTTGACTTTTGATTTGACTTTCAGTTCTGACCCGATTTAGCTTAGTTTAGATATGCCTTAGGATTCCATCAGAACCATATTATAAGTTAGTATAACCCTCCAAGGTTATACAACTTGGTTCCATAGAAATCCTAGTTCATGCGTGTTTCCGTTATATGCCTAAATGTTGACCATTATGCCCTTTGGACCTTAAAACAATATTTTTGAAAATGTGAGAGGATAGAAACCTTCACTATTGAATTATAAACTTGCCTCTAAAATTTGACATCAGTTTGAGGTCTAGATTAGGAGTTATGCTCAATAGCGTAATTAGAAAGCTTTTTATTAATTTAACGGCTTAATTAGCACAAAGCCTATCTAAACCTAATTTTTGAAACCAAACTTTTTACCTACTGGTATAAAATAATATTTTGGGATTTTTAAAGATTTTTATTTATTTTTAGGCTGAGTATAACATAGGGTTATAGGCTTGATTCGGTAATTTCCGGTTTTGCCCTTATGGGCTATAAAATGAGTTTTACGAATCCTTTTGACCCCGAACCTTTTTCTACTGATATAATATGATAAATAAAATATTTTGAGCCTTCTGGAATAATAAAAATATCAGCTTTCTATACAAAACCCGGAAATGGCTCCAAATCGCCTTTTAAGCGTTTTTAACGTATAGTATGTATTAAGACTATTTTAAACTCATAAGGTTTGATGCCTACTGATATATTTAGTAAAGTTTTATATTTTAACAGTAAGGAAAAGTTTTAAACTCAGGTTTTCAGTTTTGACCTTTTAGGCCTATGTGAAATTACCAAAATACCCCTACGAAACATAGTATGGTTACAAGTAATAAATTTCACATATATATGATACCCTACTATTATAACTTATTAAATTAAGTATATTTACTGATTTAATCAGACCTGTAACCCAGGTTACTATTTAAAATCTTTTACACACTTTAAAATGACCAAAATGCCCTTATGAGGCATAGTTTGGGTTTAAAAACCATTTGGGGCATAATGGAAGGTATCATACTGATATCACAAAATATTTATGGCATATTAACTTAGGAAACCTGTTCATGACTCTTGTGGTTACTCGTTACGCACTTTACGCGTTCGGATCGGCTTATGTAACTAGTTTACGCATATTAGCCGAAACGGGTCAAATCATTTCATTTCTGTCTCAAAATCCAGAATGTGATTAAGTTACCCATATTAAACAAGCATGCAAGCTTGTCGGGTCAAAACCACATTCTAAACCGGTCTTCGCTTTATCAGGCGTTTGAACCGTGTCTTCCTTTTGAAAACTAACCGGTCTAAGGATAGGCTTAATTAAAGACCCGTTAGGAATCTAATAGGTTATTAAAAACCTTCGTTCTAGATTTAGGAGCCCAGTAAAAGCTATCTGTACTTGCTTGGTGGTATACGGCTGGGATAAATTGTATAAATTTGCTCAGACTAAGTGCAGGTACTACGCGTAATAGGCTGGTCACTCCTAGCATCAAATAGAAGTCTCGCAAGCTTAGATGTTAAAGTGTGTTGAACAAGTTTCCTCTTTATTTTGATCCGCCTGTGGATTTGTTTCAACTGTTTGTGATACGTAATATTACAATATTATTCGGTTGAAATAAATCTATCCTTTGCTTCCGCTGTGCATTTAAATATTGTGTTGTTTGACTATGATGATATCAACTACGTCACGATACTCCCCACCGGGCCCACCGGTAATACGTGGAAATATCGGAATGTGACACCCTAAGACAGCAATGTGAGTAATATCCTTTTTACAAACTGTTTTTACAAAACCTCATACGATTAACATTATATTTAAACAGTGATTGAGTATTTGTATTCTACAATTATCGTCGGTATGTTGGGGTTTTGTATACAAAATTTGTTACTACATTGTGAGTAGTAACATGACCACAAGTCGGGTTGACAGTACCGTGGGTGGTAATTAAAGTAGATGGAAACAAATGTAATTGGGCGACCGCCCTCAATATAGTACAACGGTTTTTACATGTCTTGATTAAACTGGGATTCTCTCACCAGTATTTCCCACTGACAAGATGTTTTTATACGCGTTTCAGGTAACAAAATGTGAAAGCCAAATAGAAGCCAGCTGGACAGCACTGAAGGCTTGGAAAAGTAGCTATAAAGTTACCTAAAATAAAGAGATGTTTTATTTAAATAAAATAGGGTTTATCCCTATAAAAATGTGTGTACTTGAAACTTGAGATTTTCCCATGTGTTTAATATTATAATAGCTTGGTATTTTACTCTGATAAAATATTTCCTAACTACGGTTCTGATGTAAATTCCGCTGCCAAAATGATAAACACCG
The DNA here is from genome assembly GCF_002127325.2 of Helianthus annuus. Classification (NCBI taxonomy): domain Eukaryota; kingdom Viridiplantae; phylum Streptophyta; class Magnoliopsida; order Asterales; family Asteraceae; genus Helianthus; species Helianthus annuus. The sequence continues at coordinate 162,876,475 of NC_035435.2, forward strand.
ATACCACCGAAAATGGTCGCGACCGCCCGTTCCCTGGTAAATAGGGGACGGGTGTTGCGACAATATCATCATTGGAAGGGGCCCCACTTTTACAACCCCATTACATAACGTCGTAATATCAGAACTGTTCGGACTCAGCTCAGGATCATGAGACTCGGGTATCAGAACAATGGACTAGAGATGACTTGACGACGGGCCTCACTGGTAGCCTAGTGAACCCGTCTTGGGCTTCCATCGTTTGGGCCTATAAGCAAGCCCAGTCTGGATACTTTCTTCTATGAGCACAACTATGAAAAAGGCGGGAAACCAAGGAGGATCCAAGGCTCTGCAGACGTAATAAATGCAAGACAGAGCAGAGAGGTAAAGGTCGCCGGAAGAAAGGTACGCTCAGCTGGCTTCATTAAATGAAGTCTGTGATCATACCGTTGGGACTCAGACACGTGTCTGAGCTCCCCAAAGTTGCTGTGAGATCGTTAGATGATCCCTGCAATGGTTCCCGAGAAAGATAAGCCATTCTCTTTATATAAGGAAGGTAAACCCTTTGATAAAGAACGGACAGAGAACGCATCTCATTTAATACACCGTTGCCACATTAATTCCGATAACCTCGGACCACATTTAACCACCTTCCACGTTCACCCACATCCACTAGAATTCACACCAAGGAGAATATTCCGACGGTTACACTCGTCGGAATAAGCATCTCGCTATCTCCGGCAAGTTTACTCACTCTCATGCCGGAGCTTGGTCACGGATTCCCCCTCCGGGGTCCTCCGTGACGAGGCTCACGGTTTTCTTTCTTGTAGGACAGCAAGACAGGACTCTTACAACGTTGACGAGTCCCTTTGACCGTCATCTGTGAATCAAGGACTCAACAGGAACCATGAGTTGGGACGTTAAGTGATAGTTGTATATGTTATATAGAAAAAGACTTACTTAAGAAAGTAGCTTTAGATGATGTTTTGGATAGATTTCAAAAAATGAAAACACGTAGGGCGGCGTTTTAATTATGTTTGTAACAAAACATGTTTTTAATGTTTATATAAATTTAGTTTGGTGTTCTTTTGTTTTACATGACCCGACCCGATACGAACCGATTTTTTTACTTATATGAACTGATTTAGGGGCCTAAAATTTTTAAAAACGTTCTGCACCCCCATGGAAAAATTCCTAGATCCGCCACTGAACTGGGCACACTTTTCATGTGTTCATAAACGGAGAACTTTCAGGTATTGTTTCGTGATAGTGAAAGAAAGATAACTAACATATGCAGAATCCTTAACTTGGATATTGTTTTAAGGTTCAGCTTTTGAAGGGTGGCGGATCTGGTTAGAGAAAGGTGGATGATGGTGGTAGCAAAATGTGGAGAGGGTGGTGGTGGTGAAGATGAAGTGGGTGGGGGTGGGTAGTGGGTCCCACATAAATTATTGAATATTAATTATATTTCTTTGTAACCTTTTAGGTATTAACTAGAAATGCAACCCGCCGCGATGCGGCGGGAGCTAGATTTAAAGCTATATTCGGCCGGTTGTCGTTAAGTCACATTGATTGCATAAGCTAGACCCAAAAGTTTGTGTCTAGGTTTAATATGTGTGTTATGGTCGCAACTTGTCATCACCGCCACCGCCTTCAATTTACAAAATCATAGTTGCTCCCATGTGGATTTGCAAAATTCTTTGATGTTGCAAAATCAATGTTGCTCCCTTGCTTCTTTGCATGATGAGTTGAATATGTGAATTATAGGTGTGATTAGGAATTGGACCTGAAAAACTATGAATTCCAGAAAGTTACAAATTCACATATTACAAGTTAACATATTCAAATCATGGGGTTCAAGTCACAAATTCATATTAAAAAGGATGCGATTTGTTCACATATTCGAAGAAAAACTATAACATCTACTCCCAATCCAACACAACGTAGTTCGAAATTCAAAAAAAATCACCGATCTTCACAAATATGCATGTAGAAATGAACATTATTTACTAATACACAAAGAAAATATTTTTTAGAAAATTAAGAATACGAAGAATTTGTTGATTAATAAAACTGATTGTTTAAAAAACACAACTTTAGCATAAGCTAATAAAACGGTTGATGGTATTCAGAGTGGTTTGCAATATTGCATTACTACTCAAACCAATAGTATGGTGGCAAAATCTGAATAAGTGAGTGACGATGGTACCAGCACATGGTTTTGTCATAAACGGTTGTCCAACTTTGTAAGCAGACAATACAACTCCCAAAGCCTAAGAATGTTATAAATTATACTATTGTATAATGTATAATATATAATATATAACATATAATATACAATATATAATATATAATATAATTTTTAGGTTCATGAATGCATCACAGGAACAATTTACAACATAATAGCTAAAAGGCCTCACCTTACTTAGCCCAATTCCCAAACTTGCATATCCATCCTCCTTAACCTCAGGTTCAGCGACTTCCGTCGAAGGCATAATTCCTAATTCAATTTTATGATTAAGCCTATTAAGCACTTAACAGAAAAAAGGAAAATGGATTCCTTTACATGGTTACCTCCGAGATGAAACTTCCATTCTTTTTAGACAATGCAAAACTTTTTTTAGTAGCTTTATGAATATCACCTTGTGCTTTAGCTAACTGGGCTTTTTTTTCTTTAGATCACAATCGTCTTAATCAAGCACTACATCCCATCTTCAAAGGACTCCACTGCCCATCATCATGCTCGCCACAAACATCTGCCATGGCCGATGCCATGGTGGCCTAGGTAACATTATTGTTACAAATGTTGGCAAATGCCCGCATGTGTTTCATCCTGTATTCTCTCAGCGCACCACGATGCGTCTCAAACACACGATCCTGATGATATAAAACCAACATCATAAATTTCAACTTTTTAAAAAATAGTCTTAGATCTCACCTAAAGAGACAAATTAATGGTACTTACCATGGACTTTAGGCATCCCCAATCATCTACTGTTGACTCCCTTGAGCCCGAAGAGAGTTGACAATCATAAAACCATTGCCCGAGTCAAACAGTTGCACCCCGATCGCATCTACACTAATATCCAAATGGGAACGATGATTCTTTATGTCATTGATCTACTTTAGGATGTCTGCTTTTTCCTGTGACCCTTCGACTATTTTCTCATACTCCAACATTACAAAAGCCAGTTTCCATTATATAAGGATTCCACAAACTTAGAAATTACAATACCTAAAGCAATATACACTTGACATAGCATATCAATAAAAGACAAAAAAAAATGTGTGTAATCTGATTCAGAAGCAGGTAACTTACTATTATTTAAGTTATAACATGGAAATACTATAAGATTCAAAAAATGACTTCAAAACTTACTATAATTTAAGTTATAACATGGAGATACTATAAGATTTCAAAAAATGACTTCAAAATAGAAAGGATTTGCTACCAATGTATGTCATCTGATCAATTTAACTCAAAGAGATAACTTATGTGTGCATCTTGTATTGCTTAAACATATATAAGCACTTGTTTATTGAAATAAGTAAAAATCGAATTATTATGCCACCCACCAGCTCCAGTTGGCATTTCTTTTGTTTATTTATTCTTATTTTATTGTTACCGAATGCAAGGCCATAACATCTATAATAATCAAAAGTATTCCTAGACTCTATGAAGCATAAATCACGACCATGTTCTTTAATAACCCTAAATGTTTTTAAAATTTGCATCTGGAATATAACTATAATTTGTAATGCGTTACATTCTCTCATGTTACTAATTCTACTACATCACTTAAAACAGCTAATACAAATTATCACAATTTTCAAGCAAGTTACATACATGGTATATGAGCAAATTAACAGATTGCACAAATCAAAGTACCGACAAACAAACCTGAAATAGAACAGATGGCAGAAACAAAATGCAGAAAAACGAAGCACGATACAACGTCACAAAGAAAGAAGACATGAAAAGAAATAGAAGCCTTTGTATTGCCAATGGCTGCAAATTTTGTTGTCGTCGGCCTGATCAGAAGCGTAAAAACAACTTAGTTAATCAATTTACGAATTAAGATCGAAACAAACATTAATTTGTATATAGACTTAATGTTAATTCATATTTGAAATACTTATTGTTTCTCATTTTAATAAATGTTGATAGCCATAAAACAAACATTAAGACTAAGATTTTTATTAACCATCCTCTTTTGTGCAGTTCAGGTTCAGATGGGGACACGTGGCTGTATTCTGGGTGCTATTTAAGATTTATTATCATTCTTGGAGTTGCTCTTATCCTTGTGCCATCTAGTGTGGTACACTGCACATCCATTATAAAATAATCTCTTCTGAGGATAGTTAACCAAGCATGAAGCAAGTAACCATAAGCAAGATCCCAGCTGAATGTATCATCATCATCTCTTCCATCAACTAAGAAAACCTCATGTTCGATAAACAACACAATCATCCACAACAACTTCACTACACATAACATCACAATACATTACAACACAAATTTTAACAACAATATCTTCCATACAAACACAGAAGCAATATTACAACATCATAAACACACAAATATCAAAACTAAACATCAAAAACCTAAAAACAAATACAGTCTTCAAACAAATTTCAGTAATTGATTAAGGAAGTAGGGTCTCTAAAAACCCTAAAATCAGGGAAGAAGCATTGCTGCATAAAATTGGGGGATTTAACCTGATGAATGCAGGTGTGAGATTCGGATTAAAGAGCTTGAAATGGTGAGGACTACCACCAGTTGAACGGCCATCGCCGGTCAACCTCCCCTGCCACGCTTAAGAAGCTTGCACGACGGAAATACCGGTCTCTGTTCTCGATCCACCCTTACCAGCCTTCCTTTTCTCTCTAATGTTTGTTTACTTCACCGCAAGACTCTTGATGATTTCATAGTGTTGATGATTTGAAGATGAACACGTAGCCTTCTTAGGGTTGCAATCATTTTTGGGTTGAACACGTGGAAAGAAACCCACCCATCGTTTCATAGAAACCACCAAACAAATTTTAAAACACAAAGTACAAGTAGCAATGCATAAGAATGATAGAAATTAGAGTTTTATATAATTTAACAGTGAGTGTATTTTGGTCATTTTACACCCAATTAACACCAAAAACTAACATTCATCCACTTCAAAGACTATCCGAGAAAGAATGTGCAAAGTTGGGGACTATAGCTATAATTTTAGAAATGTGGTTACTATAGGTGAAAACGAAGCGAACCATAGGGACTATTTGGGCATTTTTCTCTTTTTATATCTAATTAGAATTATTTATTTTTATATTGTTATGAAAACAACTTTTATCTATTTCATTTTATATATAGTCACAAATGGAATTACGGATGACTAGAAAACGTACAAAGATAAATTTTAAACTAGATGTTAAAAAATACAAATAATCTTACACCATAATACTAAGTTTATATAAATTGTTACAAGGAGTGCGACAAGGAAAACATAAAAGAAAACAAATATAACCGTATTAACGATAATTGGCACAATGTGACGATCGCCAAAAAAGAAAAATTAACTCCGATTTGTTTACTTCAAACACCATGTATAAATGTGTAGCTAGGTTAAAATCCTCTTTCGAACATCATATTCAGAATCATGATACAGACACCCATCTTTGATATATTTAAATTTAAATTATCCACACTTATCTAGGTTTAACCTGAAATCCTCTTTCTAAAAAGCATCTGTATGTCGCTGGTGGAGTACCGTACTATTCTTAAGTATCTACGAGCACTATATGCACAAGATTTTCTTCTTGCTATACCTATAGTTGGATTAGGCCAGCATATGTCGTCGGTAGAGTACCGTACTATCTTTAAGTATCGCTTCATGATTCCTTTATTCCCAGTTGATGATATATGCCCTGTTTGTCATAAGGCGTGTTTGGATTCTTTTGGGGAGCATGCAGTTCATTGTAGAGAGCTCCCTGTGTTCAAATATCGACATGATTTGGTTAGGGATGTCCTTTTTTGACATATTCAGGCGTGCTGGTATTTCTGCTAAGAAAGATGCACCCGTTAATTTCTTAACTGGCCCGTTGGAAGGGAGATCTACCCCTTCGACCAGCCGACATTCTAGTCTTTGGATGGGTAGGAGGAAAACATGCATGTGTGGATCTAACGGGGGTTTCCCCACTTGTGGATGTGACAACTCGACCTTTCAACTTTATATGCATGTTGACTTTGACTATTGACTTTGACTGATTAGTTGTTTGACTCGTTTGACTTGTAATGTGTACGTTGTGATAAATGAAAGTGTTTTGTGATTGCTTGATTATGTGTTAGTTTGATAAACTTAATTGTAAAACCCGAATTTGGATAAAGCCCACTAGCCCGCTAAGGACTCGACGAATCATATGTGATTCGCCAAGAACCATCCGACGAAACAGAAAGCCTGTTTCGCCAATCCTGTTTCGCCGGCCCAAACCAGTTTCGCCAAGGCCCATTAGCGGCCCAAAACGTTAGACGCGTATAAGTCATACAGAAACTCCTCATTTGTCACGCTTTAGCAAAACTGAAACCCTAGAGCTCTTGTGCACCGACGGCAGACCTCCTAGCGATTTAACCTGTCTTTCCCTTTACTCGGTTAGTCGTTTATGTGTTCATGATTCCTTAATTCGTGTTATATCTATGCTTGATTTCCTGAATCATATGTGAATATATGCTTATGGTAATCCCGGACTTGTAACGTATGATTTATCGGTTACAACCTATGTATATGTATATTGTTGATGATGAACTGGATTACATGATGTTTAGGAGCAATATATGAATGTTGTTTGTGTTATGAGAATCGAGTTATGAGAATCGATTTGTGGCTCACGTAAGCTAGGGTTCATGCTAGACATTAAAAACCGTGATGGGTACGTTATTGACTTGGTAATGATCGTTGAGTGAATTCTCTAAGAATCGTGCATAACAATCTATGGTTAGTATTGATCCGATAATGATGATGACGGTCGATAACCATGATTAGGGTTTCTGTATCTAACTGCATGATATCCGCGTAACTGATATGTTGACGTAACTGCTGTTTGACGAGTTAGAATGTTTGGCGAATTAGGATGTTGACGTAATAGAATGTTGACGAATGTGAATACTTGGCGAAAGGGAACTCTTGACGAAACAAGATGTGTTTCGCCAAGAGAAGTCGACGAAATAGAATTTGTGTTTCGCCAAAAGGGTGGTTGACGAAACATGTGTTCCGTCCAACATGTGTTTCGCCAATGCATGTGTTTCGCCAATTGGGATAACCTGCACAGTAACCTGAGTTAATTCTGTTGAATGTTAACTGGACTACTTAACTGCTGTTAAATGATGTACATAACTTATGTGATAACGAATACATGCTGGTACTTGTAAGATTACTTATACGTGCACAACTTGGATATAAACTGATTTGAATACGTGCATACTCTAGGACGTGGTTGACTTTCTTTGAGCACATACTTAGCATACCGAGCAAACCCAAGGTGAGTTCACACAGCCAAGGCATGGGGTTCCCAGGGTGGGAATGGGATTGAATGAATTATACGTACATACTTAGTTAATGGAACTTAAAGATACGAGTCCTCAGGGTGAGGATGGTGAATGATAAGATACGGCTAGACTAGTATACCTACTTGAACAGATCTTCGCACACACGCCAAGGGTTGGCTGCGATAATTATGACTGATCTTCGCATACATGCCGAAAGGGCCCGCGATGGAAACCAATACTATACATGAACAATGAACGAACTAATACGATGCATGATTAGATGAACGAACGCACTGCTTGCTATACCATTTCTATTACTGAACTTACTTACTGTGAACTCGCTCAACTAGTTGTTGACTCTCTGCTGCATGCCTTGCAGGACCTTAGGTGCTTTATGGAGCTTGCACAGGGAGGAGCAGGTCGTTGTGGGCAAAGGATCATGAATGCTATTTGAACACTTATGATGTTTCATACATTAATATTTATGCTTGGGTTTACTTAAATGCTTCCGCTATACTTAACTATATTACATGTTCAATATGATTGGTGGCTAAGATCCTGGTCAGTCACGCTCCCACGCGGCGATACTCCGCAGTTGGATTTTGGGGGTGTGACAGATTGGTATCAGAGCCATTGGTTATAGAGAACTTGGTTTTAATATGGAGAAAACGTTTTTTTATTAAAACCAGACTATAACAAGAACAGTGCTCTCAACGATCCACAACGACGCTTCGCTCCACGTGCAAGACTCGACATCCTAGGTAATAAGGTTTATGTTTATTACCTGCTTGCTAGAACTGCTTAGAACTTTGCTCGTAGTATGCTTACCCTACTATTGCTCGCTATCTGTTACTGCTTGAGAACACCTATGTGCTTACACTCTTCTGTCATCGCCCTACTCGCGAACCACTCTCATTTACGTTACTTTTACTATGAAGATCATGTCTGGACGAATTAACATGACTCAAGCCCAGCTAGAGGCTCTCGTTCAAGCTCAAGTTGCTGCGGCACTTGCAGCTGCTCAAGCAGGTAGTATATCCTGTAGTCATAACTTACACTAGGATCTTTAGATCCTACATTCCTAAGCTAGCCCTTGTATTTAAAACTTTGCCCTATTTGTACACAATAGGTCAACCAGCGCAGCAAGTTTGCACCTTTAAGAACTTCATGGACTGTCGTCCAAGTACTTTCGGCGGCACAGAGGGGGCAGTGGGACTCCTCTATTGGTTTGAAAAGCTAGAATCAGTATTCGAAATGTGCGAGTGCCCTGAGGCTCGCAAGGTCAAGTTTGCCACCGGCACCTTGGAAGGAATCGCGCTAACCTGGTGGAACGCGCAGGTGCAAATTCTGGGGTTGGCAGCTGCTAACGCCACCCCATGGAACGATTTCAAGGAACTTATCAAGAGGGAGTATTGTACACGTGAAGATATTCACAAGTTGGAAGACGAGCTGTATAATTTGAAAATGGTTGGATCAGAGATCGAAGCGTATACTAAACGGTCAAACGAGCTGGCCGTGCTGTGTCCAACTATGGTAGACCCTCCATACAAGCGCATCGAGATGTATCTCAAGGGATTGGCGCCAGAGATCCAGAGCCATGTTACCTCGGCTAATCTCGACAACATCCAGGATATACAGCGTCTCGCTCATCGCATCACCGACCAGGCAGTGGATCAGAATAAACTGCCTAAGCGTGTCAACGCTACTGCTACAGTCACTCCAGCTGCTACTTCTGCTACACCCAACGACAACAAACGGAAATGGGATGGGGATTCCAGCAGGGGATCAGTTTCCGTTCAGTCTCAAGCACAACAGCGCAGGACGAATGACTACCAGAATCCGAGTCAGCAATCATCTGGCAGTCAGGAGCAGGGTGGATACCGGGGAGTTCACCCATTATGTAACAAGTGTAACAGGCATCACAGTGGAAGGTGTCGCAAGGAACGTTGTCAGAGATGTCTCAAGATAGGGCACGAAGCCAAAGATTGCAGGAGCTCACGACCTGCAAACCAGAACCAGCAACTTCCACCACCAGCTCCTCAGAACCCACAGCAGCAGCAGCCACAGCGTGGAAATCGGGGATGTTTCCAGTGTGGGGCAGAAGGTCATTACAAGCGCGATTGCCCTCAGTTGAACCAGAATCAGAACCACAACAATAACCAGGGCAACGGGAACAACAACAACAACAATGGCAACGAGGCAAGAGGTCGAGCTTTCGTGTTAGGACAAGGAGACGCCATGGACGATATTTGAACTTATAACTTATTTTGAGTTTTCCTTATTATGTCTCTGCTACTCAAATAAAGTTTGGTTTGAACATCAATCGTATTGAGTTTTATGAATTATTTTAACTACTATACTTTATGTTTGATATGAATGTTTGATTTGATATATTTGAACGCACCTGCCATATTTAAGGACCTTATGAACAGGGTGTGCAAACCCTACCTAGACAAGTTCGTCATAGTATTCGTGAAGTCCACCTCTTAGACCACGTAGTGAACAAGGATGGGATCCATCCATCCAAGGTAGACTCGACCAGAAACTGGCCTGCACCACGTACTACAGACGGTTTACCCAGGGATTTCTCGGAGATTGCTCAGCCGCTTACGCTACTGACACAGAAGGGTGTCACCTACCGTTGGGAAGATCCCCAGGAGACTGCTTTTCAGCACCTAAAGGATAGGCTTTGCAGCGCCCCTATTCTCTCTCTGCCAAAGGGCACAGACGACTTCGTGGTTTATTGTGATGCATCTGTTCGGGGACTTGGATGTGTGTTAATGCAGCGCGACAAGGTTATTGCTTACGCTTCACGTCAACTTAAGATTCATGAACGCAACTACACGACGCACGATTTAGAGCTGGGAGCTGATGTGTTCGCGCTTAAGATATGGCGACACTACCTGTACGGTACCAGGTGCACGATTTACACCGATCACAGGAGTCTCGAGCATATCCTTAAGCAGAAGGATTGAACATGCATCAACGACGATGGGTTGAACTACTTAACGACTATGAATGCGCCATCAAGTACCATCCAGGCAAGGCCAATGTTGTGGCGGACGCCCTCAGTCGGAAGGACACTCTACCTCAGCGCGTGCGAGCGCTACAGCTTACGATCCAGTCTAGCCTGCCAGCACAGATACGAAATGCTCAGGTGGAAGCATTAAAACCAGAAAACGTAAAGGCTGAAGCTTTACGTGGTTCGAGGCAACAAATGGAACAAAAGGAAGACGGCGCCTACTACGTAACGGGGCGTATTTGGGTTCCACTTTATGGCGGTCTACGCGAGCTGGTAATGGATGAAGCTCACAAGTCTCGCTACTCGGTACATCCAGGGTCGGATAAAATGTACCACGACATCAAAACAACATATTGGTGGCCTAGCATGAAGGCCCGCATCGCTTCTTACGTCGGCAAGTGTTTGACATGCGCAAGGGTCAAGGTTGAATATCAGAAACCCGCAGGTCTACTACAACAGCCCAGGATACCACAGTGGAAATGGGAAGAAATTTCCATGGATTTCGTTACAGGCCTACCTAGATCCCAGCGTGGGAATGATACCATATGGGTGATCGTGGGTCGACTTACCAAGTCTGCACACTTCCTAGCTATAAAGGAAACGGATAAGTTTTCCACTCTCGCAGACATCTACCTTAAAAAAGTTGTTTCGAGGCACGGGGTGCCCACATCCATCATTTCGGATCGTGATGCACGATTCACGTCAGAGCTATGGCAAGCGATGCACAAATCTTTCGGCTCACGGTTAGACATGAGCACAGCGTATCACCCTCAGACGGATGGGCAGTCTGAGCGTACGATTCAAACTCTAGAAGACATGCTTAGGGCATGCGTTATCGATTTCGGCAACGGCTGGGAAAAGCACCTCCCTTTGGTGGAATTCTCGTATAATAATAGTTATCACACCAGCATACAAGCCGCTCCATTCGAGGCATTGTACGGGCGTAAATGCCGGTCACCTCTCTGTTGGGCAGAGGTGGGGGATAGTCAGATTACGGGTCCAGAGATTGTAGTGGACGCCACAGAAAAGATTGCACAGATACGACAACGCATGGCGGCAGCACGCGACCGTCAGAAAGCCTACGCGGACAAGCGTAGAAAGCCTTTGTAATTTCAGGTCGGGGACCGGGTTTTATTAAAAGCTTCACCCTGGAAGGGTGTAGTTCGTTTTGGCAAACGGGGCAAGCTGAATCCGCGGTATGTCGGACCATTCAAGATCATAGAACGCATAGGCAGGGTAGCCTATAGATTGAACCTACCAGCTGAACTCGGGGCAGTTCACAATGTCTTTCATGTGTCGAACTTAAAGAAGTGCTTATCAGATGAAAACCTTATCATTCCTTACAAAGAACTCACTATCGACGAGCGGTTGCAGTTCGTCGAGGAACCAGTTGAAATCACGGACCGGGATGTGAAGGTCCTCAAAAGCAAGAGAATCCCTCTTGTTCGAGTTCGTTGGAACTCCAAACGTGGCCTAGAGTACACCTGGGAACGCGAAGACAGGATGACAGAAAAGTACCCCCAGTTATTCGAAACCAACGCTACCACTACTGAGGCTGAAGCTACTACTTCCGAATTTCGGGACGAAATTCCAGATCAACGGGGGAAGGATGTGACACCCCAGGAAAATCAGTGAACAATACAGTTTACCTAGCTTCCTCAGTGAGTGCATACCAAATTTCGGGACGAAATTTCCAATTAGTTGGGGATAATGTGACAACTCGACCTTTCAACTTTATATGCATGTTGACTTTGACTGTTGACTTTGACTGATTAGTTGTTTGACTCGTTTGACTTGTAATGTGTACGTTGTGATAAATGAAAGTGTTTTGTGATTGCTTGATTATGTGTTAGTTTGATAAACTTAATTGTAAAACCCGAATTTGGATAAAGCCCACTAGCCCGCTAAGGACTCGACGAATCATATGTGATTCGCCAAGAACCATCCGACGAAACAGAAAGCCTGTTTCGCCAATCCTGTTTCGCCGGCCCAAACCAGTTTCGCCAAGGCCCATTAGCGGCCCAAAACGTTAGACGCGTATAAGTCATACAGAAACTCCTCATTTGTCACGCTTTAGCAAAACTGAAACCCTAGAGCTCCTGTGCACCGACGGCAGACCTCCTAGCGATTTAACCTGTCTTTCCCTTTACTCGGTTAGTCGTTTATGTGTTCATGATTCCTTAATTCGTGTTATATCTATGCTTGATTTCCTGAATCATATGTGAATATATGCTTATGGTAATCCCGGACTTGTAACGTATGATTTATCGGTTACAACCTATGTATATGTATATTGTTGATGATGAACTGGATTACATGATGTTTAGGAGCAATATATGAATGTTGTTTGTGTTATGAGAATCGAGTTATGAGAATCGATTTGTGGCTCACGTAAGCTAGGGTTCATGCTAGACATTAAAAACCGTGATGGGTACGTTATTGACTTGGTAATGATCGTTGAGTGAATTCTCTAAGAATCGTGCATAACAATCTATGGTTAGTATTGATCCGATAATGATGATGACGGCCGATAACCATGATTAGGGTTTCTGTATCTAACTGCATGATATCCGCGTAACTGATATGTTGACGTAACTGCTGTTTGACGAGTTAGAATGTTTGGCGAATTAAGATGTTGACGTAATAGAATGTTGACGAATGTGAATACTTGGCGAAAGGGAACTCTTGACGAAACAAGATGTGTTTCGCCAAGAGAAGTCGACGAAATAGAATTTGTGTTTCGCCAAAAGGGTGGTTGACGAAACATGTGTTCCGTCCAACATGTGTTTCGCCAATGCATGTGTTTCGCCAATTGGGATAACCTGCACAGTAACCTGAGTTAATTCTGTTGAATGTTAACTGGACTACTTAACTGCTGTTAAATGATGTACATAACTTATGTGATAACGAATACATGCTGGTACTTGTAAGATTACTTATACGTGCACAACTTGGATATAAACTGATTTGAATACGTGCATACTCTAGGACGTGGTTGACTTTCTTTGAGCACATACTTAGCATACCGAGCAAACCCAAGGTGAGTTCACACAGCCAAGGCATGGGGTTCCCAGGGTGGGAATGGGATTGAATGAATTATACGTACATACTTAGTTAATGGAACTTAAAGATACGAGTCCTCAGGGTGAGGATGGTGAATGATAAGATACGGCTAGACTAGTATACCTACTTGAACAGATCTTCGCACACACGCCAAGGGTTGGCTGCGATAATTATGACTGATCTTCGCATACATGCCGAAAGGGCCCGCGATGGAAACCAATACTATACATGAACAATGAACGAACTAATACGATGCATGATTAGATGAACGAACGCACTGCTTGCTATACCATTTCTATTACTGAACTTACTTACTGTGAACTCGCTCAACTAGTTGTTGACTCTCTGCTGCATGCCTTGCAGGACCTTAGGTGCTTTATGGAGCTTGCACAGGGAGGAGCAGGTCGTTGTGGGCAAAGGATCATGAATGCTATTTGAACACTTATGATGTTTCATACATTAATATTTATGCTTGGGTTTACTTAAATGCTTCCGCTATACTTAACTATATTACATGTTCAATATGATTGGTGGCTAAGATCCTGGTCAGTCACGCTCCCACGCGGCGATACTCCGCAGTTGGATTTTGGGGGTGTGACAGATTGGTATCAGAGCCATTGGTTATAGAGAACTTGGTTTTAATATGGAGAAAACGTTTTTTTATTAAAACCAGACTATAACCAGAACAGTGCTCTCAACGATCCACAACGACGCTTCGCTCCACGTGCAAGACTCGACATCCTAGGTAATAAGGTTTATGTTTATTACCTGCTTGCTAGAACTGCTTAGAACTTTGCTCGTAGTATGCTTACCCTACTATTGCTCGCTATCTGTTACTGCTTGAGAACACCTATGTGCTTACACTCTTCTGTCATCGCCCTACTCGCGAACCACTCTCATTTACGTTACTTTTACTATGAAGATCATGTCTGGACGAATTAACATGACTCAAGCCCAGCTAGAGGCTCTCGTTCAAGCTCAAGTTGCTGCGGCACTTGCAGCTGCTCAAGCAGGTAGTATATCCTGTAGTCATAACTTACACTAGGATCTTTAGATCCTACATTCCTAAGCTAGCCCTTGTATTTAAAACTTTGCCCTATTTGTACACAATAGGTCAACCAGCGCAGCAAGTTTGCACCTTTAAGAACTTCATGGACTGTCGTCCAAGTACTTTCGGCGGCACAGAGGGGGCAGTGGGACTCCTCTATTGGTTTGAAAAGCTAGAATCAGTATTCGAAATGTGCGAGTGCCCTGAGGCTCGCAAGGTCAAGTTTGCCACCGGCACCTTGGAAGGAATCGTGCTAACCTGGTGGAACGCGCAGGTGCAAATTCTGGGGTTGGCAGCTGCTAACGCCACCCCATGGAACGATTTCAAGGAACTTATCAAGAGGGAGTATTGTACACGTGAAGATATTCACAAGTTGGAAGACGAGCTGTATAATTTGAAAATGGTTGGATCAGAGATCGAAGCGTATACTAAACGGTCAAACGAGCTGGCCGTGCTGTGTCCAACTATGGTAGACCCTCCATACAAACGCATCGAGATGTATCTCAAGGGATTGGCGCCAGAGATCCAGAGCCATGTTACCTCGGCTAATCTCGACAACATCCAGGATATACAGCGTCTCGCTCATCGCATCACCAACCAGGCAGTGGATCAGAATAAACTGCCTAAGCGTGTCAACGCTACTGCTACAGTCACTCCAGCTGCTACTTCTGCTACACCCAACGACAACAAACGGAAATGGGATGGGGATTCCAGCAGGGGATCAGTTTCCGTTCAGTCTCAAGCACAACAGCGCAGGACGAATGACTACCAGAATCCGAGTCAGCAATCATCTGGCAGTCAGGAGCAGGGTGGATACCGGGGAGTTCACCCATTATGTAACAAGTGTAACAGGCATCACAGTGGAAGGTGTCGCAAGGAACGTTGTCAGAGATGTCTCAAGATAGGGCACGAAGCCAAAGATTGCAGGAGCTCACGACCTGCAAACCAGAACCAGCAACTTCCACCACCAGCTCCTCAGAACCCACAGCAGCAGCAGCCACAGCGTGGAAATCGGGGATGTTTCCAGTGTGGGGCAGAAGGTCATTACAAGCGCGATTGCCCTCAGTTGAACCAGAATCAGAACCACAACAATAACCAGGGCAACGGGAACAACAACAACAACAATGGCAACGAGGCAAGAGGTCGAGCTTTCGTGTTAGGACAAGGAGACGCCATGGACGATATTTGAACTTATAACTTATTTTGAGTTTTCCTTATTATGTCTCTGCTACTCAAATAAAGTTTGGTTTGAACATCAATCGTATTGAGTTTTATGAATTATTTTAACTACTATACTTTATGTTTGATATGAATGTTTGATTTGATATATTTGAACGCACCTGCCATATTTAAGGACCTTATGAACAGGGTGTGCAAACCCTACCTAGACAAGTTCGTCATAGTATTCGTGAAGTCCACCTCTTAGACCACGTAGTGAACAAGGATGGGATCCATCCATCCAAGGTAGACTCGACCAGAAACTGGCCTGCACCACGTACTACAGACGGTTTACCCAGGGATTTCTCGGAGATTGCTCAGCCGCTTACGCTACTGACACAGAAGGGTGTCACCTACCGTTGGGAAGATCCCCAGGAGACTGCTTTTCAGCACCTAAAGGATAGGCTTTGCAGCGCCCCTATTCTCTCTCTGCCAAAGGGCACAGACGACTTCGTGGTTTATTGTGATGCATCTGTTCGGGGACTTGGATGTGTGTTAATGCAGCGCGACAAGGTTATTGCTTACGCTTCACGTCAACTTAAGATTCATGAACGCAACTACACGACGCACGATTTAGAGCTGGGAGCTGATGTGTTCGCGCTTAAGATATGGCGACACTACCTGTACGGTACCAGGTGCACGATTTACACCGATCACAGGAGTCTCGAGCATATCCTTAAGCAGAAGGATTGAACATGCATCAACGACGATGGGTTGAACTACTTAACGACTATGAATGCGCCATCAAGTACCATCCAGGCAAGGCCAATGTTGTGGCGGACGCCCTCAGTCGGAAGGACACTCTACCTCAGCGCGTGCGAGCGCTACAGCTTACGATCCAGTCTAGCCTGCCAGCACAGATACGAAATGCTCAGGTGGAAGCATTAAAACCAGAAAACGTAAAGGCTGAAGCTTTACGTGGTTCGAGGCAACAAATGGAACAAAAGGAAGACGGCGCCTACTACGTAACGGGGCGTATTTGGGTTCCACTTTATGGCGGTCTACGCGAGCTGGTAATGGATGAAGCTCACAAGTCTCGCTACTCGGTACATCCAGGGTCGGATAAAATGTACCACGACATCAAAACAACATATTGGTGGCCTAGCATGAAGGCCCGCATCGCTTCTTACGTCGGCAAGTGTTTGACATGCGCAAGGGTCAAGGTTGAATATCAGAAACCCGCAGGTCTACTACAACAGCCCAGGATACCACAGTGGAAATGGGAAGAAATTTCCATGGATTTCGTTACAGGCCTACCTAGATCCCAGCGTGGGAATGATACCATATGGGTGATCGTGGGTCGACTTACCAAGTCTGCACACTTCCTAGCTATAAAGGAAACGGATAAGTTTTCCACTCTCGCAGACATCTACCTTAAAGAAGTTGTTTCGAGGCACGGGGTGCCCACATCCATCATTTCGGATCGCGATGCACGATTCACGTCAGAGCTATGGCAAGCGATGCACAAATCTTTCGGCTCACGGTTAGACATGAGCACAGCGTATCACCCTCAGACGGATGGGCAGTCTGAGCGTACGATTCAAACTCTAGAAGACATGCTTAGGGCATGCGTTATCGATTTCGGCAACGGCTGGGAAAAGCACCTCCCTTTGGTGGAATTCTCGTATAATAATAGTTATCACACCAGCATACAAGCCGCTCCATTCGAGGCATTGTACGGGCGTAAATGCCGGTCACCTCTCTGTTGGGCAGAGGTGGGGGATAGTCAGATTACGGGTCCAGAGATTGTAGTGGACGCCACAGAAAAGATTGCACAGATACGACAACGCATGGCGGCAGCACGCGACCATCAGAAAGCCTACGCGGACAAGCGTAGAAAGCCTTTGTAATTTCAGGTCGGGGACCGGGTTTTATTAAAAGCTTCACCCTGGAAGGGTGTAGTTCGTTTTGGCAAACGGGGCAAGCTGAATCCGCGGTATGTCGGACCATTCAAGATCATAGAACGCATAGGCAGGGTAGCCTATAGATTGAACCTACCAGCTGAACTCGGGGCAGTTCACAATGTCTTTCATGTGTCGAACTTAAAGAAGTGCTTATCAGATGAAAACCTTATCATTCCTTACAAAGAACTCACTATCGACGAGCGGTTGCAGTTCGTCGAGGAACCAGTTGAAATCACGGACCGGGATGTGAAGGTCCTCAAAAGCAAGAGAATCCCTCTTGTTCGAGTTCGTTGGAACTCCAAACGTGGCCTAGAGTACACCTGGGAACGCGAAGACAGGATGACAGAAAAGTACCCCCAGTTATTCGAAACCAACGCTACCACTACTGAGGCTGAAGCTACTACTTCGGAATTTCGGGACGAAATTCCAGATCAACGGGGGAAGGATGTGACACCCCAGGAAAATCAGTGAACAATACAGTTTACCTAGCTTCCTCAGTGAGTGCATACCAAATTTCGGGACGAAATTTCCAATTAGTTGGGGATAATGTGACAACTCGACCTTTCAACTTTATATGCATGTTGACTTTGACTGTTGACTTTGACTGATTAGTTGTTTGACTCGTTTGACTTGTAATGTGTACGTTGTGATAAATGAAAGTGTTTTGTGATTGCTTGATTATGTGTTAGTTTGATAAACTTAATTGTAAAACCCGAATTTGGATAAAGCCCACTAGCCCGCTAAGGACTCGACGAATCATATGTGATTCGCCAAGAACCATCCGACGAAACAGAAAGCCTGTTTCACCAATCCTGTTTCGCCGGCCCAAACCAGTTTCGCCAAGGCCCATTAGCGGCCCAAAACGTTAGACGCGTATAAGTCATACAGAAACTCCTCATTTGTCACGCTT
Organism: Helianthus annuus; assembly: GCF_002127325.2. NCBI lineage: Eukaryota > Viridiplantae > Streptophyta > Magnoliopsida > Asterales > Asteraceae > Helianthus > Helianthus annuus. Next base: position 162,895,147 of record NC_035435.2, read on the forward strand.
TAGCAAAACTGAAACCCTAGAGCTCCTGTGCACCGACGGCAGACCTCCTAGCGATTTAACCTGTCTTTCCCTTTACTCGGTTAGTCGTTTATGTGTTCATGATTCCTTAATTCGTGTTATATCTATGCTTGATTTCCTGAATCATATGTGAATATATGCTTATGGTAATCCCGGACTTGTAACGTATGATTTATCGGTTACAACCTATGTATATGTATATTGTTGATGATGAACTGGATTACATGATGTTTAGGAGCAATATATGAATGTTGTTTGTGTTATGAGAATCGAGTTATGAGAATCGATTTGTGGCTCACGTAAGCTAGGGTTCATGCTAGACATTAAAAACCGTGATGGGTACGTTATTGACTTGGTAATGATCGTTGAGTGAATTCTCTAAGAATCGTGCATAACAATCTATGGTTAGTATTGATCCGATAATGATGATGACGGCCGATAACCATGATTAGGGTTTCTGTATCTAACTGCATGATATCCGCGTAACTGATATGTTGACGTAACTGCTGTTTGACGAGTTAGAATGTTTGGCGAATTAGGATGTTGACGTAATAGAATGTTGACGAATGTGAATACTTGGCGAAAGGGAACTCTTGACGAAACAAGATGTGTTTCGCCAAGAGAAGTCGACGAAATAGAATTTGTGTTTCGCCAAAAGGGTGGTTGACGAAACATGTGTTCCGTCCAACATGTGTTTCGCCAATGCATGTGTTTCGCCAATTGGGATAACCTGCACAGTAACCTGAGTTAATTCTGTTGAATGTTAACTGGACTACTTAACTGCTGTTAAATGATGTACATAACTTATGTGATAACGAATACATGCTGGTACTTGTAAGATTACTTATACGTGCACAACTTGGATATAAACTGATTTGAATACGTGCATACTCTAGGACGTGGTTGACTTTCTTTGAGCACATACTTAGCATACCGAGCAAACCCAAGGTGAGTTCACACAGCCAAGGCATGGGGTTCCCAGGGTGGGAATGGGATTGAATGAATTATACGTACATACTTAGTTAATGGAACTTAAAGATACGAGTCCTCAGGGTGAGGATGGTGAATGATAAGATACGGCTAGACTAGTATACCTACTTGAACAGATCTTCGCACACACGCCAAGGGTTGGCTGCGATAATTATGACTGATCTTCGCACACATGCCTCGGGAAGGCTGCGAACTAAACATATTAGAACTTCGCACACATGCCAGGGTGGCCAGCGATACAAATATACATAGTCTAGGATATTTGGGAGTATTAACCCAAATCTTCGCATACATGCCGAAAGGGCCCGCGATGGAAACCAATACTATACATGAACAATGAACGAACTAATACGATGCATGATTAGATGAACGAACGCACTGCTTGCTATACCATTTCTATTACTGAACTTACTTACTGTGAACTCGCTCAACTAGTTGTTGACTCTCTGCTGCATGCCTTGCAGGACCTTAGGTGCTTTATGGAGCTTGCACAGGGAGGAGCAGGTCGTTGTGGGCAAAGGATCATGAATGCTATTTGAACACTTATGATGTTTCATACATTAATATTTATGCTTGGGTTTACTTAAATGCTTCCGCTATACTTAACTATATTACATGTTCAATATGATTGGTGGCTAAGATCCTGGTCAGTCACGCTCCCACGCGGCGATACTCCGCAGTTGGATTTTGGGGGTGTGACAGTGGACTTAGGGGTAGTGCTTTCACGATTGGTCAGATTGCTTCGGGTAAAGTGACCAAACACGAGAACACGTGCTTTGACAATCAGCACGTGTGGTCTGTATTTACCAATTGGGCAACTCTCACATTGACAACTATTATAGTACTTCGAAAATAACTCCTTTTTTAACAGCAAGGAATGACGTGCCAACCACCGTGGCACCGAGCGCTGTAGCCAAGGTCGATTACTCGACCGCCGCCAGCACCTGGCTCTCCAAGATGCGTGGAAACCCAACCTTCACCCGCCCAAATGCACGATAGTGGAATAATCGATAAAACCTCGCTCTCATCAAAGACGAAACAGCATCACCCGTATTCGCCCTTACCTGAATGACACAGAAAATAACTCTTTAACTTACATTGGTTACAAAACGGAAAATCATTGAATTTGATTATATACTTTTTTGCATGAGACAGGTAATTAGGAATTAGGGGAGGTTCATTTGAGAAGAAAATTTAATTGAGAACAAAAAAAGAAATGGTACAAATGTAAATTATTAAGTAGTTTTTCTTTCATCTCATTAATTACTATCTTTAACTAATTAATTAATCATAAAGACTATCATCATCCACAATAATTTTTTTTGCCTACACACATAAAAGGTTATCCTACACATTTTGAAATTTATCCTACACATATTTAAATTTATTATACACAACTCGTAATTTATCATACACACCTAGTAATTTGTCTTACACTCAAAATTAATTTTATTTTTATTTTTTGAAAAAAAATATATATATATATTTTGAAAATAAGTTACAAATTTAATGTAGTTAGTTATTAAAGAGGAAGACTAGAAATTAATGATTTATGTTTACAAATGTACCCTTACATTAACATTAAATGAAGCATTCTTATTGGTTGAAACTTGTTCTTTTTTCTTTTTACAAAAAATTTCTTCTCATTTGAACCTTTCAGTTAAGAATTAATTGTGCTGTACTAATGTTCGTCATTATGAAATTAGGTATAACTGACATTAGATTTGAATATAAGCTCCTATGGGATTAGCGTACATAAACATATATTTGTTCTCGGTATACTTTGATACCTCCCTTACTTTTGGGTCACACCAAAGGTATATCATAATTATCAAACTATCAATGGTGTGACACCAACAATGAAGTTAACTGAGATTACGATGTCTCTATTTAGTTTTGGAAGAGTGTGTTGGCCATATCATATTTAGTTTTGTATAGGTTTGTGGCTTGGTCAAGATTGTTATATTTTTTTTTGGCTTGGGCGTTCCCCCGGGAAACTATATCATTGGTTGTCACTTAATAGTCATTGTGCCATCACAAAAGAAAAACTCTCTGATGTAACACACGGTGTGATGAAAACCCGGATGAATTGATTGTGTGCAATGTGCACCCAAATCCTCCAAATAGGTTGCAAAAAAACCTTTCTAGTAGTGTAAGTGAAATATATAAACTGCAATTTTATCACCTGGGGTTTAGGCCAATTGGCACCCTTACCCCCCCCCCTAACGAAATAATTGCAATTTTACCCCCCAATGTTCGCTGTTATGTCGCAAGTTTACCCCTTGACATCAAATTTGTTAACCGGTCAACAAAACAATGTGAGGGTCAAAGGCTAAATATGTAATTTCACCTTAATAGTACCTTATATATTAGTATTACCCCTTAATATAACATCCTATCTCAATCTTATCCCCTAAGATTCCAACTCCACTCCTTCTTCTTCACTCCCCCCCCCCACCGGCGACGACCACTCCTTCTTCATCACCCACCGGCGACCGGCCACTCCTTCTTCTTCATTACCCACCGGCGACCGACCACTCCTTCTTCTTCATCCACCTCCACCGGGGACCGGCCACTCCTTCTTCTTCACCACACCACCGGCTACATTTGGGCCAGCAGAGAATGAGCGCACCACAGAATGCAATGATGCATCCACCTCCACCGACAGATCCAGTAACGGCGACCACACCACCGGCCACCGGCCACCGTCGATCCACCTGTCTGATTTTCCCTGTTCTCGCACTTTTCAGGTAAAATCGAACAAGTATTTGATTGTGGTTAATTTCAGGGATTATTGAACATGGATGTTTCTGTGTTTGCAGTGGACATAAGGATTCATGTTTCACTACGATCGATTGTGGTCTCCTTGGTTGTCAAGATGCGAGGCCGCCCTTTCCTGCATTTCCAGTTTCCCCCTCAGCAGGAAATGGTTGTGTAGTGTAGTTTCCCCCTCAGCAGGAAAGCTTGCGAGACTCTTTAAGATGCTAAGGAGCTATAGCCAGCCGATTACGTTTAGTACCTACAGTTAATCTTTTTGGGAAAATACGTCAGTTTACACTGGTAAATACATTCAACCGACACTTTTTTAAAATGTTTATTAAAATTGATTTGAATGTACAAGGCACAAACTCTTTTATAACTTGGGATAATTTATAATTAAATCTTGTAAAGAATTACATGCTTGCTATGCGTTCGGTCGCCCGGGTCGTGCCGGGTTAAAGTTTAATAGACACACCACATAGCGTAAAACCGAGGTGGGTAAACCAACGTTACACCTTTAATTAATATAGACATAATGCCGGGTGTACACCTACACGCGGATGTCGAGGTCGTGGCCATTTCGTAAAATGATGCCAAGGATATCCGGGACATGGTCATTAAGCCCCCAAAGGCGTTAAGCCAACAAAACAAGTTTTTAAACGGGTCACATTGATAATACCCAACTACAAATGAGTTAGGGTCAATTGCCCGACCAAGCGGTATTTTAGATACCGTACCCCAAGCCCGTAATACGGAAAATAAGTTAAAAGTATTTACCTTTGCAAGTATAGTCCTTAATTGATTAAATCACAGATATCTTTTACCGGGCTCCTATTCTGGAACGAAGGTTTTAAAATAACCTATTAGAATCCTAACGGGTCTTTATATTAGCCGTAGCCTAGACCGGTCAGTTTCAAGGATAGATACGGTTTAATCGCGTGAAAGGCGAAAACCGGGAATGGAATGTGATTCTGACCCAAAAAGTTTGAAGGCTTGTTTTATATGGGTTTAATATTCACACTCTGGATTTTGGGGTCAAGACAATATGGTTTGACCCGTATCGGCTAATTTATGTAAACTAGTTACATAAGCCGAACCGTGCGCGCAAAAGGCGCAACGGGTAACCGTAAGAGTCCTACACTGTTTTCCTAAGTCAATATACTTTAAAGAGGTTGTGGTATCAGTAGGATACCTTCCATAATGCCCGTAACGAGTTTAAGTTGATATTATGCCCCGTAGGGGTATTTCGGTCTTTTTAAAGATTAAAAAGAGGCTTTTAGAGTTCTACAGGAAATCTGAGTTTCTCGAACAGTTTATAAAGTCTAAAATACTTTATTTATTATTTAAAATCAGTAGCAACTGGAATCGGGTCAAAACAATTTTTATTGTTTGGAAGTTAGCCCATTGACATTAGCTTTAGTGAGCCAAGTACCCATTTAATTTTAAAATTAAATAATAATAATAATAATAAAACATTACGGAAGAACAAAATTTTTTGAATTTTTATTGTTTGGAAGTTAGCCCATTGGCATTAGCTTTAGTGAGCTAAATACCCATTTGATTTTAAAATTAAATAATAATAATAAAACATTAAGGAATAACATATTTTTTCGAGCTCAAACAGGGTACATGAATTCTCAGAAACGCCTCTGTACACATGTATGAGATTTTTTTACTATTATTATTAGTTTCATTATTTATCAAAAATATATAATGTCTCCGTCTTTGATTTACGTTTACAAGAATATTTATTATATAATTTAAATTGTTCAACCCGTGTAACACACGGGGAACTAACCTAGTATAGTATAGATAAGACTATGGTAATGTAAGAGATCTAATATCTATTTTTCATTATCACCATGACGCTTTCATAAATTAATAAATGCAGTACAAAGTCCAGAATAAACTTATTTATTATCTTTAAGTTGTTTATGTCAAACACGAAATTATTTAAACGGAGTTGCATCGTAGTAACCCCTCTAAGTTTGTTTTGGAATTGAGTCTATTGACATGTAGATATAATTTTATTTAAACTTCTTTATTAAATATGTAGCAAGTACTATAAAATAAATGTACCATAATAAGTTGAGTTAGGTGTTATGTGTGTGACGCTCAACTAATTATCCTGACAATTTGACCATTTGTTGGAACAATTTAAACCCTTCTTTAACACCCCTCCTTTTCCGGTTTCAACCTTCAATTTTACACAGAAGTCACATGCCCCCAACAACAATTCTAGTTGGAACGAAATATATGGCAGAACTACAATCATGGTTACAAAATGGGGATTGGTCGAGATCCGTAGGCCGGGAAGCTCTTACACCAGAGTACTACTTTTTTTTTTAAACGTTAATTTCATTAAAACCAACCAACCCACAAATTGGAGCGGCCACAAGAGCCAGTGGCGGAGCTACCTTATGCCGGGGGGCAACGCCCGCTACGGCTTGGCGCGGAAAAATTTGGAAAAATTAGTGTAAATTTTGGAAAAATTTGAGATTTTTTCGATTTCATTACGGCTTATTTATAAAACGTTACGGCTTGGCGGATTTTCTAGATCCGCCGCTGACAAGAGCACAACTACATAATTATAAATATAAAGATGATTTACACCACCACAATACTAGTACATGCGCTTAGATATAAAGATGGTTATGTAGCGAAAAAATTCACTATTTTCACTCTTCTATTGTATATGGTCAGCAGTACACACAAATATTTATACGATGCTTTACAAAAAAATAAAATAAAATAAAATAAAACTAATGTACCCAAGTGTATATAAAAATATAAATCTATACCTAATAAATAAATAACTAGTTACAATTATGTGAGTTAAGATTTTTCTTGCGGTTCTCTTATTTCCCATTTATATTCTATTTATTAATTTAAAATGTTAATTAAAAAAATAGTAATTAAACATAATATATGTACTCAAGAGACGTTGTTAATTTATTACAGAAAATCTAAAAATTATTGTTATTAAAAAAAAATTAAAACATAACATATTAAGTTTTTAGTTACTTTCTTTATTTACTATTTACTGTTTTATATTTATTCAATGTATCTTTCTAGCATGCTATGTTATACATGCGTATGTGTGGGGTAGTTGTATGTGAAAGTACACTACTTGTACCTATTAAGTATGAACCCACGTGAAGTCTATGTTAAATGGGCATTGGACATTAATACACATCACTTATTGTACACATAAATCCATTACTATGCGTCCGTATATTTTGTGGCTAAACTATATATACCCCTAAATGCTGTCCTTTCTCACTATATGTACAAAAAGTAATTGCATTAAAAAGAAAACAGCTGCTATTAATAAGCTACGAACCATTTTTGTCCTCTGTAATATACATAATTGAGAAATTAACTAAGTTTTCTCATTAATTACTTTATAGATTTTCTAATATATAGAGTTAACTATCGTTTTGTTCCCTGTGGTTTCATTATTTTAACGATTTTACCTTAATGGTTTATAAAGTACCAATTTCCTCCCTGATCTATGTATCCTATATCTAGTTCACATAAGGGCATTTAAGTCTTTTCACATCCTCATTGACTCCCTTATTCACGGTTTTGCTTCAATTGTTTAACATGTTCAGTAACTAGACTCGTTACCCATTTATATAATAAATAATTCATATGTATTAAGCAAGTAAATAATTTTTAATCTTTTCTATAAATGAGGTTCATTAGCCGATTTGGTCTATATTTCTACCTATATTTACCATTTTAGATTTTTAGTTTTCAAAAAGTGTGTACAATTTCATTTTCTATATTGGGAATGATAATTGAATTTAATGGTAAATTTGATGGTAGTTGGAAAAGTAAATCCGTGAATGCAAAAGTCCGCACGTCACAAACACCCGTGATAAAGTCAACGAGACGCACTTTTAGTGACGGCAACAACCCGTCGCTAAATATCAACCAAAAAACACCCTATATAAACATAACATAATAACAAGCAGTGTGCACATTTTACCATCACCCAATATGTCTTCACCATTCACCTATGTTTTCATTCTACACTTATTTGTGTTCCTTTCTCATTCATTCCCACTGTCCACGTCATCACGGTGGATCGTCGACGAAAACACCGGCGACCGCGTAAAACTCGCGTGTGTAAACTGGCCAGGCCACCTTCATGTTATGATTCCTGAGGGTCTAAACAAGAGGCCCATGAAAGACATTGTGTCGGATATTTCTCACAAAATGGGGTTTAACTGCGTGCGACTCACGTGGGCTACATATATGTACACTAGATACTCAAATCTCACTGTTTCGGAGTCCCTAGACCGATGGAATTTAACCGCCACTAAAGAAGGCGTCAGGAAAAACAACCCGGAAGTGTTGGAAATGAGCATTGTCGAAGCTCAAAATGCGGTCGTTAAGGCGATGGGAAAAGGGAAGATAATGGTGGTGCTCGATAATCACATTAGCTTGCCCGAGTGGTGTTGCGGATACGATGACGGGAATGGGTTTTTTGGGGACGAGTATTTCAACCCTGATGAGTGGGTTCGGGGTTTGGTGGCAGTAGCTTGCCGGTACAAAGGGAATCCTTCGGTACGCATTACATAATCAAGAGTATATGTCTCTAAACTTTTAAAATTACGTATATTTTAGAAAGAGTAAGATACAATAATGGTCTCTCAGTTTAGCCCACTTTTTCACTTCAGTCTATAAAAATACTTTTTATATCTGGGTTCCTGATGTTTCATTTTTTTTTTTTTGTCATTTTCATCTAATTGATAAACTGAGTTAGAATTTTTAGTTAACTTCTCCCCTTTTTATGGTTTCCTCGTTTAATTAAGGGTATAATTGTCATTTTATGTCATAATATATTTTAACTAAATGGGGAAAAACGATAAAAAAGAAAATTCTAACTCACTTTGACTATTGGATTAAAATTGCAACAAAAATAAAACCTTAGGGAGGACAGATACAAAAAGTTTCGTTTCGTTTTTAGGCTGAAGTGTCAAAAATAACCAAAAGTTTTGCGTACTATACCGTACAATGCTCATCGGCAAGAATCAAGAAAATTATGTCATTTCATCGGCAAGAATCATGAAAAATATGTCATTTACAAGAAGCTTACGTGGAAAATATTAAATTGTTGTCTTAATTAATGTCACTAACATTTAGACCTTTTTAAAACTTTATAATACATTTTCTGTACATGTTAGGTAGTGGCAATGAGTATGCGAAACGAGCTACGTGGGCCACGACAAAACGTGACAACATGGTACGAGTACATGCAACAAGGTGGTGCGGCAATTCATCACGAGAATCCAGACATTCTCGTTATCTTTTCGGGTTTGTCGTATGATACAAACCTCGGATTCTTGAAAACTCAGCCGCTAACCATAAGTTTGGATAACAAGTTAGTGTTTGAGTCACATTGGTACTCATTTGGGCAACCATATGATAAATGGATTTTTCAAACAAATGACTATTGTGCGACCGTGACCAAATTGTTTATGGACAATTCGGGGTTTTTGTTACGGATGAGTGGAAACGCGGTCCCGCTATTTTTAAGTGAGTTCGGGTTAGATCAGAGAGGTGGGAATGAGATGGAGAATCGTTATTTTGTGTGCTTGTTGGCGACGGTGGCAGAGATTGATATCGATTGGGCGTTGTGGCAGTTGCCCGGGAGTTATATGCTTAGGGAAGGGAAGGTTGATATGGAAGATGTGTATGGGATGTACGATTTTATGTGGGAGAAGCTAAGAAATTCTACAATGGTGGATCGGTTACGGTTTGTTCAAACTATGATTCAAGGTACTATATTCAATAATTGGGATTGATACATATACATATGTAATCAATTTTAAGCAGAGAATAGTAAATATTGTGTTTTACTTTAAATATAATGCGTAAAACAATTTTTAATTGTCTATGTCACTCATTTCTAACTCATTATATGTAAGTGAATAATATGGTTCTCGTAATTCTAAATTTAAAATTGATTTTCTAATGAATGAGTCCCTATATGCATATATATCTGTATTTCAAAAATAATCTCTTGCTACACTACAGGTTATGATCATGGACCAAGCAGCCAAGCATCTTACATTTTGTACCACCCTTTAAGTGGACAATGTGTCGGATCAAGCCACCATCTCTCCATGACAAGTTGTCGACACGCGAGTCACTGGATTCATGAACAAGATGGTGGCCCGATCCAACTAAAGAACACAAATCACTGCCTAACAACCGTCAAACAAGGCATGTCACCTATCATATCTCATCTTGACAACTGCTCGACTCCTGAAAGTTCTTGGAACGTTGTTTCGAGCTCAAAACATCATTTGGCCTCTAAAGATAGCCAACGGAACAATTTATGTTTAGAAGTGGATGCTTCTACTTTAAAGATTGTGACAAATAAGTGTTTATGTCTTGATGATGATTTGAGAGATGTTATAAAGTGTGATGATAATCCACAAAGCCAATGGTTGAAGCTCATCCCAGTCAGTAGGATGGATCAATGATTATCCAGAGTAGATTTAATGTTGATTTTGACATATCATTTTTTTGGTCAAATTAAGATCAGATTGAAGGGGAAAAATGTTATATGTTTATTACAAATTTACGGCAAATGAAGCCCTATTGTATCTTTGATTCTTGAGCCTATAATGTGGGTTTTGGTTAGATTGAGTGGCCCATTTACGGCAAACTAACATTATAGTATTTTTATTTAGATTAGATGTGGGCTTTTGCTCAGGCTATGGAGTAGAGGTGCACAATCCGGGTTTTTTTAATACCCGGTTCGTGTATATACCCGGATACGGGTATGACCAGGTTTTGACTTTTTGTGTATTGGTCATACTCGGGCCGAGTTCGAGTCCGGGTATTGCCCATAAAATCTATACCCGGTGTACCCGGGTTTGGGTAGGGTTCGGGTTTTCAATACCCGGATATTAGAATAGCCTATCTCCGGGTCCGGGTAGGGTTCGGGTATTGGTCAGGTATGGTTCGGGTATTGGTCGGTTATGGTTCGGGTTCGGGTATAGATCGGGTTTTTCGATTCATTTTTTGGCATAAAACATGGATTTATAATGGAAACCTTTATTTCTATATATTGTATGCCTTGAAATCTACCCAGAAAAGTCTCACATAAGCTCTAAGGGTGTAAGGAGTGGTTAAACACTTTGGAGTGGCAAACTAAAAAATCAACCAATGAGAGTGTGCCACGTCAATCAGTGAAAAGTGTTTAAACTTTGGTGAAAAGTGTTGGTAATGGTTTAAACACTTGGTGAAGTGGTAAACTTTTTTTTTTTAAAAAAAAGAAAAAGGTGTGATTGGTTAAGAGATGGCATGGACCCCACCCCACAAAACCCTCTCTCTCATACACTCACTCTCTCTCTCTCTCCTGCTCCCTCACTCTCTCTCTTCTTTCCCGACTCGGTAACCTGTCCCCGATTCCTTTGCTTTGCCGCGTCGCCAAAAGATCGGCGTCGGTGTTTGCCGATCGGCAAACTGGTTTGCCGCGTGTTGCCGAGTCCCACACCGTACACCCTAAACGTTCAAAAATAGTTGTTGTAAACAACGGATCCGGGTATTACGAAAACCCGGTTACGGGTTTTATGGAAACCCGGGTACGAAAAAACCCGGGTTCGAGTTACGGTATTGAACAGAATATCCATACTCGGTCCCTACCCTATGGGTAGGGTCAGGTTCGGGTTTAAAAAAAATCTGGTTTTTCTAATACCCGGGTTCAGGTTTTTTTCGGGTTTATGGAGCCCATTTATAGATTTACCGAACCATTATATATATATTATATATATATATATTATATGTATATTATATATTATATATTATATATTATATATTATATTAGAGTAAGGTTAACATACAAAAAGGCTTATCATACATCACGTAGGAGACAATGGTAACCGTTGGATCAGGGGTATAATCACGCATGGGACCACATAATCACGCATGGGACCACATAATCACGCATGGGACTATAATCACGCACGTTCTATGATAATAACGCACGTTATATTTTTTGTAATGTATGTTAATGTAGGTTAAGCCTTGAAGTACATTATACTTTCTCTATTATATTATATATTATATTATATTATATTATATTATATTATATTATATTATATTATATTATATTATATTATATTATATTATATTATATTATATTATATTATATTATATTATATTATATTATATTATATTATATTATATTATATTATATTATATTATATTATATTATATTTATATTTATATTTATATTTATATTTATATTTATATTTATATTTATATTTATATTTATATTTATATTTATATTTATATTTATATTTATATTTATATTTATATTATATTATATTATATTATATTATATTATATTATATTATATTATATTATATTATATTATATTATATTATATTATATTATATTATATTATATTATATTATATTATATTATATTATATTATATTATATTATATTATATTATATTATATTATATTATATTATATTATATTATATTATATTATATTATATTATATTATATTATATTATATTATATTATATTATATTATATTATATTATATTATATTATATTATATTTTATATTATTTATTGTTTTCGAAGGCTAATGAATAGTAATTTTATTTTTATAATAATATATAGCTTTTTAAAATTCTATTATTTAATAATATAATAGTATATTCACTTTTAATTTAACATATTTTTATATTATTATTTTACTTTTGTAAAATTATATTTTCTTTTTCATTTATTATTTATTTTTTAATTTATTTTTCTCCTTAAATCATATTTTCTTTTTCGATTAGTTTGATACTTTTTAATAACTTATGTTTGTTAATTTTACTTAAGACCATAAACAATAATTTTATTTTTATAATAATATATACTTTTTTAATATTTTATTATTTAATATTATATATATTATTATTATATTTACTTATAACTTTTAACATACCTTTTGTTTTATTTTACTTTTTTAAAGTCATATTTCTTTTATAATTTATTTTTTGCTATAGTAATTCATTTTCTTTTTTTAGTCATATTTCCATCATCAATTAATTTCAAATTTCTCTAATAATTTACGTTTGTTAATTTTTTTCTAAAAACTTAGGTACCAGTTGTGTTTAATTTTTACCCTCTACATTCCGGTATAAGTTTTGTTAAAATAAAATTGTATTCAAAATAGAGTATTTATTTTGTGTCGTAAAGCGGTATGATGATAAACAAAACCGATTATGACGGTTTGTCTTTCTAAACAACATGCTTCAATTTCAAATAACGTTTGTTTTACATTGTCATTTGTATCGTTTCGCCGCCACGCGCGACGTCAACGAAGCTAGTGAAGATTAAACGTGGATTTCCTTTTAGACAATTTTCATTTTTGTTGTTCATAAATAATAATACTTTTTACATATTTTATTCAGTAAAATTTTTTTATTTCCTAATAACCAGTGTATTATTCATACGAATTTTATGAGTGCATTTAAGACGTGTAGGTTGTGTATTTAACATGAATCACTAAAATACATCTTACCCCATCATTTATTGCAAAGTAAATGATATTGTACTGAAAAATCTCAGTGGACACTGTATAGCTGATATGTGAATATAGTCAAATGTTTATTGCAAAGTAACACTTTCTGTATTTTCGTTTATAGCATTAAATATCTATCTCTGAAAAAGTGGTGTGAATTCAAGTCTTACAAAATACACATCAGAGTGTGTTTGCTATTAAAAGATTATTAAAATCACCGTAAAAGGAATTGGCAACTTTAAAAAAAAATCAGGTTTCATCCTACTTATTCAGATTTCAAATCATGTTTTACTTATAACAAAGTACCTTTTTACCGCATGTTTGATCAATATGACGTTCACATTATAACAAAGCATTCAACGATCAAGTAATATCAATCTTCAAGACGTGCGAGATCAAGACGAATGGATTCCTACGGGTGAAGAATAGGGCCAATCTTTCATTACTAGAGTGGTCAAATTGACATAGCTTCATTTTATTGGAAATCATACCTTTAATCGAACACAAAGAACAAGAGATTAAACAACTTGTTCGACTCTTTTATTATCAACCAAAACACATCAAATTACAATAGACCTAACCATCTATTTATACTAAACTTTTTCTAATCCTAACCCAGCTCAAACTTTATTTAAATAATAGAGTAAACTGCCATTTTGGTCCCTGTGGTTTGGCCAGTTTTGCCACTTTAGTCCAAATCTCAAACTTATTACATCTGGGTCCCTGTGGTTTGCATTTTGTTGCCATTTTAGTCCAAATTTCAAAAACCCTATTTTTTACTGTTGCAACCTCCTATTTTGTCTTTTAGTTCAGGGGCATTTTGGTCATTTTGCTTTTCATTTAATATTTTCTTAATTCAAAAATTAATATATATATTAATATACACACATACAGCTCATCTTCATCATCATCATCGACAACACACTCTCTCTCTTTCTCTCTCCAAGCACCACCCATCACCGCCACTCCCTTGAACGCCGCCGTCGTCCAACACCACCACCACGTCGCCGGAAAACAGAAAAGTCACATCATCTGCCGGTTTTTGCTTGAAAACTTAAGGAAAGTCAAAATAGTAGGGGAGTGGAGTCGGAACCTGTTGGAAAAAAGGAACATCGCCGTCATCGCAGCCGCTGACGGCGTTGGTCGCCGGTGACGTCGTGTCTCTTTCTCTCCTTCGTCTCTCTCCTCTCACCCCGTCACTAAAACAGGGAGGTGGGGGTGTTGTCGGTTATACGGAGAAGAAGGGGGGGTCGTCGGCTGAACAAGAGGTGCCGGGTGTGTGTCTGAGGAAGATGATGAATGAGAGGGTTAGTTTCTCATGTGTGTTTGATGAAACGACACCGCATATCATCTTCCCCCAAATCAGATTTCATGTGGGTTAATGGGTTTGATACAACATTAGGGGGATGATGTTAATGTTTGCTGATTTGGGGGATGATGATCTGTGATTTTGTGATGGATGATGATCTGTGATTTTGTTAGTTTTAAGGGATCGAGATGATGGATGATGATATGTGATTTTGTTAATGTTTTAGGTGGTTGAGGGTGATTTTGTAACAAACAGGATGATCAAAACTTGAACCCAGTCCTTTTATTCACCACGAGGCTGTGATGATTTCACCTAATCCGAGTCAAAATTGGGTCAACATTTGAGATTTTCCGCAGCTTGGCGTGGCAGAATCGGAGGAGGGCAAGTGCGCTTGCAACCTCTGTTTGCAGCCATGGCGGTTTTGATTTGTTGTTGGAGCCTCGTTTCTTTTTACAAATCGGTTTTTGATTTTCTTGAAGATGATGTTCTTGATTTTCTGGATTTTCTGGTTTTTGGTGATGATGTTTGATGATGTTCTTGAAGATACAGATCTGAGCCTCGTTTCTTTTTGCAAATCAGTTTTTGATTTTCTTGAAGATGATGTTCTTGATTTTCTGGATTTTCTGGGTTTTGATGATGATGTTTGTTCTTGAAGATACAGATCTGAGCCTCGTTTCTTTTTACAAATCGGTTTTTGTTTTGATTTGTTGTTGTCTATATTTTGATTTTTGTGATGGTTTCTGGTTTTGTTCTGGGTTCTTGATTTTCTTGAAGATGATGTCTTGATTTTCTGGATTTTCTGGGTTTTGATGATGAAGTTTGATGATGTTCTTGAAGATGATGTTATTAATTATTGTAATGTTATAATAAATTAACATGGACCAAAATGCCCCTGCACTAAAGGACAAAACAGGAGGTTGTAACAGTCAAAAAATGGGGTTTTTGAATTTTGGACTAAAATGGCAACAAAATGCAAACCACAGGGACCCAGATGTAAATAGTTTGAGATTTGGACTAAAATGACAAAACTGGCCAAACCACAGGGACCAAAATGGCAGTTTACTCTAAATAATAAATAGACTCCTAGATAACCTTATTAGTCCAAACTAATAATTATCCTTAAATTAAATAGAAAGTAAGAATTATCCATAACTCGTCTTAATTTGTATATTCTTAATTAAAGATTAACGTCGTCCTTTATCGTGATTTACTATGTATGTTTCTATCTAACTCGAATTCTAATATAAAAGTGAATTCTTTGTTGTTAAAAAAAATATTTTTTAGTCAAATTAGATTCTAATTATCCAAACATTATTAAACTGGTCGATAATAACTCACGTTGGTAATGTTACAAATAACAGTACTAACTTATACTTTCTTATAAAAAACAATCACCCTCTAACACAAAGGTAACTTTATCTGACTCTAAAGAACATTTGACTGATTTAATAAGAGTATTAACTTATACTTTCGTTACCAAAAACAATCACCCTCTAATACAAAGGTAACTTTATTTGACCCTAAAGAACATTTGACTGATTTATATCCAAATCACAATATTGTAAATTGTTTTGGAGCGACATGAATGAAAGCTATGGGCAGATAGGTTTACTTCTCCATTACAGTGGAACGTGAAGGTTTAACTACACGGGTCACATTGACGGTATACATCATTATCAGCCAACATGTCATAGATTATTAGACCACACGGTGTGGGCATGGAAACACGGCGTTGTTGTCAGTCCTGATCGATGTCGAAAGGTCGGTCAAAAACAAGTTTAAAATTTGGTCCTAAGTACCTTTACTAGCAAGGGTAAGTAGGGTCGTCTCCACAGGGAATATGTGGTTAGTGTTGATTGTAGAAACCTAGATTAACTAAAACTAAGAAAAACTATTGCTTTGATTGCGTTTTGAGATTTTTGATTGAGAATAATTAAGAAAGTTATCAATTTTAAAGAAAAGCAACCCCCTCCGGATTTCCGGTTCAATGATTCACCCAAGCCTGTTTAATTAGATAGATACCAAAAGGTCTTGTTAACGGTTTAGTTTGATTGATAATCAAAGACAAGTTTTTAATAATAACCTATGCAATTTAATTACCAAATCATAAGTGCCAAGAACCCACCCAATAACCAAACTACTCACGATGCAAGAAAACCGAATGCGAATGGTAAAAGATGAATAATTGCAACACTCACAATTCTTTTAAACAAAACTAAACCACAAGTATTCTTCAAGTTATGAAAAACAATCTAAAGAACTAAATAAACAAGGTTTGAGTTTCACATACATGAACCATCCACCCGGAGGTGGTCACAAAAGAATCTAGCCACTCATAATCATGATTTGATCTTCTTGGTTTTCTTGGATGTTTGATTGCATGAAAGATTGATGAAAATTGAGGTTGGGAACTCTAAAATTCGTCCTTGGGAAGTGGAAAACGGCTAGGGTTAGTGAATATCTCGTTTTGGGGTTGAAGATATCTTAAAATAAAGTGAAATCCTTAATTTTCGCGTGACTATCTGCTGTCAGCGCAAGGTTGCGCCCCCCCTGGCACAAGGTTGCGCCCCTGACTGACTAGCATCTGTATTGCGCCCAAACTGACACCAGGTTGCGCGAAACTGGTTTCTTCTTGCGCCAAGTACTGGTTTCTCACCATTTTTCGCATTTTTCAACTCCCAACTTGTGTGTAAGCTTCTAACCTTCATAAATCTTCCCGAAAACCTCCCGCTTAGCTTCAATATCCATCCGTTAAGCTTTGGGTACCTACAAATAGAAACACACTCAAAGTAACCATGTTTTATGATGATAAACACTTAAAACCTTATATTTACACATGTTAAAACACGGTTATTTACCCTTCTATCACATCCCCACACTTCACCTTTGCTTGCCCTCAAGCAAACCGTCACGGAATTACTCACCATCGTAACAATACCTCTAAACCCCTATACCGATGCAACCGTTTAAGTCCCAAGTCATACCCGTCCCATAGACTAACACAATCGAGATTGACAGTCCGACAAGCAAGTGATGCAATTTATAAAACTTAAGACTTGTCTATTCAAAACTAACATGCTTAGGATTACAACACATGCTACACGCCTCTCACAATAAATTCTCCTCTCGGTTTAATATCTGAACTAGCGTGTAATGTGCTAGCATTTATATCACTCAAAACCAAACATGAAATCCTGTAATCATAGGCTTGTATAACAATCATACCTCCACTGTATCATATAACACGACACGCGTCAAAAGGACTTTCGGTTTTGGGCTTAGGCTAAAGGTAGGAAATTTTTGGCTTATATTTATAGATTTTTATGTGGCAAACAAACGACCAAACCGTGACAACTTATTTGCAAAACATAACATACTTTTGGGTTGGTTTCTACCCAAGAACATAGACAATATTCACAACACTTTCTTTTTGTCTTTTTCTTTTTTCTTCTTTTTTTTTCTTTTTTTTTTCTTATTTTCTCAATTATTCAAAGCTGTCATCCACGGTCGCTATCAAACAATTCATGTTAGGTGGACAAACGAAAGGGTAAATAGGCTCAATAGGGCTACTAAGGGTGATGGTTCGGTAAACATAAAACAAGCACAACGGGTGTACGGGATATCCTAATGCCTTTATCATTCACATGCACATGTCAAACCACAGTCTCAGCATGCATCAAATCATACAAGTTCTAACACAGAATAACATGCGGCCTGCTCTCAACAAATGAAGTCATAAAGTAAATCATTCTATCATTCTACAGGCTCAAAATCTCACCAAGAAAGGGTAAAAGGGTTGCCGACATGAAGCATATACAATCTAAAGCATGTTACCCCTAAATAGACATCTCTTCTCAATTCTTTTATCCTAAAAACACTTGTCGGACCTACTCTCATGAAACTTAAAGGAACGACCATGACAAGCGACTATGTTAGTTTACTACCGGCAAGGAACCCATTAGTGATTGAAACATTTGGTTTTTATATCCATTTAGTTTACCTAAGGCGATGAAATTCTTTAAAATTTTCAATTTTTTCAGTTTTCATCGTTTTCAATCACTTTCAACCTCTTTTAAACTATGTCCCAAGCCTTTGCCTTCCCGGGTTGCCATATCCCCACACTTGGGCGACATTGTCCCCAATGTATAGTGTTTTAAAAACGGAACCCGGGAATACCAACTAACAACCCTCATGAGCGACCGTGCCTAACACAAATAGCAAAAACACATTCCCTAACACATAACTTGTTCACACCACCAATAACACGGATAAAAATGCAATAATAGAAGTGGAACAGACTTCCCTGGTTTAAAGCGTAGAAGTGTCATGCGTCATGTTCCACCACGACCGTATAGCATTTCATTCGCGGCCGTGTCCAAAAAGTACTCAGGTCAATCTCTATAATTAGTGTGTAAATCATCCCCGTCCAAATGGAGATTGAGTATGGACGGTTCTGACTGAACTCTAATCCGTGCATTGTCCACCACTGCAACTAGAACGTATTGGGACTTCCCCAAACATCCCCACACTTGGACCATTGCATCCGTAGAGATTAGTAACCTGATAACCTGCAACAGTACTCATGCAAAAACAAAACAAATATACACTACTCTACAACCTCGGGCTGCCTCCCGAGAGCGCTAAGTTTATAGGTCTTCAGCCAGACCGTACCTGATATACCCTCATGGTGGTTGAGTGGGATGCTTGCGTCCCATGGCCTCTACGTAGGTACCCCGCCAATGCTCTAGTAAGTCGTCCACTGTCTTCCACATTGGACCGGATAACTTTAACCTTCTTTTTGCATTATCAACTTCAGGCGGTTTCTTTTTCTTCTTCTTCCCTCGTGGCTTCCCTTTGTTTGTTTTAAACTCCTCATGCGCCACACTTTCCTTTTTCCTTACTGCTTTGCTCCCTGCCACTTCCAACCTGTCAACGAAAAAGCACTCATATTTTGTTTGAAGCTCCTTTGCAGGAGAGACATTCTCATCACCATTTTCAACTTTTGAGTATTCACCTGAAATAAAAGGATCAGTAGCATTTGAAAACACATTTAACCGTAATTCGCGATCACCAAACTTCATACTTACCGTTCCATCAACACAGTTTATAATTGCATGAGCAGTCGCTAAGAACGGTCTACCCAGAATGACTGGAGGGTGTGTGTTCTTTGAACTTGTGGCACAATCAAGAACTAAGAAGTCAACTGGGTAGTAACACTCTTCTATTTTCACAATTACGTCCCTTACAATCCCCCTCGGACACATGGGAGTCTGATCAGCCAACACCACGGTGGTGTTGACTTTTTGTAGCGGACCAAAATCATATTGGTCATACAGACTCCCTGGTAGAATACTGACACACGCTCCAAGATCCAACAGTGCCCTTTTTATTTTAAATTCACCCACTTGTACGGAAATAATGGGTGCTCCTGGATCTTGGAGTTTGGGGGAAGGGTACCCAATAAAACGGCATTCACGTTTGTAGTCAAATCAAGTTTTTTAGGAAACTTGTGAAGTCGTTTTTGGGTACTCAACTCTTTCAAACACTCCACATGATCGGGAATCTCTTTAATCGCATCAAGTAAGGGTAGATTAATTTTAGCTTGTTTAAAGCTTTCCCACCTTTCATCCCTTGGTGGGTCCCGATCATGTTGAGAACCCGATTCAGTATTAACATACTCCACCACCTCCTCAACTACTTGTGATGGTGGAGCTACCTCAACGCTACCAGTGTCAAAAGTTGGACCAACACTTACCGCATTGATGTGCACATTTCTTCCATTCTTTAAGCTAGATGACTGATGTGCTGGATTAACTGTGGTAGTGCTTGGCAATTTACCTCGATCTCTTCTCAGCTGAGCTAGATCTTCTGCTAGCTGCCCCAACTGTTTCTGCATTGCTTCCGAAGTTTTGTCTCTAACCTCATTATCCTTCTGAATATCCTTCATAAATGACATGATTGCATCTAGCTTCGAATCACTCGAGTCGCCTCCACCACCTGAAGAATTACCTTGCTGGTTGCCTTGATTCCTCCAACTCCCTTGATAATTGCTTTGATTTTGTTGTTGGTTGTTGGCTTGAGGCCCTTGATTATATTGGCCTCGATTCTGGTGACCTCCTTGTTGGTAATTTCCTTGCTGATTCTGATAATGCTGACCTCCTTGGTTAGGTACCTGAAAATTGGGGTTCAACTGATTAGCAGAATTACCATAACTAAAATTGGGGTGGTTTCGCAAACCTGGATGATATGTATTCGATTTCATATCATATTGCTTTCGATCACCGTACAATTGATTCACTTCATCAGTCTGACCACCCAACACAGCACACTCTCCGACTTGATGCCCTAACTCTCCACATTCAGTGCACACCGAAAACGTATTGGCGGTTTTAACTTCACCACCTTTTCCAAGGTTCATTTGAGCTACCTGATGCTCAAGCAACAAGTTTTGATGCCTCAACTTCTCGACCCGTTCCTCAGCTTCATAATCAACCGATTTCGCTGAACTCGATCTTGCCCTCCTGCTAGATTGTGCCTGTCTTTTCGAAGTGGCACTTTGTCTCTCTAAGTATGCCCAATCTGCAGCCTCGGTGTTCGTGAGAAACGTACCATTGCTGATGGCGATAAGATCTCTTACATCATCTGGAAGTAGCCCATCATAGAATGCCTTGATCAATTCCCATGTCTGAATTTCATGATGCGGGCATTTCCTCAGCAACTCCTTAAACCTTGTGAACGCCTCATGGAACGGTTCCCCTGAATGCTGTTGGAAAGCTCTGATTGCGTCCCGAGCTTCACTAGTTCTGTTCATTGTGTAATACTCCTCCAAAAATACCTGTTGCATCTCTTGCCAAGTGTAGATACTCCCCGGAGGTAATGTTGCGAACCATTGGCGTGCCTTGTCTTTCAAGGTAAATTGAAACAACATTAGCTTCACCTCATCCTTTGTGAACCCTGACCCTCCAATAGTCTGGCAAATTGAATCAAAACTTGCAATGTGCAAGTATGGTTCTTCGGTTCTTTTTCCATAGAATTCAGGCAAATGGCCTAAGTATTGAGGCCTCACCTCGAAGGGTCGATTATTAATCCCCACCGGTGTAACTATAGCTGATGAGTTGGGTACTATAACGGGTCGACAGTGACCTTCAACGCCTTGAATTGGTGCCCCTTGAACGACTTGTGGGACACCGTCCATAAACTGTATCTGCTCACCCCTAAACCGATTATTAGCTCTTCCCGCATTAAACTGCGGGACTCCATTATGAACTTGATTTTGTGGAATCGGCCGCTGGATATGATTTCTTTGGTTGACCTGTTGTTGTACCGGGTGTCCTTGATTAACATTATACCCTTCGTCGTATCTGTAATCAGCATATCTCCCATCGTACTGGTTTTGATAATCATCATTTTCCCAACCGGATTCCCACGTGTGAACACTGCCTTCTCTGTGGTTAGGATCCTCATCATACCCGTGTTGATGTTGTGGTTGGTTAAGACGAATAATTTCCCCATGTCGGAGATTTAGATTTCCAGGTTGGTTTTGTGGGCCTGGGTTGAATTGTGGAAATGGTTGTGATGGTGGTTGATTCTGGTTTTGGTTATTAGGCTGGTTTTGGTTTTGGTTTTGAGGGATTGGTGGATCTGGAATGGGAGGGATTGGATCGTTTTGGGCTTGGTTTTGTGGCTCTTGATCAGCCATTTCGTTAGCTGCTTGTTCAAGATCTTGAGCAACTGTTGATGACTGAGCTTTAGTTTTCACTGCTGAACGGAGAAGAACAAGATTCTGTCGAGCAGTCTTCTCAATTTCTGGATCAAATAAGAGCGGTGAGGACTTCTTTGAAAACCTGGTATGCATGCAACACGAGAATCACCTGCACACAGACAAACAAGAAACCAAGCGTAATACGGAACAAACAAATAAAAGACACACAAAAAGAAATATTTTCGGTTTTTCTAATTTTTAGGTTTTTTTTTTTGAATTTTTTTAATAAAAACAACTACTAACACTAAGCGCACCGATTCCCCGGCAACGGCGCCATTTTGATCGATGTCGAAAGGTCGGTCAAAAACAAGTTTAAAATTTGGTCCTAAGTACCTTTACTAGCAAGGGTAAGTAGGGTCGTCTCCACAGGGAATATGTGGTTAGTGTTGATTGTAGAAACGTAGATTAACTAAAACTAAGAAAAACTATTGCTTTGATTGCGTTTTGAGATTTTTGATTGAGAATAATTAAGAAAGTTATCAATTTTAAAGAAAAGCAACCCCCTCCGGATTTCCGGTTCAATGATTCACCCAAGCCTGTTTAATTAGATAGATACCAAAAGGTCTTGTTAACGGTTTAGTTTGATTGATAATCAAAGACAAGTTTTTAATAATAACCTATGCAATTTAATTACCAAATCATAAGTGCCAAGAACCCACCCAATAACTAAACTACTCACGATGCAAGAAAACCGAATGCGAATGGTAAAAGATGAATAATTGCAACACTCACAATTCTTTTAAACAAAACTAAACCACAAGTATTCTTCAAGTTATGAAAAACAATCCAAAGAACTAAATAAACAAGGTTTGAGTTTCACATACATGAACCATCCACCCGGAGGTGGTCACAAAAGAATCTAGCCACTCATAATCATGATTTGATCTTCTTGGTTTTCTTGGATGTTTGATTGCATGAAAGATTGATGAAAATTGAGGTTGGGAACTCCAAAATTCGTCCTTGGGAAGTGGAAAACGGCTAGGGTTAGTGAATATCTCGTTTTGGGGTTGAATATATCTTAAAATAAAGTGAAATCCTTAATTTTCGCGTGACTATCTGCTGTCAGCGCAAGGTTGCGCCCCCCCTGGCACAAGGTTGCGCCCCTGACTGACTAGCATCTGTATTGCGCCCAAACTGACACCAGGTTGCGCGAAACTGGTTTCTTCTTGCGCCAAGTACTGGTTTCTCACCATTTTTCGCATTTTTCAACTCCCAACTTGTGTGTAAGCTTCTAACCTTCATAAATCTTCCCGAAAACCTCCCGCTTAGCTTCAATATCCATCCGTTAAGCTTTGGGTACCTACAAATAGAAACACACTCAAAGTAACCATGTTTTATGATGATAAACACTTAAAACCTTATATTTACACATGTTAAAACACGGTTATTTACCCTTCTATCAAGTCCACGCCTACAAAACCACCCCCATGCTCCGCGTTGTGAACGGCGTTGTGCTTAGGGCTTGATGATTTCCACCGGCGTGGGGGCAAATGTGTGGGTGAGGTGGAGACTCTTGATTAGTGGGTGTAGTTTAGGTTTGTTTTGATTAGTTGATTTTTTTTTAATTTTTTTATTCTCTTCGACACCACTATCCCACCCCGTGCTTTTTTCTCCACGCCGCCATGCCCACATAGTTGACTCGTGTTGCTCCACGTCTTTCCTTCAAACCCCTCCACACCGTGTAGTCTTAAAATCCTATCTACCTATTGATAAACACTAACTTTTACTTATGAGTTAAATGTCATTTTAGTCCCTGTGATTTGAGTCATTTTGTTAGTTTAGTACAAAGATTTATTTTTCGCCTGTGGGTTCAAAAAGGTTTCACCATTGTCATTTTAGTCCACTGGGTTAACTTCATCTATATTTTCTGTTAACGGAAAGGGTAATTCGGTCATTTTATATGTAATTCTGTTAAGTAGAAGGGTAATTCAGTCATATAAAATGATCGAATTGCCCTTCCCATTAACAGAAAAAATGGATGAAGTTAACCCAGTGAACTAAAATGGCAAATATGATACCTTTTTGGACCCACATGCGAAAAATGAAACCTTTAGACTAAACTGATAAAATGGTCCAAACCACTGTACATTTATTATATTTACTCTATAATCACCGTAATCAAATAATCTCTCTTAAACACAATCCCAAATACTTTTTTAAACAAAGAACCCATTTTCTTAACAGCAAAGAAAGAACCTTTTAAAGTTATCATCTTTAGTTTAGATGACACACATTAGGCAAAGTCCATATCTTCTCCAACTCAAATTTGTTGTCACTTTCAAATTAAGATATTTATGGAATTTAAATCTCTATTATAGCATGGTCCTAGTTATGGTGACCCGAAAACAACCTTGATTTGAGGCTTAATATTGATAACAAAACATTTGACTTAAACGATTGCAACCTTTAGTGGTTTGGAGTGCAACTTGTTATTTGTTAACATCCTCTAAGATGATTTAAAAACCTTAGAAAATTGTCACATCAGAAATTTTTTTTAGCAGTCTACAATAGCGAAATTGTGACTTTTCGATTGAGGCTACAATAATCTCTTTAACATACGTTTTAACTACACTAACGACGACACTAAAATGATCAAACTAAAAAAATGAATGATATCGAGTACCTTTTTAATAGAATTTTTTACCGACAGAAAGATTAAAAGCCTCCCTTGAAGCCATACTTACACCCATATGTATGTCTACACATATGTCTTTATAAATAATCATGATTGATTTATTTTATCAACTTTATCTTGATTTTCTGATTTCTCACTGTAAGGCCGCACAGAGTGCAGAGGCAAATTAAAATCGGTAACATGTGGCAAGGTGTGGCACATCGTTGAGCCCCATTTCATGTCGTGCGGGGAGGGGCGACAAGTGACCAGTGGGGGCAATGGTTTGGGGTGGGCCCCTCTCTCCCACTAGCCAATCAATTATTATTTGGGTTTTTTATAATTTTTATCTACTAGTTGTGGTATGAGAGGCATATGATTTATGTGGCTTAGCACATTGTGACAAGTTAGAGGCAAATTATGGAAAGCGCTGATGTGGAGGAGATAGAAGTTGTAGCAAGTGACATGAAGCCTAAGCACTTCCTCCACTCTTAGGGATAGGCGGAACACAATGGGCCTCGGATGATGAAGTTGATGTGTTCGTTCAGTACCCAGGGAGCACCGCGCGGAACACAATGGGCCTCGGATGATGAAGTTGATGTGTTCGTTCAGTACCCAGGGAGCACCGCCCTGGGGGGTTATCATGTTGAATCGAGACTGTAGTGTTGGCAAATTGTGGAAAGTGTTGATGTGGAGGAGATAGAAGTTGTGGCAAGTGACATGAAGTCTAAGCACTCCCTCCACCCTCAGGGGTAGGTGGAACACAATTAGTCCCGGATGATGATGTTGATGTGTTTGCTCGGTACCCAGACAACACCGCCTTAGGGGGTTTTCTTGTTGAATCGAGACTTCGATGTTGGCCATACTTAACATATCTCCATCTCTTCTCCTCTCTCTCTCTCTTTCATCCTCGTTTTGAGAATGAAAATGATGAGACCGAAAAAAGATGATGTGACGATAATACAACTTAAGGATGATAATGATGGATTCCCTTTCACTATGAACAAATAATATGTTCTTCAAAAATATTATTTGCTAATCACCAGTCGTTACAATCAATGTTATTAATCGAGTATTTATCTATACACACTATACCTCATACGCTACCGCATAAGTTGCATTTTATGTATATCTCATATCCCTCAACAAAAAAAAAAAGAAAAAAAGAAAAACTGTAACCAACTGTTAACCATAATCTCACCTACACAACGAACTAACAAACGACCGGTTCGTCAAGTTAAAACTAACCGTACAATTCATCTCAATCGTCTTCTTCCTATCAACAATCTTCATAACATGAACTCTACCTTTCATCTTCGCATAACTCACAACCTCCATCACATCCATACCACTACTAACATTCAAATTCTCATACCCAACTCGCATCACAACACCAATAGATTTCATATTCTTCGCCCCAACACGACCTCCCGAAACATACCCATCCCCGATCGTAGCATTCCCGTACAACAAAACCGCGGTACAGTTATCGAACACAAACCGCCCAAAGTTCCCGTTGTCAACTGTTATTTCTGTTAACATGGTGATGTTGACAGGGGCGGATCTATAGCATTTTAGGGGGTTCCCAGGAACCCGTTCAGTTCGTATCTTATAGTGTTAAATCATTAAGAAACTTCTAAAGGAACCCTTTAATATTTTGA
Source organism: Helianthus annuus (assembly GCF_002127325.2). Classification (NCBI taxonomy): domain Eukaryota; kingdom Viridiplantae; phylum Streptophyta; class Magnoliopsida; order Asterales; family Asteraceae; genus Helianthus; species Helianthus annuus. The sequence continues at coordinate 162,921,807 of NC_035435.2, forward strand.
AAGGGAACCTTATAAATAAAGTTATGGATTGGTCTGGCGGTAACTATGCGCGCTGCCTAACCTAGAGATCCCGAGTTCGAGTCGGGTAAATACCTTTTTTCTCGTTTTTTTTAAACTCAAAAAACATTAGGGTTTAGTTTTCCCCTTTTCTGTTTACCCTCAAACCCAAACACGAACAGAACACACACTAAACACAGCGGCCGCTCCAGATCAGTCCTACCACTCATCCAATCGTCACAAAAGCACTTGCCAGAGCCACTCCAGCCTCAACGGCTCAGTCACGTAGCCCCTCCGGCCTTCCCTCAGTCCCTCACTTACTCACTCTCTTCGGCCCTTCACTCCTCCAGGTTCGTTTAAACTCTATAAGAGTATAAGTTGTTGATTTTATCTTTTAGTTTGTTGATTTACATGTTTGTTTTGGCATTCAAATTAATTTCTAGGTAAAAATTGTTGATTTTGACATTCAATTTGATGTAGCATTCGATATCCATATTCATATTCATATTAACTTGTTCAAGGAATAAAAAAATTAGTTTTTTGTTGCTTATTGAATCCGCCTATGAATCTTTATTATTTTGCCAATTTTTTATAGGAGTATGTCTATTTCTTCTTGTAGTTTAACTGCATAGAAAGATGTATTCTTAAGTTTTTATTCATCAAATTTGTGAGTGCTTATACACTTGCTGCTTAAGGTTCAAAAGCAACAGATATATGTATTGCAGTATCTTGCTTATAATGCATAGAAAATTGATGTAAAAGGAGAATTAATGTATTGTTAAAAATACATATGTAAAATAACCTATTGGTATTGTTGATGCTTAACAAAATCAAAGGTTGTACAATAGTACATTAGCATAGGCTGCTTGTTCATGACCAGATCATTCAACCCTACACAATTGCAAGTGTACAGGTGTGCGAGTACGCAAGTGTGTAGGTGTGTTAGCTTGATGGTATGAAGAAAATGGATTAGCCCGACATTATGCACAATTGTTAGATGATCGGTACATGTACTAGATTTTTGTTTATAAAAAAATAATACAGGCTGCTTATGAGATGAATGTTACCCGACCCGAACCGTCGAACCGACCCGAATTTTTTTATGTTCGGACATGTGAATTTGGAGCATTAAAAAAAGTGAACCCCTTGGAAAAAATTTCTGGATCCGCCACTGGATGTTGATCATGTTGATGATATGAGATGTTGAGTTTGTGTTATTAGTGTTAGTGAGTTCGAAGTTTTGGATGGAGACGGTGCGGATGCGGAGGTGAGGGTTATCGACGCGGAGAAATACGGATGCGAAGATCAGGAAGATGGTGCTGATGAAGACGATGGTGGCCAGTATGTATACGAGAGACTTGTTGGTTTTTTGGTGCTTTGGTTTGGTGAATGGTGTGATGGTTGTGTAGGGTTGTCCGTCGCTCTTTACGCCGGCTGGTGCGATCGGGATCATTTGGTTCTCTGCGTCGGCCATGTGTGTTTGTGTGTGTTTGTGTGTGTGTGATTTCAGGTGTGAAATATTTGTATGAAGGTGTGTGTATATGAGAAGAAGATGATGAGGAATGCCGGCATTAAATGGATTTCATATGATATACCACTATGTAAAGTTTCATATTAACCCTTTTGTTTTAATAATGTGTGTATAAGACTTTAATGATGTGTCCACTATGTGTTTTTATGTAACATGAACCGAAATCTTATCGTGTATGTTTTTTCAAACACGAACATGAATATGATAATAAACAGGTTAAACGAACCCGACTTGTTAAGACATGAAAAAAAATTACAAGCATATCGTAAAACCTGTTAGCACACGAACATGACATGTTAAGACACGAACTCGCCCTGAAGGGGTGGAGTGTGGAGTCTATGGCTGGTATATCATGTCAGACATGACTTGTTAAGACATGAACACGAAATAGGTAAACAAGAACACGACATGAAAATTAACAGGTTTTATCGTATCGACCTGTTTAAGATACGAAACATGTTAAGGGTCAAACATGAGCCTATTAAGGTCGTGTCATTTCGTGTCGTGTTTTTATGTCCGTGTCTGAAATTGCTAGCCTTAGTTTTATGATCGCGCTAAACTGGCCGGTCGAACCAGGAATCAAACACATAGCCGGATCACCGGTTTATGTTATGTCGTTATTTAACACAATTTGCTAAAACCTGGTGTTTTCAAAGGCTAGGTCAGGTTTATCTATAAAATTTAAAAGGTTTTCTTTAGCTGTTAGGCCACAGGGTGTGGCTTAACGCCACCCCGCCACCTCACCAATTATAGCGTCCTGGGGTGCCAACCACCATACCACCGCCGTTAAAGGGGGGCGCTATAGCCCTTCCGCCAGCGTGCTAAGGCCGGAGGGTGTGGGGGCGCCACCCAGGCCACATCATCATCTATAGCGCCCCTAGGCGCTATACACCCACACCCACCATGTTAATAAGGGGCTCTATAGGAGGGGGCTCCATCATGTTAACGCCAAGAATGAGATGGTCAGGTGGGGCCCAGTTGATTTAATCCAATGAAATCCTTTTTTTTTTAATTTTGTTTAATAGGGGGCTCCATCCCACACCCTGCAAGTTAAAGGGGGCGTGATAAAGCCCCCTGGCTGACGTGGATCCTACGTATCGTTTACGCGGCCTGATAAAGCCCCTAGGGGGCTCCAACTATACCTTCTAGCCTAACGGGCGTTTTTGGCTTGATCGAGGCATTTGGTCAAAATAAGGGGGCGCTATGGCATTGAGGGGTTTTAAACCATTACATGCAAGTTAAAGGAATGGGCTTTAAAGCCCCCTATGTGACGTGGCGCTTATGTGGCGTGATAAAACCCCTAGGGGCTTTATGGCACTCGGTATGGTTTCGGTGAAGTGATCGGGGCATGCCATTCACCACCGATTGGTGAATGGTTGCCGCTAAATCGGTGATGAACATTCGGGTCGGTGATAGCTTTTTTCGGTGTATAGTCACCGATGCAGGAAGAGGAGGGAAGGATGAGGGAGAGGGGTTTAGACCGTGGGGTATGGTGGGGCGGGGGTTTGGGCATGGGTTGACACGTGGAACTTGAAGAACTCAATACACAAACCCAAGTTGTAGGGGGTATGGTGGGCATGGCTGGGCTGGCGTGGCCAAGCCACGTCATTTTTTTCCTCCGTTTAGGTTGCGGAGTCTCTTCCTCATCGTCTTCGTCTTCGTCTTCCACGACAGCTTTCGCCACCGCCGCGATCGTTTGTAGAAATATTTCTGCACCATCGTCAGATGATGATGACGATTCACTTGAACTTGAGAACTCATTGCAAGATTGTGTTTTATGTGTTTGATATTGTGCGAGAAAAATGTTAAATATGGTAAGGTATTTATAAAGGAAAAAAAAATTTAAATGCCCCCAACGGCTAGTTTGATTTGGCCATTGAGAGCCCGCCTTGTCATTGTCATAGACCCGCCCCACGCCCGGCTTTAAACTCCCGCCCCTTGGGCCACGCCCCAACCCAAGCCCACCCGGGGTGGTGGCTTGGCGTTTTCGGCCAACCCACGCCCCAACCCAAGCCCCATACCCCATAGTCTTAATGGTGGGTCCCAACCCCTTTCAAACAATCACAATTTTTTTTAATTTTTACCACTCTCTAGGTATTTGAACCATACCCTCTGATCGAGTGCAAAATGGGAGTGGAATGAGGACTTGACATGGCATGCTATTATTGGGTAGAGAATAACTCAAACACCATAAAGTGATTGAACCATACCCTCCACCCTTATACCACACCCTCCCGGATATGAACCTAACATCTTTTATTTTAAGATAGTATTTAGGTTTTATATGATAACATTTGATGTCAGTACAATTCTCAAACCCTCCAGTGAACTAGCCGGTTAACAGTTTGGTGTCGTAGATTATTCTGGATCATAAATGATATAGTTAATTTAAGTAACTTGTATGGGTAAGAATGCATGTTATGTGTTTTATAGTAAACTGGTTACAATGATTTTGATACATAATATATACAAAACGTTGTTACATACTCACATAACTGAAACGACAAAAGCTAGAACGAGACCTAAGTTTGATATGTTTGAGTCAAGTTTTGATTCAAAAGTATTTAAAACTTGATAATTTAGTTCAAAGCATGATCGAAGCTATACCTTTTATATTCAATACTAAAGCAAGTATGTTTCTTTATATTTTTTTCTTAATGTTAAAACAAACCTTTATATGCATTGAATCCATACTTTCACACTAGTTTATGTCAAATTCGGTTTTCGGTTTTGGTACGATATCAACACCTTTCATCATTCATGCATCTTAAACAAAGTATAGTATTTGATGGGCTCAAATGCTATTAATAATACTACGAGGGAGTAAGTTTAGCAATACATAAACCCAAAGGGGTAAGTGTTGATTTCCTAATATCTCGTTTTCGCGTGGAGTGAGAACTCGTTGATTAGTTCAATAAGATACGATTAGAGGGTCAATGCCGATGCTGACCTCGCCCCAAGGTTTGTTCTAACATGTGACATATGGTTAAATTTAATCTAGTTTTTATCAATGTCAATATCAATATAAGTAATAAAAATAAATATTGTTTTTAGTTTATAGTCAATCTAGTTACATCGTCTATCTTAACCGTTATTAAAACACGACTCAAGTTGCAATAAAGAGGTTATAAAAATATAAGAATTAACTAATTAAATAATAACTCAAAATAAACGAGTCAAGGTTAGACCAACCAACGAAACATTTACTTTTTACTAACTTATGTTAGAAAACTATACAATTTTAATGATATAATATGTTGTTAACACTTTAAGCCAATTCATTGATAACCCGTCAAATTTAAAAAAAAAAAAAAAAATGTTTAGTTATTATATTTGTTGACATATGAATTGTGCTAGTTTCTAAGAAAAAGTATAAATAAGGACCATTTGAAATTTGTTGATTTATTGCAAGACGAACCTTCTTCATATATGTTATGAAATATGGAGTGAATTGAGATGCACGTTGCGTGTGGTCTATTATTAGAATTTTGATCCTTTCAATTTATACGTGTTTTTATTAAAATCCTCTTCAACACCTTTGATTATGTTGGTTATTTGTAATATTTTTCTTGACCAAATCTTTAATGTATCTAAATACGGTCAAAGATGATATTCTTAGGGGCTCTTTGTTTATATCTGAATGGATCCATTTAGAGCATACCTCTGAATCGGTCAGAGACTGGGTTGTTTGGTTCACAAAACCCTTACCTCTTAATGATTCCATTCAGATTTGATAACTCGCTGAATGAAACACTTGACATACATGCCCCTTCCTCCAATCTTCTCCACCCCCTCCACCATCTCCTCCTCCACAACCGTCGTCTCCCCCTCCATTGCTCCTTCACATCGCCGTTGCCTCCCCCTCCTCTGCTCCTCCACATCGCCACCACCTTCTCCTCTGCTACTCCACAACGCCACCGCCTCCTCCTCTGCTACTCCACAACGCCACCGCCTCCTCCTCTGCTACTCCACAACGTCGTCGGCCTCCTCAACACTATTCAGACACCTTATTGATCAAGGTCAATACCTTGTTCATCTCCATGGCTTTCCTCCTCCTCATCCGTCTATGACCACAGGTTCTTCTTCTTCTTCTTCTTCTTATTTTTTGTTTAATAGTGAAATTGTGTTTAGTTGTGATTTGATTTACAATGAATTGATGCTAATTTGATGTGCCTTGAGTTTGAATTGATTTATTGTTGTTGATGATGATTTATGTGCATTTGCTTCTGAGAAGTACTGAATTAGGTATTGTTTTAGAACTAATCAATTAGGTATTTAGTTTTGTTCAGAGGGGTAAAAATGTTATTTTACACAGTTATTCAGAGGTGTAACCAAACAGTACTTTACTGGTTCAGCACTTACTGGTTTAGAGCCTCTTACCCATTCAGTCCCCTCATTCATTCAGCACTTATTGGTTCAGATTAAACAAACAGCACCTTAGTCTGAGATGAACAGTTAGTATTCTTTATTTAGTACTTTTCACGAGTGCCTAATTTTTGTTGAGAACTTAGGGAGATCATTTTCATTTACTTAAGAATTTTGAAAACAAAAGGTCAAATAAGCTTATAAGCATAATGTAATGATGCCCTAGTAGATGTAGGTTATTGTTTATATACGTATCTACACATATGTGTGCATATTATTGTTAATTTTTTTTTTTAAACCAATTTGATCAAACCAAAAAATATATGAAAACATGTAGATTTGAGTAACATACTTCGAACTCTTTTCTTTATCAATGAACATTCAACCCTCTATTTTTACTATTAGACATAAAGTAATCTTAACACAACCCAAGCTCAATTTAAACATAATCAAATAAACATGACCCATAAATCAAAACATTTAAACTAAACAATTAATTAAATATATATTAACTAATACCCTTTAACAATATCTTCTCTTTTTCATATTTATGTATGAAGAAACCGTGGTTAATCGAGAGGTTAGTCCACGGGTCGAGTTTCGTCAAGTAGGGTTAATTTCTCTTTTCCTCGATCGATGGCTGGGTCGTTTTCTAATCTGTCACCTGCACAGTGAAAACACACCGTGACTCGCAACAAGGAGAATGGGGTGTGGGTTGCTCCTTGTTACCACCCTCCGGCGTGAGAATAATTATTTACTTGGGAAGCAAGATAAGTGTTTAAGTAGTAATTGTGAGTGAGCAGATTAGCATTACCTCAAACCTGGTTCGAAGTGAGTATTTATAGCCGAAGAGTGAAGGAGAATGGCCAATGGGCCGCTTGATGGGCCTAGGGCCCGACTGACAACTTGCAGCTTTTCGTAGACTTGACAAGAGCGCAGGTCACAGGAGTGTTGGGCGCACGCGGAGGTGTCACCACGTGTCCTGCTATACCGATTCCACGAAGGAACACCCGCCACGTGGCCTGCTGGGGTTGTCAGTCTGTCCATCACATTTTATGCAAGTGGGCTGAGCAGCTGCGTATTGGGTGGTCAACTGATCGCTGTTGTCAGTGCCCAGGCATACCACTTGCTGGTTGGTCACAAAAGTCAAAGTGACAGTTCCACTTGTATAACAATGGGATGCGGGCTTGCGCAGCTCCACTACATGCGGTAAACTGTGCGCATATAGACCAACACGTTTGTACGCCGCTCTGTACTTCCTTTGCCCCGCGCGCGCCCACGCAGGACCGCAACATGGAAGGGTGTTTTGACAGAAAGTGAATTTAGTAAACTACTATCCTCTTTAGTAGCAATCACCGCTGAAAACAACCATTTTCATACACAATGTGAGTTTCTCATCTTTTCCCGAGTGGGAAAGCAAACCGGGTTCGCATGTGCCCGTACGAACTGAGGTAAGTTCTTTGTCGATTGGGAAAATAAGTCGGGTGATTGTCATTCGCGCCTAAGCCTGGTGCGTGATTTAGGACCATACCCCTTCAAGTCCCCAGTACAGTGTTGCTTCCACGTGCATTTTGCAAGTGGGTGGAATGCTGGACTACTAAGTGCTCAAGAGAGGGAAATGTTGAATGTGTGTGTGTCCTCTTTAGAATCAGTTTGGAGAAGATACTACGCCGGGGCCTTTTGCTCTTGCTTCATGTTTATTAATTGGTCGGTTGATTTGAACAAATGGGATTTGTTTCAAAGTAAAAAGACATCGATTGATATCCATATGAAAACAACCTTGCACCAGCCGGTGCAAGTGTATTGCCTTTGATGTTGATGTCCTAGGTTGGTCGTTTGTTTGAGTTTTCTTCTGATAGTGCAAGTCATCTATCATCATTCGTGCTTGCTCAAAAAACGCAAAATAACTTTTTTTTAACCAATGGGTAGATAAACAAAGTCATAAGCAGACTTGTTACTACCATTGTTGAGCTTCATGTTCTCAATTTCACAATGATTATCAAAAGTCTACATCAAATAGATTCCGAGAATATCTTACAGCTGCTTAATGTTTATTAACTGGTCGTTTGTTTATTGTGTTCTTTCTCTTTGAATAAATGGGATTTGTTTCAAAGTAAAAAGAACACTGAAACCAATCGCTCTTGCTGTAGGAAACCGTGGTGCGTCGGTCGACGCAAGTGGTTTTGCTGCGGTGTCGTGGTTCACCATCTTTTCATGTGGTCAAATGAAAGTTGGTGTTTGAACCGCAGGCTATGTGGATTGTGTTTGTGGAACATGAGAATAAATAGTTCTCATCGCCACCATTTCCATAGCCATCTTATCATTTAGGCGGCACCACAGTAGTTTACTAGGCACCTCAAACGTTTGATCTTTTGTTTCCATAGCCACCGTTTCCATAGTCACATGCGGTTGCGGTTTACATTTCCCACAGCCACTGTTTCCATAGTCACATGCGGTTGCGGTTTACATTTCCCATAGCCACCGTTTCCATAGTCACATGCGGTTGCGGTTTACATTTCGCATGTACCACAAGTGGAAGTGGAAAGGTGTTTGGTTGTTTGATTTTTAATGCAAGCATGTGTACCGCAGGTGGAAGTTGGTATGATTTGGTTGGTGAAAAGGTGATGTGACTGTGACTGGTGCATTGACCGAGGCATTAATTGCACTGTAGCAGAAGCTGATTTGTTCGTCCATTGTCAGGCGCGTGGAGCATCACAAGCGCGTGGTAACCATCAATGAACTGTCGCCTGCCAGCTGGGGGTCATTGATTGGCACACAAAGCGTCCGTTCTGCACGTCGTGTCCATCGCATTAAATGCGAAGGGTATATAAAGGGATAACCTTTAGGGTTTCCCTTCAAGTTTTTTTGAAATTCAGCCGTTGCTCTCCACCTTCTTCCTTCTTTCATCTTCTCCGAAGATTGTCATTGTTTTCCGGCAACCGTCGCTCACCTTTCTTCTTCAATCTTTTACACATAGATTTTCATCGATGGCTTCACCATCAATACCATCACCACTGTCGTCACCGGTGGAAGAAAACGTTGAGAATGTCGAGGCCGGCGACGCTTTACCGATTTTGAAGTGGACGGTAGCGTCTTTCCGGGCATTGATGTTGAACGTCCGAATGTCGGACGAATATGGAGCCCGGTTTCCGGCAGAGGACGATACTACTGCTGATGCCCCTGCCGGCTACGTGACCCTCTTTGTCGATTTCTTCGGCGAGGGCAATTTCCGGATGCCGTTAACGGTTTTTATGGCCAATTTACTGGAGTATTATAAAATCCATATCTCCCAGCTTAGTTCGTTGGGGATGGTTCGTGTTCATCACTTCGAGTACTGTTTCCGATCCCAGGAGATTGAGCCGACGGTTGAGCATTTTCGTCGGTTCTACCAGATGCATGACCAACTGGGTTTTTATTCTTTCATCGCCCGCAAAGGGCGCATTTAAGATATTGGAACAGTCTCCTAAGGGCTTCACGAACTAGAAGTCCAAGTTCTTTTATGTGAAGGAGGCTCCGGTGGTGTGCAGGATGTCAATCCGGAGTGTTTTCCAAAACATTCCGACGGAGAAGTTAACCCTCCCTAGGGCTGTTCATGAGCCGAGCCGAGCCGAGCCAGGCCAAGCTCAAGCTCGGCTCGATAATAAACCGAGCTGGCTCAGCCCGGCTTGTTTTTTAAACCAAGTTGAAAATCTAAGCTCGGGCTAGGCTTGGTTTTAAACCGAGTTGGCTCGTCTCGGCTTGGTTTGGCTCAATTTTATAAAAAAAAAATTAATATATACCTTTTAAAATTCAGTAGCCTAAAATGTTATTCAATACTTTAAAAGAATATATTCAAAATAAGTTCAACCAAATACATTACAAACCAAAATCAAGTTCAATAACGCAAAATAAGTTTTAATTTCAATGAAATACAATATCAGTTCATTAGTATGGTAATCAACCTTCAAATATGCTATAGATATCAAATTACAAACATGTATAGATGTAAATAGTAATTAGTTTTTTTGTAATATATTATAATGTATATAAAATTAAAATTTATTATAAGTAAAATAATCCGAGCTAAACCGAGCCGAGCTACAAAGCGAGCCAAACCGAGCCAACTCGGCTTGTTACGAGCCGAGCCGAGCTAGGCTCACTTTTAAACCGAGCCATATCGAGCGAGCTTTTTCCGAGCTAAATCTGAGCGAGTTTCGAGCGAGCTCTGAGCCGCGAGCTTTTTGAACAGCCCTAACCCTCCCTACAACGGAGACTCAGGAGTGGTTTGAGGAGCTCCAGGCTATCCCCTTGGTTTCGGTGACCAACAAGGGATTACAGGCTCTCCGCATGATGTTGCGGTGGAAACCAAGTAGCAAGACGAAGCTTGTTTGCAGGGAGAAAGACGCAGGTAATTTCCTTTAACCTCTGTTTGTTAATAACATGTTTTCCCTTGTTGCTAACTTTGCATGCGGTTTTGTAGTGGTGCGTTTATGGTGCATTTTTGTGCCTGATAGTGAGGTGCAGATCGCCACAGAGGAATGTGGTGAGGATGAGGAAGAGTGGTATGAGACCACCGTTGGGAACTTCCGCGTGCCCGACCCAGCTACACTAAGGGCCCCTTTGCCGACAGGACCGGGTAAGTGGCATTATTTGCGTTTGCACTTTAAATTTTGTAGTTGTGTCATTCCTATTGAAATTGCATGTTACATGCTATACGCTCACTTGCGGCACTAGGAGTCCACCCGCAGTCGCGGGTGGTGGTAAAGCGGTCGCAGGTGGTGGGAAAGGAGCTCCAGCCACAGGCACGGTTACTAGCAAGGCTGCAAAGGCCAAACGCCTAGAAAATCCTGTTACCATTGCGGTGAAACAATGGTAACAGGCTAGCTCAGGTACTTTCCGCCCCAGAAAAACTCGATCTAAAGATTATGTCTTAGTCTTTGATACCCTTGAGGGGTTGGATGTGCTTGGGTCTACTTCGAGCGCAGGTGGTGCCGGTGCTAGTACTGGGTCCTTAATAGGGCAAAAGAGGAAGGTTGAGACCGCAACTGCTGGTGCGGTTCCAAAGAAGAATTCTATACGTCGTGGGAAGACGACGAAACTAGGTGCACGTCTTGCGCAACCTACAAAGGGTAAGTTCACATCTTTCCTGAAGATTGTCCTATGGAGTGTTGAACTTTCCTTACGTATGTTTTCTTTTTTGTAGTTGCCACAACCACAACTCTCCCTCCTCCACCATCTTCACCACGAAAGCCTGTGGGTTATGAGAAGAAGGTTGAGGAACCTGAACAAACTGTTCAGGTTGAAAACAGGGAAGAAACCATGCATGTGCATGACGCAGGGGGCTCTTCAATAAACCGGTGGATGAGACCATGGTTTATGATGATGTTTTTGATTCTTCTTATAACATCATCGACCCCACTGTTCAGCGGGGGTCTGGTGAAGGTAGGAATGGCAATGGGTCGGGCTTGGGCCGGGTATTGGTAATCCCAGGCCCGTACCCGGTTGTAATTCTTTGTCCCATACCCGGCCCGTTACCCATCGGGTATTTTTCGGGTAATTACCCGTCGGGTATCGGGCATACCCGCGGGTAACGGGTATACCCGTTAAATTTCTTAAAAATACCCGTTGGGACAAACGTGCAATTTTTACTTTGATGTTTATATAATTTACTATCTTAACGACTATAACAAATGAAAATATGATTAATAACTTACATATCATATTCTGACCACATATACTAAACTAAATTAAAATGATTATTTAATTAAGTAATTGTATCAGGACTACCTAATTGCATAAAACATCCGCATAATAAAGGGTGATAGCTTTCATATCCAATATACATGCTCAAAAATAAGTTATATGTTCACTAAATAGTTGTCAGATACATAGCCACATATGACTATAGAGAAGATAATAAGTATATGTACTAAGTTTTTATATATGGAAATCTATAATACGATACCTTCGGTTACCATTCGGGTAAATGGGTCGGGTATCGGGCGGGTATCACTAAATCCCATACCCGTACCCATACCCGAATTTTTTCTATTTTTAAGCACGTACCCGGCCCATACCCATTGGGCTTCGAGTATACCCGGCCCGTATGTTTCGGGTTTCGGGTATACCCGTCGGGCTTGGGCTTTTTTGCCATCCTTAGGTGAAGGCAAGGGGGTGCAAACTCAAAAGTCTCCCATCTTTGAATTTGGCTCCAGCTCCGGCACGGGTGGAGAGGGTGATTGTCACACCCCTATTTTCCACATGTCACCGGTGGGCCCGGTGGGGGTTCCGTGACGTAGTTAATATCGTCATAGTCAAACAATACAAAATATAAATGCACAGCGGAAGCAAAAGATAGATTTATTTCAACCAAATAGAATTGTAATATCAAGTATCACAACAGTTGAAATAGATCCACAGGCGGGTCAAAACAAAGAGGGAACTTTTATTCAACAGACTTCATGCATCCTAAGCTTGCGAGACTTTTATTGATGCTAAGGAGTGGCCAGCCTATTACACGTAGTACCTGCACTTAGCCTTTTTGGAAAATACGTCAGTTTACACTGGTAAATACAATTTAACTGACTCATTTTGAAAAGGTTTAAAATTGATTTGAATGCCCGCGGCACAAAACTTTTTATAACTTGGGATAATTATTGGCTTATAATCTTGTAAAATAATTACATGTTTGTTATGTGTGCAGTTGCCCGGGTCGTGCCGGGTTAAAGATTAACAGACACACCACTTAGTATAGTTCTGACGCAAGACTTCTCTCGTACCGACGATTATACTTTATTCATTTGAATGCACTACGGGGTACGCCTACACCCGTGTGCTAAGGTTGTGGCCATTCTTTGAATGATGCCAAGGATATCCGGGACATGGTCATTAAACCCCCAAAGGCGTTAAACAAACAAAACAAAATTTTTAAACGGGTCATTTTGGCCACACTTAACCACCGACCGGTTAAGGTCAATTACCCGACGAAGCGGTATTTTATATATCGTACCCCAAGCCCGTATATGGGAAAATAAGTTAAATGTATTTACCTGAGCTAAATATAAATTTAATCATAGCCGTATCAAATCAGCAAGTACAAATAGTTTTACTGGGCTCCTATATCTGGAATGAAGGTTTTTAAATAACCTATTATAATCCTAACGGGTCTTTTAGTTCAGCCTAAGCTTAGACCGGTTAGCTTTAAAAGAAGATTACGGTTTAAACGCATGATAAGGAGAAGACCGTTATAGAATGTGGTTTTGACCCAACAAGCTTGCATACTTGTTTAATATGGGTAACTTAATCACATTCTGGATTTTGAGACCGAAATAATATGGTTTGACCCGTTTCGGCTAAAATGGGTAAACTAGTTACATAAGCCGATCCGAACGCGTAAAGTGCGTAACGAGTAACCATAAAAGTCATATACAAGTTTCCTAAGTTAATATGCCTTAAACATGTTGTGATATCAGAATGATACCTTCCATTATGCCCCAAATGGTTTTAAACCCAAACTATGCCTTATAAGGGTATTTTGGTCATTTTAAGGGTGTAAAAGAGTTTAAATAGTATTCTGAGTTACAGGTCTGAATAAATTAGCAAATATACTCATTTTATTAAGTCATAACAGTAGGGTATCAATTATATGTGAAATTTATTACTTATAACCATACTATGCTTTGTAGGGGCATTTTGGTAATTTCACATAGGCCTAAAAGGTCAAAACTGGAATTCTGAGTTTAAAATATTCACCTACTATTAAAATATAAAATTTTACTGAATACATTAGTAGGTATCATCCCCATATGTTTAAAAAGGTTTTATTACATACTATGCGTTAAAAATGCTTAAAAAGGCGATTTGGAGCCATTTCCGGGTTTGGTATGGAAAGCTGATATTTTTAAAATTCCAGAAGGCTCAAAATACTTTATTTAACATTTTAGATCAGTAGAAAAAGGTTTGGGGTCAGTAGGATTTATAAAACTCATTTTATAGCCCAAAAGGCAAAACCGGCATTAGCCGAATTAAGCTTAGAACACTAAGTTATGCTCAGCCTAAAATTGAATAAAAATCTTTAAAAATCCCAAAATATTATTTTATATCAGTAGGTACAAAGTTTTGTATAAAAATTTGGGTTTAGATAGGCTATATGCAATTTACGCCCTTTAATTACTAAAGAAGCTTCTAATTACGCTAATGAGCATAACTCTTAATCTATACCTCCAACTGATCTCAAATTTTAGGTGTAAGCTTATAAATTAGTAGCTAAGGTGTCTACCCTTTTATCTTTTCAAAAATCATATTTTAAGGTCATTTGGGCATAATGGTCAACATATAAGCATTTATCGGAAACATGCATGCGAATAGGATATCTAATGAACCAAGTTGTATAATCACAGAGGGTTATACTAACATATAAATAGGTCCAAAAGAAGCTCTAAGGCAATCCTAAACTTGGCTTAAACGGGTCAGATCTGAAAGTCAAAGCAGAAGTCAAACTATGCGACTTTCGGTTCCAAACCGAGCCTAAGCTTGGCTTAAACAGGTCAGATCTGAAAGTCAAGGTGAAATGGGACGCCCGTAGGGTTATTTTTAAATATAATTATCCATTGTTGACACTTTGGACCCTTATATTCACATAGTTTCCCTGTAACACCTCGAAAAATTTCGTCCAATAATGTCTTGACACGTGTCATAAGGTTCCGGTATGTGAAAACATACTTTAGGAGGACTAAAAGTGACAAACAGTGAAAACTATGGAACGTAAGGGTCCAAAGTGTCAACAATGGATAAATAGGCTCTATGATAACCCTACATAATGTTTATAACCTTAAACGGATGGTTCATGGATCATACGACGCGGAAATTGCACAAAAGTGAAGTATTGCAAACTATAGGGGCCAAAAGTGTCAACATGTTTAATTTATACCTCTGAGTGAACTTTTGGCAGACCCGAAGCTTCGTAAAGCTAAAATATACTCACTAGAATGTGTGGTTAAAATTTCATGAAGTTTCGTCAACGTATGAGAAAGTTATGGCCAAAACCGTAACTATAGGGGCTAAAAGTGTCAACATGTTGAATTTATACCTCTGAGTGATCTTTTGGCAGACCCGAAGCTTTGTAAAGCTAAAATATACTCACTAGAATATGTGGTAAAAATTTCATGAAGTTTCGTTATCATATGAGAAAGTTATGGCCAAAACCGTACTTGAGGGGTTAAAAGCGTCAACGTCGAATTTTATGGCTTTTCGGGCGAGCGCAAAGTTAAACGAGGACATTACCATGTTGGTAAATGTCCAAGGGTTCTTAAAAACCAGATTCGGGGGTTTACGAGTCAAGATAAATGGCCAAATCGTCATAACCAAAGTACAGGGACCAAAGCTGCAACTTTAAATCAAAGTTTGGGAGCTGCAGGGCTGCACAGTTGCAGCAATTCGCGAACAGGGGGCTGTTTAGCCCGAATTATGAGTGCTTGACAGCTTTTTCCACCTCTAAAACCCACCAATGGATGGCCATGCATGTCTTGGACACCTGTGAGCTTCCTATAACAGCTGAAACCTCCTTAAATCAGATTAATTCATCAATTCTTGAGCACTTGTGTAGTAACCAAGATCAC
The DNA here is from genome assembly GCF_002127325.2 of Helianthus annuus. Taxonomy (NCBI): domain Eukaryota; kingdom Viridiplantae; phylum Streptophyta; class Magnoliopsida; order Asterales; family Asteraceae; genus Helianthus; species Helianthus annuus. The sequence goes on from NC_035435.2 coordinate 162,937,296, forward strand.
TAGCAAACTTCAAAAATTCACAAGAGCTTTCCAGGAGCTTTCTGATCGTCAAGGCAACTTCCAAGTGCTATCTAGGCATCAATAGGACCTTTGTAAGCTTTCAATTCGTTCTATAATCCGTTTTTGCTTTGATTATTAGTAAAAGTCAAACTGGGTGTTCATAAGCTTTGACTTTTTGATTAAACGGATTTCTTTCAGTCATTTCTCGAATTGAAACTTGTTATAGATTGGTATTTATGTGGGAAACAAACCCTCTAAAGGGTACTATCTGAAACCCACTATATGCATGCTAATTGTCGAGTCAAACATGGTTCTAAAAAGTCAACAGAAGCGATTTTTGTGAAAAATGACATGAATAATGATATAGATGACATGCAATCTGATTGATCATCATAAATAACTTGTAATACATATAAGAATGTGTTTTAATCATCATCAACTCGACAATCTATAGTATAGCCACGAATCGGAACCGAAAGTCTTGTAAAACGATTATTTCGTAGACTATCGATTCGGATTCGTACATGCATGTTCGAGATCTGTATTGGAAAGTATTTTTGACTATTTTTATTTTAGTTAAACTTTCTGGAATTTTCTTTGATTGAGTCTATGCTTAGCCTATTCGAATGCATGTTTCCGGTTTATGCATAAAGTTGACTATTTTGCCCTTTTTGATTTAAAACGGGGTTTTTGGAAAAGTGAAAGGATAGAAATCTTTATTTTTAATATATGAACTTGCACCGAAAGTTTCGGATCAGTTGGTGGTCCAGATTGTGAGTTATGGCCATTAGCGTAAAACTATATTATAAATTTACATAAACGGTCCTTTTCGCGTAGAACCCGTTTCTGGCCAGGTTTTGGTATAAAACTTTTTACCAACAGATGTATTATAATATTCTGGGAATTTTGATGATTTTTAATTAATTTTTGGCTGAACGGATCCTAGATCACCTAGTCATTTCGGCTTATGTCGGTTTTGACCGTTTTAGCCATAAAATGAGTTTTACACCTCCTTTTGACCCGAAACCTTTTTCTACTGATTTTATATGATGAATAAATTATTATAAGACTTCTGGAAATATAAAAATCTCAGGTTTAATTTGAAAACCCGAAAACGCCCTTAAATCGCATATTTAGCGTTTTAAGCGCATAGTAAGCATTATACTTGTTTTAAACCTATAAGACTTATACCTACTGATGTAAATTGCATATTTTCATATAATAACAGTAAGTATAATATTTTGAACCCAGGTTTCCAGTTTTGGCATTTTTAGCCCTTGTGAAATTACTAAATTGCCCCTACGGTGCATAGTTTGGTTTTAAATGATATATTTGATATATGGGTCATACCCTACTGATATAATATGTTATATTAAGTATATTTACTGTATGAACCAGACCCGAAACTCAGATTTCTAATTTTACCCTTTTATTGTCTTTAAATGACCAAAATGCCCTTCTAAGGCATAAATTGAGTTTAAAATTATTCCGGGCAATATAGAACATAACTTACTGATATAATATCATATTCTAAGCATATTAATTCAGGGAACTTGCATTTGAATCTTTTGGCTACCCGTATCGCCCTTTTCGCGTTCGGTTCGGTTTACGTAACTAGTTTGCGTAAATTGACCGAAACGGGTCAAACGATATCATTTTTATTTCAAAATCCAGAATGTATTTAGTATACCCATATTATACAAGTATTCAAACTTGTCGGGTCTAAATCACATTCTATCCGGTCTTTCGCTTAATCGTGCGTAAACCGTATCATTCCTAAAACTAACCGGTCAAAGCTTAAGCTTAAATAAAAGGCCGTTAGGAATCTAATAGGTTAATTATAAACCTTTGTTCCAGATTAGGAAGCCCGGTAAAAGCTACCAACACTTGTCGTTTGTGACTTATACTTGCTCAGGTAAATACATTTTGACTTATTTTCCCTATACGGGCTTGGGGTACGGTATTTAAAATACCGCTTGATCGGGCGCACAAGTCCTGCGCCCTATGGGTGTACAGTCTTGAATAGCTTGTGTGATTTCGTTTAAACAGTCTTGTCTTACTTAAAGGCTTTGGGGGGTTATTGACCATGTCCCGGATATCCTTGGCATTATCTTACGAGATGGCCACGACCAGAGCACGGGGTGTAGGCGTACACCCGTCGTGTATAACTCTTTGATGTGGTGTGTCAATTAAATCTCTAGCCCGGACAGTAGATCCCGGGCCACCAGAGATATAAGTGCATGTAAATCGTTCACAAGTTTATATTATATAATTATCCCAAGTTAATAAAAATATTTATGCCTTGTGCATTTAAATAAATTTTCAATCATTTTCAAAATGAGTCAGTCGATTTGTATTTACCAGTGTAAACTGACGTATTTTTCCCAAAAGATTAAGTGCAGGTACTATACGGAAATAGGCTGGCTGTTTCCTAGAGAGCGTCCACAATAGTCTCGCAAACTCGGACGACTTTTATCTGTTGAACTATTTATTTCTATTTTTATTTGATCCGCCTGTGGATCCATTTCAACGACTGTGATATTTATTATTGCACTTTAAATAAAGTTGAAATGTTTCTATTCTGCTTCCGCTGTGCATTATTATATTGTGTTGATTGTCTATAACGATGCCAACTACGTCACTGTACCCCACACCGGGCCCACCGGTGACACGTGGAAATGGGGGTGTGACAGGTTGGTATCAGAGCCAACGCTGAGTGAATTAAACACTATCCTAACGTGTTTAATCTCAGTTACACAATTGCACATTCCTCGATTTTCGAGTCTAGACAAAGAACTTAGGAAATGTTCAACATTTCGTTTAATTCATTTTTAATTATTATTGCATTGTCTTATATATATGTTGTGCAACTTGTTTGATTTTGACAGGATCAGGATGCCGCCAAGGATGAGAGGTCGTGGAGGATTTCCTACATCGCACGATCATGAGGCTGGTCCCTCGCATAGGCGGGCCCCATCTGCTACACACCACACAGCCGCCAACGACCTTTGGAGGTCTTTTGCCGAGCCTGCTAGGCATTCGGTTTCCGCGAGCACTTCTCCGTCATTACCCCACTCGTTTGGGCCCCATTCGGAGAACGGGCCCCATGATTCGCTTGGATCATACATACCGTTGCACCAGTCACCGCACCAGCATCCAGCGCCAGCCTACCAGGGTTTGTATAACCCTAATGCTTATGTGGAGGAGCCAGTGGGCCATAACCCACTTGGACAGGAGGACCACTTTTCTGGTGGTCACGAGATGGACGTAGACGAGGAGACGGACCCTTCGCTCCCACCATCAGGTACACCAAACCACCCGATTGAGATATCGGATGGGTCGCCATACACAGGATCACCATTTAATGGTGTGGACAGCTTCCAGGAGAGGTTTAAGCAGCATGATTGGTACTTCACCCCTAGCCACAACTCTCCGATGCTTCAATCACTCCATGGTACTCCGATGCTCCAATCGCTCCATGGTTCACCGGTGCACTCACAGCACCACTCGCAGCATCAGCAGCTCCAGCAGCAGCCGCCTCTACCGCAGGACCTATCTGAGGCCCTGTGGCGTGACGTGATCACTCCGTCACCACCGCCGCCGCCAGTTTTACCTCCTCCGCCTCAGAGGCCTAGGAGGAATGCGCGCATGTCTACGCGCGGAGGGATTCGCATAGGCACCCCTCCACGTGTTAGTAGCAGCCGCTACACGTCTCTACCCGGGGAGTCTGAGACAGGGGAGTCTCAGCATCCCGTATCGGAGGTTACTTCTGTTCCGATCCCGCCTCTGCCGCCGCAGAATTTTGGAGAGCCGATTCCGGCTTATGCTAGTGCCGCTCAGTTCAACCCGTTCGAGCAGGTATTCCCTCAGGGTTATGATTACACGGGAGACCCTTATTGGCAAGCTGTGAACTACAGCTCACTCCCACATAGTGGTCCACTTGGAGACCCTTGGGCTGCTGGCCCATCTACTTTTGGTTACCCTCCGGGTTACCAGCAGCCACCGCAGCCGCAGCCTTACCAGCCGCCGCAGCCGCAGCACTACCAGCCACCACCACCGGCGCCTATGATGTCGCCGCCGCAGGTTCAGGAGATCCTGCAGGGGATTGATAGCATGCGACGCGAGTTTCAGCATAATATGCGAGAGGATCGCCGACGCACCAGTGGCATGTTTAAGAAGGTATTTGATTTGCTCAAGGGTAAGAGCAAGAAGGATCGTTGAATCCTTCGATTATCATTTCATGTACTCATGTCCCTGCGTGGACATTTATTCCAGTACTCTACCCCTGCGTGGGTATATCTATCTTTCTCTACCCCTGTGTGGGTATGTTATCCTGTTGACCCCTGCGTGGGTTTGTTTTATTTTATTTTGTTATTGTTGTACTTGTTTAGCCCCTGCGCGGGCATGTTATTCATGCTAGTTATGTTATTTCAAAGTCCCGTTTAGGGCAATTATGTACTGGTATTTTAGTGGAATTTAAATGGTTAATTTGAATTTATCATTTTATTTGTATGCATGAATAATATTAAAATAATGGAAAATATCAATTTTTATTTGATTTGCCATTTTATAAGAATCTTAGTAAGGTACAACCTAGCCTGAATGCCTTATTAACAGGCCTGGCTCTGATGGTAAAACCTGGTTGAAAGGATTCAACTCCCTGTTAACATCTGAGAACATGTTAACATTCTGGCTAAGCGTGATCTGTAGAATCACACAAGCCGCCCTTTTTAATAAACTATCTACAGATTATATCTGTATACAAGTCTATTAATGACTTGATACCTACGGGTTATGACTATGTCATATAGTGGCAGTTGTGGTCTATGACTCCCTGCCTAGTGAAGAATTTTCTACAGATTTTTGTCTGTATACAAGTCTATTAATGACTTGATACCTACGGGTTATGACTATGTCATATAATGGCAGTTGTGGTTTATAACTCCCTGCCTAGAAAAGAAATATCTACAGATTTTATCTGTACACAAGTCTGTTAATGGCTTGATACCTACGGGTTATAACTATATTACATAATGACAGTTGTGGTTTATGACTCTCTGTCTAGTAAAGGATTATTTGTTTAATTATACAATTTATAATCCTATAAAAATCTAAATTTATAATTTAGTAATTGTCCGTTGTGACTAGGCCTATGGTGCCAATATATATATTTTCATTCCTTGATTGCTAATAAGAGCCTGAATGAAATTTATTAAATTAACTGCTAAGGTTTTTGATACCATGGTTAATAAATCGTCTAGGACGATAAAACTGTTAGGTTCTAAATAAGACCTTGTCCTTTATTGTAGCTTAAAGCTACGATGGCCAAATCGGAAGAAACCAATAGTCATTCTGGGGAACGCTCAGATAATGCAAAGATTCACGTTACCGGTGCAGAATTGCAAGCACTGATTGATAATGCTGTCGCCAAGGCTATGGATAGGCAGTTCAAAGAATCTAGTGGTACTCAGAGTAGAACCCGCTCAGTGACACATGTCAAGGCTAAGACTCATTCTGGGGCTCATAGTAAGCCGCCGTCTAAAAAGAGTGAGCCGAAGAAAGCTGAGGATGATAATCATTCCTCCAACCACAGCAGCGTCCCAAAGCAGGAGATTGAGCTGAAGCATGACACGTACAGCAGGTCCTGTACGTACAAATACTTTGTATCTTGCAAGCCCAGAGATTTCACTGGGGAAAAGGGAGCCGTCGATTGTATGACGTGGATCGACGAGATGGACACTGTAGTTGATATCAGCGGGTGTGCTGATAGGGACGTCGTGAAGTACGTGTCCCAGTCATTCAAAGGAGATGCGCTAGCATGGTGGAAGTCACTCCTACAAGCTGCCGGTAAGGCCACACTGTACGGTTTATCATGGGAACAGTTTGTGGCCCTGATTAAAGAAAACTTCTGTCCGCAGCACGAGGTGGAGCGAATTGAATCGGATTTTGTATCCTTAGTTATGAAGAACCTCGATTGTCAAGCGTATCTTACTACGTTCAACACGCTGTCTCGTTTAGTGCCTTACTTGGTGACCCCGGAGCCACGTAGGATTGCTCGATTCATTGGGGGTCTGGCACCGGAGATTAAAGCCAGCGTCAAAGCTTCAAGACCTACAACATTTCGATCCGTAGCGGATCTATCCCTCTCCCTCACTCAAGACGTGGTTAGGTTGAGAGCTATGAGGAGCTCTGAGGAGAACAAACGAAAACGTGAGGATGACACCTCACGGAGATCTGAAAAGCGACATAGAGGGAACAACGACCACAGGAAAGGGTCGGGGTCTAGGAAAAATGATCATCAGTCGGGTGAGAAACCCAGATGCAAGATCTGCAGGAGGCACCACTTTGGGAGGTGTCGGTTGGAAACGAAATCCCAGTCTTTCGAGAAACGTTGTGGAATCTGCAAGTCCACAGACCATAAAGCTGTGGATTGCAAGAAGATGAAGGATGCAACGTGTTTTGGTTGCAACGAGAAAGGGCACATTCGGCCCAACTGTCCAAAGTTTGCGAAGAAGGCCGAGGAAGGGAAGAAGACTAATGCGAGAGTCTTCAAAATGGACGCAAAGGAAGCAGTCCTTGACGATAACGTCATTACCGGTACGTTTCTTGTAAACGATATTTTTGCTAGAGTTTTGTTTGATTCGGGGGCTGATAAGTCGTTTGTAGATAATAAGTTTTGTAAACTGTTGAACCTTCCTGTTAAAACCTTAAGTGTAAGATATGAGGTGCAATTAGCCGATGGAACCATAGAAACCGCCTCAACTGTTTTAGATGGATGTGTTATATCCATTAGGAATCATTCCTTCCCGTTATCCTTGCTTCCCTTTAAGCTAGCTGGATTCGACATAGTGATAGGCATGGATTGGTTGTCGAGTAACCAAGCCCAGATTCTGTGCAATAGAAAGCAAGTAATAGTTAAGACTCCGTCTGGTGAGTCACTTACTATTCAAGGAGATACCCAGCATGGATTGCCGGAGCAAGTGTCCATGCTCAAGGCATCCAGGTGCATGCAGAAGGGATGTGTCATTTATATGGCACAAGTTACCATAGATGAGCCGAAGCCGAAGATTGGAGATATTCCTGTTATTTCGGAATACCCTGAAGTGTTTCCTGAAGAACTACCCGGATTGCCACCGGATAGACAAGTAGAGTTTCGGATAGATATCATTCCAGGCACTGCACCTGTAGCAAGAGCACCATACAGATTGGCACCAACGGAGATGAAGGAGTTGAGGACGCAGTTGGATGATCTATTAGCTAAAGGTTTTATTAGACCTAGCTCATCTCCTTGGGGAGCGCCAATCTTGTTCGTTAAAAAGAAGGATGGTTCGATGCGTCTGTGCATCGATTACCGTGAGCTTAACAAAGTCACTATCAAGAATCGGTATCCGTTACCCAGGATCGACGATCTGTTCGATCAGTTGCAAGGAGCAAGTTATTTCTCCAAGATTGACCTAAGGTCAGGCTATCATCAGTTGAAGGTCAAGGAGGAAGACGTACACAAGACCGCGTTTAGGACTCGTTATGGACATTACGAGTTCCTAGTGATGCCGTTTGGACTCACTAACGCACCAGCCGCGTTCATGGATCTCATGAATCGTGTCTGCAAGCCTTATCTAGATAAATTCGTCATTGTCTTTATTGACGACATCCTTATCTACTCGAAGAGCCAAGCTGACCATGAGAAACACCTTCGTTGTATTCTCAAACTTTTGCATCAAGAGAAGCTTTATGCCAAATTCTCGAAGTGTGAGTTTTGGCTTCGGGAAGTCCAGTTCCTTGGACATGTAGTAAGCGAGCGTGGTATCCAGGTAGATCCCGCTAAAGTCGAAGCAGTCATGAATTGGCAGGAGCCGAAGACGCCTACGGAAATTCGCAGTTTCCTTGGATTGGCAGGGTATTATAGGCGATTTATCGAGAACTTCTCAAGGATTGCTGCGCCCCTAACCTCATTAACCCGTAAGAAGATTAAGTTTGATTGGGGCCCTAAGCAGCAGGAATCCTTTGATATCTTGAAGAAGAAGTTAAGCAATGCACCAGTATTGACATTGCCCGATGGAATAGAGGAATTTGTGGTGTACTGTGACGCATCACATACTGGCATGGGCTGTGTACTCATGCAGAAAGGAAAAGTCATTGCCTACGCTTCACGACAACTCAAGGTGCATGAGAAGAACTACACCACCCACGATTTGGAATTGGGTGCAGTTGTATTTGCTCTGAAGCTATGGAGACATTACTTGTATGGAACCAAGTGTATCATTTATTCAGATCACAAGAGTCTTCAGCACTTGTTCAATCAGAAGGAATTGAACATGCGTCAAAGGCGATGGATGGAAACCTTGAATGATTATGACTGTGAGATCAGATACCATCCAGGCAAGGCAAATGTGGTTGCCGACGCCTTAAGCAGAAAGGAAAGGGTAAAACCGATCAGAATCAATGCCAAGCGCATTGAGATAAGAAATAATTTGAATGAAAAGGTATTAGCTGCACAGAAGGAAGCTGTGCTGGAAGCTAACTATCCTACAGAAAAGTTAGGAGTAACTGAGGAGCAGTTATCCTGCGATAAAGATGGAATGCTACGCCTAAACGGACGAATATGGGTTCCAGTATATGGAGGACTTCGGGATGTTATCCTTCAGGAAGCCCACAGCTCTAAATACTCAGTTCATCCTGGAGCTGATAAGATGTACCAGGATTTGAAGTCAAACTACTGGTGGATTGGTTTGAAGAAGTCAGTAGCTGAGCATGTAGCCAAATGTTTGACTTGTGCGCAAGTCAAGGCTGAGCATCAGAAACCGTCAGGTTTGCTTCAGCAGCCTGAAATTCCCAAATGGAAATGGGAAATGGTGACAATGGATTTTATCACCAAGTTGCCGAAGACGAAAAAGGGAAATGATACCATATGGGTCATAGTTGATAGACTGACTAAGTCAGCTCATTTTCTACCCATCAAAGAGACGTATAGCTCAGATATGTTAGCTCAATTATACGTCGATAAGATTGTAGCATTGCATGGTATACCTGTATCTATCATTTCTGATAGAGATACGAGGTATACGTCGCATTTTTGGAAGAGTTTCCAACAGTCGTTGGGCACTCGTTTGAATTTTAGTACGGCTTATCATCCTCAGACTGATGGTCAGAGTGAGCGTACTATTCAAACCTTGGAAGACATGCTTCGTGCATGTGCGATTGATTTAGGTGGTAGTTGGGATAAGAACCTACCGCTAATTGAATTCTCCTACAACAATAGCTACCATTCCAGCATAAAGGCTGCGCCTTTTGAGGCCCTATACGGTAGAAAGTGTAGATCGCCCATTTGTTGGGCAGAAGTTGGAGATGTCCAGTTGTCTGGACCAGATATCGTCTTTGAGACGACAGACAAGATCGTTCAGATCCGTGATCGTTTGAAAGCTGCCAGGGATAGGCAGAAAAGTTATGCGGATCCTAAGCGCAAGGATTTTCACTTCGATGTAGGTGATAAAGTATTGCTTAAAGTATCGCCCTGGAAGGGTGTGATGCGATTTGGAAAGAAAGGCAAGCTAAGCCCGAGATACATAGGACCTTTCGAGATAATCGAACGTGTCGGGGCAGTCGCTTATAAGTTAAACTTGCCTGAAGAGCTTAGTGCTATTCATAATGTGTTCCACATCTGTAACTTGAAGAAGTGTTTCGCTGACGAATCACTGGTTATACCGCATACAGATATACACATAGACGAGAGTCTAAAATTTGTGGAAAAACCTTTGTCGATTGAGGATCGACAGGTAAAGAAGCTTCGAAGGAAGCACGTGCCTATTGTTAAGGTCAAGTGGGATGCCCGTAGAGGTCCCGAATACACGTGGGAAGTGGAATCCACGATGAAAGAAAAATATCCCCATTTGTTTGAATAAATCTCGGGGTCGAGATTTCTTTTAAGGGGGTGAGGATGTAACACCTCGAAAAATTTCGTCCAATAATGTCTTGACACGTGTCATAAGGTTCCGGTATGTGAAAACATACTTTAGGAGGACTAAAAGTGACAAACAGTGAAAACTATGGAACGTAAGGGTCCAAAGTGTCAACAATGGATAAATAGGCTCTATGATAACCCTACATAATGTTTATAACCTTAAACGGATGGTTCATGGATCATACGACGCGGAAATTGCACAAAAGTGAAGTATTGCAAACTATAGGGGCCAAAAGTGTCAACATGTTTAATTTATACCTCTGAGTGAACTTTTGGCAGACCCGAAGCTTCGTAAAGCTAAAATATACTCACTAGAATGTGTGGTTAAAATTTCATGAAGTTTCGTCAACGTATGAGAAAGTTATGGCCAAAACCGTAACTATAGGGGCTAAAAGTGTCAACATGTTGAATTTATACCTCTGAGTGATCTTTTGGCAGACCCGAAGCTTTGTAAAGCTAAAATATACTCACTAGAATATGTGGTAAAAATTTCATGAAGTTTCGTTATCATATGAGAAAGTTATGGCCAAAACCGTACTTGAGGGGTTAAAAGCGTCAACGTCGAATTTTATGGCTTTTCGGGCGAGCGCAAAGTTAAACGAGGACATTACCATGTTGGTAAATGTCCAAGGGTTCTTAAAAACCAGATTCGGGGGTTTACGAGTCAAGATAAATGGCCAAATCGTCATAACCAAAGTACAGGGACCAAAGCTGCAACTTTAAATCAAAGTTTGGGAGCTGCAGGGCTGCACAGTTGCAGCAATTCGCGAACAGGGGGCTGTTTAGCCCGAATTATGAGTGCTTGACAGCTTTTTCCACCTCTAAAACCCACCAATGGATGGCCATGCATGTCTTGGACACCTGTGAGCTTCCTATAACAGCTGAAACCTCCTTAAATCAGATTAATTCATCAATTCTTGAGCACTTGTGTAGTAACCAAGATCACTAGCAAACTTCAAAAATTCACAAGAGCTTTCCAGGAGCTTTCTGATCGTCAAGGCAACTTCCAAGTGCTATCTAGGCATCAATAGGACCTTTGTAAGCTTTCAATTCGTTCTATAATCCGTTTTTGCTTTGATTATTAGTAAAAGTCAAACTGGGTGTTCATAAGCTTTGACTTTTTGATTAAACGGATTTCTTTCAGTCATTTCTCGAATTGAAACTTGTTATAGATTGGTATTTATGTGGGAAACAAACCCTCTAAAGGGTACTATCTGAAACCCACTATATGCATGCTAATTGTCGAGTCAAACATGGTTCTAAAAAGTCAACAGAAGCGATTTTTGTGAAAAATGACATGAATAATGATATAGATGACATGCAATCTGATTGATCATCATAAATAACTTGTAATACATATAAGAATGTGTTTTAATCATCATCAACTCGACAATCTATAGTATAGCCACGAATCGGAACCGAAAGTCTTGTAAAACGATTATTTCGTAGACTATCGATTCGGATTCGTACATGCATGTTCGAGATCTGTATTGGAAAGTATTTTTGACTATTTTTATTTTAGTTAAACTTTCTGGAATTTTCTTTGATTGAGTCTATGCTTAGCCTATTCGAATGCATGTTTCCGGTTTATGCATAAAGTTGACTATTTTGCCCTTTTTGATTTAAAACGGGGTTTTTGGAAAAGTGAAAGGATAGAAATCTTTATTTTTAATATATGAACTTGCACCGAAAGTTTCGGATCAGTTGGTGGTCCAGATTGTGAGTTATGGCCATTAGCGTAAAACTATATTATAAATTTACATAAACGGTCCTTTTCGCGTAGAACCCGTTTCTGGCCAGGTTTTGGTATAAAACTTTTTACCAACAGATGTATTATAATATTCTGGGAATTTTGATGATTTTTAATTAATTTTTGGCTGAACGGATCCTAGATCACCTAGTCATTTCGGCTTATGTCGGTTTTGACCGTTTTAGCCATAAAATGAGTTTTACACCTCCTTTTGACCCGAAACCTTTTTCTACTGATTTTATATGATGAATAAATTATTATAAGACTTCTGGAAATATAAAAATCTCAGGTTTAATTTGAAAACCCGAAAACGCCCTTAAATCGCATATTTAGCGTTTTAAGCGCATAGTAAGCATTATACTTGTTTTAAACCTATAAGACTTATACCTACTGATGTAAATTGCATATTTTCATATAATAACAGTAAGTATAATATTTTGAACCCAGGTTTCCAGTTTTGGCATTTTTAGCCCTTGTGAAATTACTAAATTGCCCCTACGGTGCATAGTTTGGTTTTAAATGATATATTTGATATATGGGTCATACCCTACTGATATAATATGTTATATTAAGTATATTTACTGTATGAACCAGACCCGAAACTCAGATTTCTAATTTTACCCTTTTATTGTCTTTAAATGACCAAAATGCCCTTCTAAGGCATAAATTGAGTTTAAAATTATTCCGGGCAATATAGAACATAACTTACTGATATAATATCATATTCTAAGCATATTAATTCAGGGAACTTGCATTTGAATCTTTTGGCTACCCGTATCGCCCTTTTCGCGTTCGGTTCGGTTTACGTAACTAGTTTGCGTAAATTGACCGAAACGGGTCAAACGATATCATTTTTATTTCAAAATCCAGAATGTATTTAGTATACCCATATTATACAAGTATTCAAACTTGTCGGGTCTAAATCACATTCTATCCGGTCTTTCGCTTAATCGTGCGTAAACCGTATCATTCCTAAAACTAACCGGTCAAAGCTTAAGCTTAAATAAAAGGCCGTTAGGAATCTAATAGGTTAATTATAAACCTTTGTTCCAGATTAGGAAGCCCGGTAAAAGCTACCAACACTTGTCGTTTGTGACTTATACTTGCTCAGGTAAATACATTTTGACTTATTTTCCCTATACGGGCTTGGGGTACGGTATTTAAAATACCGCTTGATCGGGCGCACAAGTCCTGCGCCCTATGGGTGTACAGTCTTGAATAGCTTGTGTGATTTCGTTTAAACAGTCTTGTCTTACTTAAAGGCTTTGGGGGGTTATTGACCATGTCCCGGATATCCTTGGCATTATCTTACGAGATGGCCACGACCAGAGCACGGGGTGTAGGCGTACACCCGTCGTGTATAACTCTTTGATGTGGTGTGTCAATTAAATCTCTAGCCCGGACAGTAGATCCCGGGCCACCAGAGATATAAGTGCATGTAAATCGTTCACAAGTTTATATTATATAATTATCCCAAGTTAATAAAAATATTTATGCCTTGTGCATTTAAATAAATTTTCAATCATTTTCAAAATGAGTCAGTCGATTTGTATTTACCAGTGTAAACTGACGTATTTTTCCCAAAAGATTAAGTGCAGGTACTATACGGAAATAGGCTGGCTGTTTCCTAGAGAGCGTCCACAATAGTCTCGCAAACTCGGACGACTTTTATCTGTTGAACTATTTATTTCTATTTTTATTTGATCCGCCTGTGGATCCATTTCAACGACTGTGATATTTATTATTGCACTTTAAATAAAGTTGAAATGTTTCTATTCTGCTTCCGCTGTGCATTATTATATTGTGTTGATTGTCTATAACGATGCCAACTACGTCACTGTACCCCACACCGGGCCCACCGGTGACACGTGGAAATGGGGGTGTGACATTCCCTGTTTGTCAACTTTAGTCTTTCTCAAGTATTCTTTCACACGCTCAGAGCTTATGACACGTGTTCATACATTATTGGACATAAATTTTCAAGGTGTTACATCCTTACCCCCTTAAAAGAAATCTCGTCCTCGAGATTTATGGAAACAATTGAGGGCATTTCTCTTTCATTGTGGACTCTAATTCCCACATATATTCAGGACCTCTACGGGCGTCCCATTTCACCTTGACAATAGGCACAAGCTTCCTTCGAAGCCTTTTTACATGTCGATCCTCAATCGACACAGGCTTCTCCACAAATTTCAAGCTCTCATCTATGAGCACATCTGAATGTGGTATGACTAGCGATTCATCAGCTAGACATTTCTTCAGATTGCAGACGTGGAATACATTATGAATACCACTGAGCTCTTCTGGTAAGTTTAACTTATAAGCCACTGATCCTACACATTCGATGATCTCGAATGGTCCTATATACCTTGGGCTTAACTTACCTTTCTTACCAAATCGCATCACCCCTTTCCAGGGCGACACCTTGAGCAAAACTTTATCGCCAACCTCAAACTTGAGAGGTTTTCGCCTTTTATCAGCATAGCTCTTCTGCCTATCCCGGGCAGCTTTTAGGCGGTCGTGAATCTGGACAATCTTGTCCGTTGTCTCAAAGACTATGTCAGGACCTGATAATTGAGTGTCTCCTACTTCTGCCCAACAGATGGGCGTTCTGCACTTCCTACCATATAATGCCTCAAAAGGTGCAGCCTGAATGCTTGTATGGTAGCTATTGTTGTAGGAGAACTCGACCAAAGGTAGGTGCTTATCCCAGTTACCACCTAGATTAATCACACATGCACGCAGCATGTCTTCCAAAGTTTGAATAGTACGCTCACTTTGCCCATCCGTTTGAGGATGGTAAGTTGTACTGAAATTCAATTGCGTGCCTAGAGACTATTGGAAACTCTTCCAAAATGAGATGTGTATCTAGTATCCCTATCAGATATAATAGATACTGGTACGCCATGTAAGGATACAATCTTATCCACGTACAGTTGGGCTAACATGTCGGAGCTGTAAGTCTCTTTAATGGGTAGGAAATGTGCTGACTTAGTTTGTCTATCAACTATGACACATATAGTATCATTTCCTTTCTTCGTCTTTGGCAACTTAGTGATGAAATCCATCGTCACCATTTCCCATTTCCAAGTGGGAATTTCAGGCTGTTGTAGCAAACCTGACGGCTTCTGATGTTCAGCCTTGACTTGAGCACACGTCAAGCATTTAGCTACGTAAGCAGCTATAGACTTCTTCAAGCCTATCCACCAATAGTTTGCCTTTACATCTTGGTACATCTTGTCGGCTCCAGGATGAACGGAATATTTGGAACTGTGGGCTTCCTTGAGGATAACATCCCGAAGTCCTCCATAAATAGGAACCCATATTCGTCCATTTAATCTTAGTATTCCGTCCTTGCCATAAGATAACTGTTCTTCAGTTACTCCTAACTTTTCCTCAGGATAATTAGCTTCTAGCACAGCTTCCTTCTGCGCAGCTAACAACCTTTCATTTAAGCTATTCTTGATTTCAATGCTTTTGGCATTGATTCTTATTGGCTTCACTCTCTCCTTTCTGCTCAAGGCATCTGCGACTACATTAGCCTTTCCTGGATGGTACCTTATTTCGCAGTCATAATCGTTCAGAGTTTCCATCCAGCGTCGCTGCCTCATGTTCAAATACTTCTGATTGAACAAGTGTTGAAGGCTTTTGTGATCAGAGTAATCACACACTTAGTTCCATACAGATAGTGCCTCCAAAGCTTTAGTGCAAATACAACAACACCCAACTCCAAGTCATGGGTGGTATAATTCTTCTCGTACACCTTTAGTTGACGTGAAGCATAGGCAATGACCTTGCCTTTTTGCATTAACACACAACCCATCCCGGTGTGTGATGCATCACAATATACTACAAACTCATCAATTCCCTCAGGCAATGTTAGTACAGGAGCAATGCTCAACTTCTGCTTCAAGATGTCGAAAGATTCTTGCTACTTAGGCCCCCAATCGAACTTGCTATTCTTGCGAGTGAGAAGAGTCAGGGGTGCTGCAATTCTTGAGAAATTCTCGATAAAGCGTCTGTAGTATCCTGTCAATCCTAAGAAACTGCGAATCTCCGTAGGCGTCTTCGGCTCTTGCCAGTTCATGATAGCTTCAATCTTAGCGGGATCTACTTGGATACCACGCTCACTAACAACATGTCCAAGAAATTGGACTTCACGAAGCCAAAATTCACACTTTGAAAATTTGGCATAGAGTTTTTCTTGATGAAGCAGTTTCCGAATGCAACGGAGATGCTTCTCGTGGTCAGCTTAGTTCTTCGAGTAGATGAGAATGTCGTCGATAAAGATGATGACAAATTTATCCAGATAAGGCTTGCAGACGCGATTCATGAGATCCATGAATGCGACAGGTGCATTAGTGAGCCCAAAAGGCATCACTAGGAACTCGTAATGACCATAACGAGTCCTAAACGCAGTCTTGTGTACATCTTCATCCTTGACCTTCAATTGATGGTAGCCTGACCTCAGGTCAATCTTGGAAAAGTAGCTTGCTCCTTGTAGCTGATCGAACAGATCGTTGATCTTGGGCAAAGGATACCTATTCTTGATGGTGACCTTATTAAGCTCACGGTAATCGATGCATAAACGCATCGAACCATCTTTCTTCTTGACGAATAAGATTGGTGCTCCCATGGAGACGAGCTAGGTCTAATAAAACCTTTGGCTAGCAAATCATCTAGCTGCGTCCTCAATTCCTTCATCTCTATTGGTGCTAATCTATAAGGCGCTCTTGCAATAGGTGCAGCTCTGGGGATGATGTCAATCCTAAATTCCACTTGCCTATCTGGTGGCAAACCGGGTAATTCCTCCGAGAAAACTTCAGGGTATTCAGAAATGATGGGAATATCTTCGATCCTGGGCTTCTTCTCGTCAATGGTTACCTGTGCCATATAAATGACACAACCCTTTTTCAGACATCTGGATACCTTGAGCATAGCCAGGTTCTTCATGACCAGGGATAGAAAATCAGATTCTATCTTTTCAACCTCGTGTTGAGGACAGTAGTTCTCCTTGATGAGAGCAACAAATTGATTCCATGACATGTTATACAGCGGAATCTTCCTAGTAGCTTGAATTAACGACCTCCACCAGGCCAGGGCTTCACCTTTAAAAGATTGGGATACAAACTTCACTATATCCCTCTCCGCACAACCACTAATGTCTACTACAGTGTCCATTTCATCCAGCCAAGTCATGCAATCCACTGCCCCCTTCTCCCCAGTAAAATCCGGGGCTTACAAGATACAAAATATTTATACGTACAGGACTTGGTACGTGGGGCATCATCAAATACCATCTTCTTGGGTGGAACACTATTATAGTTTGAGGAGTGCCTATCATTATCTTTCTTAGACTCACTATTCTTAGATGGTGGCTTGCTGTGACCCTCCGAATGAGTCTTTGACTTGGTGTGCGGTGTAGACAGGGTCCTACTATGAGTCTCACTATACTCACTGTTTGGTCGATCCAAAGCCCTTGTAACAGCATTATCAACTAGTGCTTGCAGCTCTGCACCAGTCAGCTGTATCTTAGCGTTCTCATGGTTTTCCACTGGACGACTGTTCACCTCGTCCGACCCCGCCTTGTAGCTTCAATTGCTACATATTGAAAATAATGGGCAAGGTTTTATTTAGAAGCTTTTACAGAGATTTATAATTTATTAACCATGGTTTTAGATAGCCATTTCTAGTTAACTTGTTAATTATCTATTTATTCAGGACCTTTATTATAATCCTATATTACAATCAAACATTAGCATAAAAGCTTAGTCACAAGGACAATTTTAATTTATAACCAGGAATTTCACAGAATCGACGTATGCGGATCTGAATTACAGTTCGTTACCCTTTTCTAGACAGTGAGTTGCAGGCTTCAACTGTCTCTTAGTCCCAGAGGACGTTAATTATTACCTATAGGCACTTCATCCTTCAGGGATGGTCATATAATTACAAGGGAAAATAAATTAACCCATTTTAAAGATGGCCAGTGTGATTTTTACTGCATCACAATTTGCCCAGCATGTTAACATACTTACAGATGTTAACAAAATTTGGAATCTTTTGGACATGTTTTACCATCTTGGCCATGTCTACAATGACATGTGGCTACGTTTTACCCCTAAGATTCTTTTTTTTAATATTAAACGCAGAACAATCCTAAGTTGAGATGTTAATTATAGATCTAAATCTAATTATGGAGATACCATCGTGGCCTTGTCTTAAGATGACACATGACTAGGTCTTGTCCTTTTTAGATTTTGCCACTTTAATATAATGGTAGATCTTTTATAGGAATGTTATTTTCATTTTACTTTGTGTTTTAAGTTTATGCATATACTTAATAATAAAGAAATATGAAAATTTTAATTTAAACCATTCCATTACTAAAATTTAACAAGTACAACATTTGCCCCTAAACGGGACTTTCTAAGAAACAACATGCTCGCGTAGGGGCGAAATACAAACAAACAAACCCACGCAGGGGTTAACTAAAAGACATGCCCAGGCAGGGGCAGAATACTAAAAGACAAGCCCACGCAGGGGCTGAGTACAGAAACAAAAAGTCCACGCAGGGACTTGATTACAACTAAATAAAATAAACAACAAAGGTCTTCAGTGACCCCTTCTCTTGGACTTCCCTTTGATCAGGTCTGACAACCCCTTGAAGAAGCCTCGAGTGTTACTACGCTCGGTTTGAATCTCCCGTTCACATCGGTCCAATCTATCGAGGACCTCTTGTTGACGCTCCGGCGGGATTAGTTGCGGCTGCGGCGACTGGTACAGATGTTGAGGAGGTGGCGGACGCTGGTACCCATAAGTTGGGTAACCAGTGGTCCAAAGACCACCATAGGGTCCCTCTGGGTGACAAGCATTGTAGTCCCATGCCTCCTGCTATGGGTCCACATTGGCATAGTCGTACTGGGTATGAGCCGGCTGCTCAAAAGGGTTATACGCCGCTGAACCGGCGTAGGCAGGAATTGGGTTATCAAAACCCAATGGTGGCGCCATAGGCGCAGAGTTGATCTCTGGGATGGGATTTGATGGACCCCCCCATCTGCGGGTCTTCTTCCTCCTGGAGTGGCGGATAATGACTGCCACTCGAGGGCTGAGGAGTGCTGATGCGGACTCCTCCTCGCACGGACATCCGTGCATTTGACCTTCTCCGCCTCGGTGGCTCTGGAGGCGGTTGCTGTTCCACTGGTGGTGGTGGTGGCGGAATGACTGCCACAAATCGAGAATCCTCAGAAGGATCCTGCTGCTGTTGTTGCTGCTGTTGCTGGTAAGGGGACGAGTGTTCGGATGGGGTGAAATACCAGTCCCACTGGTTGAACCTCGCCTGGTAGCTGTCAGGACCACGGTAAGGTGATCCATGAAAGGATGACCCATCGGAGATTTCGATGGGGTGATTCGGGGTCCCAATGGCAGGCTCCATGGGATCCGTATCTTCGTCCATGTCATTTTCACCCGAGAAATGATCCTCGGGTCCTAGTGGGTTAAAACCCACGGGTTCTTGAATGAAATTAGCCGGGTTGAATCGGCTCCGGAAAGCAGGGGTAGGGTCACTGACGGGTGGTCCGTAGGACAACCCTTAAAAGGTCTAAATGTACGCACATTCCATGAAAGTGCATAAAAGATGGATATTATGGAGCTTGGATGGATGCTAGATGATGGTGGAAACAAGAATTATTGATTCCACTTGTAATGAAAGAAACAAGAAAAAACATAACATACAGCACCGTAACCTACGGCTCTGGCCGTAGGTTACGGCTCCAACATGTCCAAATTTCATCACCGTAAGACAGGAGCTCCTTTCCGTAAAGAACCACTCAGAGCCGTAACCTACGGCTGAGGGCCGTAGGTTACGGCACCCTATGTTGACCTTGGAGCTGCTGACAGCCGTAACCTACGGCTGGGAGCCGTAGGTTACGCCTCCGACTGATCTCAAAATGTAACTTACACATTTATTGGCCATTTCATGAGGATTTATGGGATCTTATCATGGGTATTCGGTTACGGAAGATGGGGGACGAGTTGGGGGAGTATATTTGAGGCACTTGGAAGTGAAAAACATATCTTATCATCTATCTTTCATCTAGTTTTGTTGGTGATCTTGTTGAGCAATATTTTCTTCTATTTTTGCATGATGTTGTCACTTCAAGCCATGTGTGGCTAAACATTCTATGATTATCTTGGGTTGAAGGTTGTGTAAGACTTGTGCTTTTATTTTATATTTCTAGAATAACAACTCCTTTCTCTTTGAATTGTTTGTTATGGTGCGTGATTGATTGTTAGTAAAGTATTGATTCTTCTGCTAAACTAATTAGAAACCATACGTTCTTGGTGCCGTTGGCAATCGAGATATCATGGGTATAGTTACGCTTGGGTAAGGGTTAATTGATCATCGGGTAACAACCTCACGTTCTAGGAATCTGAGTACTTAGTTCCCTTTCATCACTGCAATTGGTCATACACGAACTATGTCTATGTAGTTCTTTCTAGTTGAATGTTAGCACAAAAGTCGAAGCAAACCGGAAACTCAAGATAGTCATTTGCCTCGAAAATTGTTTACAAAAATCAATTCTCAATTTTGCAATTTATTTAGTCAAACTTAGTTCTAAAACCAATTCACTCAATCAACTCTTGAATTTTACTTTTCTTGCAATTAGTCTAATTTAATTAACTTAGAGAAACACTTCAAATAACACATTTTCCACAAACTCCCTGTGTTCGATACCCACTTACCGCTATCTACTTAGTTGTAATTGGATTAAATTTGATTGTGACCACGACATCACGTCAGTCACCAAAAGAATGGTGCGAGTTTGACCGCTGCAACGGTATGAAGTAAGGCGGAGAGTTGGCGGGCTCGTTTTCGGATTGCGGCCCGGAAGAATGCAAATAAGACGGTGAGGAACTTAAGGAGACTGATCGCCTCCCGGGTTCAACGTAAACCCTCCACGGCTCCTGTGGGCTAGTGCTCATTTGTGATAGATGGGGTACGCTGGTGCGAAGGCCCGGCTTCATGGTCATGGCCCGTAACTAGGCCCTTGCCTCTTCCTCTCAAAAACCTTGGTGGCATTTTTAACCTGCAAACATGATTAAGATAACAACAACATATATAATAAAAATAAAGACCAAATAAAACAAAACAAAACAGAGTTTATCCTAT
Organism: Helianthus annuus; assembly: GCF_002127325.2. Lineage (NCBI taxonomy): Eukaryota > Viridiplantae > Streptophyta > Magnoliopsida > Asterales > Asteraceae > Helianthus > Helianthus annuus. The sequence continues at coordinate 162,958,176 of NC_035435.2, forward strand.
GTTCTTTGTCTAGACTCGGAACTCGAGGAATGTGCATTTATTTAACTGAGATTAAACACAAAAGGCTAGTGTTTAATTCACTCAGCGTTGGCTCTGATACCAACCTTTCACACCCCTATTTTCCACGTGTCACCGGTGGGCCCGGTGGGGGTTCTGTGACGTAGTTGATATCGTCATAGTCAAACAATACAAAATATAAATGCACAGCGGAAGCAAAAGATAGATTTATTTCAACCAAATAGAATTGTAATATCAAGTATCACAACAGTTGAAATAGATCCACAGGCGGGTCAAAACAAAAGGGAACTTTTATTCAACAGACTTCATGCATCCTAAGCTTGCGAGACTTTTATTGATGCTAAGGAGTGGCCAGCCTATTACGCGTAGTACCTGCACTTAGCCTTTTTGGAAAATACGTCAGTTTACACTGGTAAATACAATTTAACTGACTCATTTTGAAAAGGTTTAAAATTGATTTGAATGCCCGCGGCACAAAACTTTTTATAACTTGGGATAATTATTTGCTTATAATCTTGTAAAAGAATTACATGTTTGTTATGCGTTCAGTTTTCCGGGTCGTGCCGGGTTAAAGATTAACAGACACACCACTTAGTATAGTTCTGCCGCGAGACTTCTCTCGTACCAACGATTATACTTTATTGATTTGAATGCACTACGGGTGTACGCCTACACCCGTGTGCTAAGGTCGTGGCCATTCTTTGAATGATGCCAAGGATATCCGGGACATGGTCATTAAACCCCCTAAGGCGTTAAACAAACAAAACAACATTTTTAAACGGGTCATTTTGGCCACACTTAACCACCGACCGGTTAAGGTCAATTACCCGACCAAGCGGTATTTTATATACCGTACCCCAAGCCCGTATAAGGGAAACTAAGTTAAATGTATTTACCTGAGTTAAATATAAATTTAATCCCAGCCGTATCAAATCAGCAAGTACAGATAGCTTTTACTACGCTCCTATATCTGGAATGAAGGTTTTTAAATAACCTATTAGAATCCTAACGGGTCTTTTAATTCAGCCTAAGTTTAGACCGGTTAGTTTTAAAAGAAGATTATGGTTTAAACGCATGATAAGGCGAAGACCGTTATAGAATGTGGTTTTGACCCAACAAGCTTGCATACTTGTTTAATATGGGTAACTTAATCACATTCTGGATTTTGAGACCGAAATTATATGGTTTGACCCGTTTCGGCTAAAATGGGTAAACTAGTTACAAAAGCCGATCCGAACGCGTAAAGTGCGTAACGAGTAACCATAAAAGTCATATACAAGTTTCCTAAGTTAATATGCCTTAAACATGTTGTGATATCAGAATCATACCTTCCATTATGCCCCAAATGGTTTTAAACCCAAACTATGCCTTATAAGGGTATTTTGGTCATTTTAAGGGTGTAAAAGAGTTTAAATAGTATTCTGAGTTACAGGTCTGAATAAATCTGCAAATATACTCATTTTATTAAGTCATAACAGTAGAGTATCAATTATATGTGAAATTTATTACTTATAACCATACTATGCTTCGTAGGGGCATTTTGGTAATTTCACATAGGCCTAAAAGGTCAAAACTGGAATCCTGAGTTTAAAATATTCACCTACTGTTAAAATATAAAATTTTACTGAATACATCAGTAGGTATCATCCCCATATGTTTAAAAAGGTTTTATTACATACTATGCGTTAAAAATGCTTAAAAAGGCGATTTTGAGCCATTTCCGGGTTTGGTATGGAAAGCTGATATTTTTAAAATTCCAGAAGGCTCAAAATACTTTATTTAACATTTTAGATCAGTAGTAAAAGGTTTGGGGTCAATAGGATTTATAAAACCCATTTTATAGCCCAAAAGGCAAAACCGGCATTAGCCGAATTAAGCTTAGAACACTAAGTTATGCTCAGCCTAAAATTGAATAAAAATCTTTAAAATACCAAAATATTATTTTATATCAGTAGGTACAAAGTTTTGTATAAAAATTTGGGTTTAGATAGGATATATGCAATTTACGCCCTTTAATTACTAAAGAAGCTTCTAATTACGCTAATGAGCATAACTCTTAATCTATACCTCCAACTGATCTCAAATTTTAGGTGTAAGCTTGTAAATCAGTAGCTAAGGTGTCTACCCTTTTATCTTTTCAAAAATCATATTTTAAGGTCATTTGGGCATAATGGTCAACATATAAGCATTTATCGGAAACATGCATGCGAATAGGATATCTAATGAACTAAGTTGTATAATCACAGAGGGTTATACTAACATATAAATAGGTCCAAAAGAAGCTCTAAAGCAATCCTAAACTTGGCTTAAACGGGTCAGAACTGAAAGTCAAAGCAGAAGTCAAACTATGCGACTTTCGGTTCCAAACCGAGCCTAAACTGAAAATTGTCGAGTTGAACATGTTGGGACATGTTCTTACATTAATTACCAAGTTATATTAATGATCAAACAGGTTGCATGTATCCTACATTGCTAATTATGCATTAATTTGAAAATAAAAATTTTGTTGACTTTTTAAGGTAAGCTTTGACTCGACAATTAACATAGTTAGGGTGGGAATCTGAGAATACCCTTTTAAGGGTTTATTACCCACATAATTACCTACTCAAAGGTATTTTTAATTCGTGATTTGACTGGATAAATTTTAATTAATCACGAAGTCAAACCTTAATTATGACGGTTTGACTTTTAGCTAATTAACTAAGCTAAAACGGATTTAGAATGGTTAAGAGCACTTACAAGAGTCCTAACTATGATTAGGGATCACTAGGAAGGTTGCTTGCTGACCAGAGAGCTCCAGAAAATAAGTTGTGAATTTTTGCAAATGAGTGCACAAAATGGTTACAACTTGAGCTCCATATATAGCCAATTTAATCTCACAAGATGATGCCAAAATGGTCTACAATTGTTACCAGATGTTTACAGGGCCCCTATGCATGAAAAACCATTGGAGGGAGCTCTGGTATAAGAAAACAACCCATTTAAGTCGGTTAACAGGCCTGACTGGCAGCTGTGCACGTTTTTTGTTACTGTGTCTCTCTCGCCAGCCGCGTAACCCTTAAGGGTTTCTTACGCGGGCCGCCTGGCCTGCCATGACCAGCCAAACAAGTTTCAAACTTTGCAATTTTGGTCCCTGGTCCTTTGTTACGTGGTTTTAACTTTTGTTCTTGCATTTTTGCCCTTTTAAACTTATTTTTAAGGGTTCCAAAACATGTATAAACATAGGCAAGTCCTTGATCAACTTGTAATCACCCGAAAAGTCATAAATTTCAACGTTGACGCTTTTAACCCCTCGTAGACGAATTTGATCATAACTTTCTCATACGATAACGAAACTTTATGAAATTTTTACCACATATTCTAGTGAGCATAATTTACTGTTACAAAGCTTCGGGCTGCTAAAAGGTCACTCAGAGGTATACTTTACACATGTTGACACATTTAGCCCCTGTGGTTTGTAATTTCTCACTTTCTTTCATATTTAGCTTCGTATGATCCATGATTTATTCGTTTGAAGGTATCAACATCTTGTAGAGTTATTTTTAAATATAATTATCCATTGTTGACACTTTGGACCCTTATATTCACATAGTTTCCCCGTTTGTCAACTTTAGTCCTTCTCAAGTATTCTTTCACATGCTCAGAGCTAATGACACGTGTTCATACATTATTGGACATAAATTTTCAAGGTGTTACAGTGATGCTGATCAGCCCCCGATCCAGCCCAACGAAACCGCGCTGGATTACTGCTACCGCACTTACACCAAAGTGCGAGGTCAGGCCATGCATCCCCCCCCCATGGAACATACGTCAAGGGGATGTGATGACTGACCCTTCCCTTTGTAGGGAAGATTTGAAGGGTATCGGCACACCTACGGAGGTGGAGCGGTTAAGGGCGTCCGGGCGTGAAAACTTAAATCTTCAGCATGACCTTTACCCTATTGGATCCGTTGTCACCGGAAATGCGATCCTCCATGATTGGTACTCTCTTTCCCGAAAGGAAGAGGAGTACCAATGTCACGGCCCCCGACCCGGTTTGACCCGTTTCAGGAGCCGCGGGACAGAAATCCTGCGGTATTTTAATTTAGGCGACAGCGGAAGTCTTTTAAAACAGGATCTTTAGTATTAAAACTGCTCATTACATAATTTAGGGATAAAACCCAGTAATTTACAATAATGTGATTTCCATGGAAATCTTTATTTTTAAAACATGTTCCTTTATTTATTTACACTGAGCCACTTTTCTAAGCTGGTAGTGCTTCCTGGCACTTTTCTTTGCTCACAACAGATTACCTGAAACATGTTTGAAAAAGGTTTTGTCAGCGGGGAAATACTGAGTGAGTTCATTCAGTTTTTAGGAAATGACCCATAGTTATAAATTACAGCATAAGAGCGATTACAATGGTTCATATCTATTTTTTTATCTGGCGTTCTGTCACAATGGTGACAAGTCACAATGGTGACGATGGTCATACCACTATTAGGTTAATGAACTCTAATAGTGACGTTTCTCCCTAGTAGGTCAATGAACCTAACTGGGAGAAATAGTAATGTGCACAATACCCCACTAACCAATAAATCAAGATATCCACGACTTAGTCCCTGTAATTATAACACTTTGAAAATAATTTGGAGTATTGTAAAACAGTTGATAAAAAGAAGAATGACTCACATTGCAGATTTAACGAGCAGTGTATAAGCCTACTGATTAGCCTTGATTATTTCTAATTTAACAATAACGCACACAAAACAGGATTAGTGATCAATACAGCAGTTACGATAATTTCCCGAGATCAAATACTCGCAATGAATGACCAAGTGCAATACTTCAACTCATTTATCAAAATGACAAACGACAAAGTATAGTACTTCAACTCATTATCGAATTATCGACAACGACAAAGTACAATGCTTCAACTCATTATCGAATTTATCGACAACGACAAAGCATAGCCCAATGTGGGCGGCACTTAAACATTCTTTGGATATATTGATCGCTCGGAAACTGAATCGTAATAGCGATCGAGTAATTACCCTGGTATTGCGGCAGAATTTCGAGATTATGTGGGTTTTTGTAGTATTTCGACGATATCTGAGTGTACAAATTGAATTTTACTGTCGAACCAACGCAGGAAATCAAGTGCCAAACTCCTCTATTTATACTGGAAATTTGACACCGTCGCGTAGCGCGAGGGGGTACCCCTATAGGCGTCGCGCTACGCGAGTGACCACCCTACTTTCATAGAGTAGCCCTTCATGCATGTAGGCTTGCTGTGTCGACAGTTTTTAAATTTTCGAATTTTATAATTAGTTATGAGGATAATCGTTGGCTAGGGTTTATCCCCCCCTGAGTTTTAGGGGCCCTGATCCTGATTCTGATTGTTCTGGAAATTTTAGGGTTTGCGTAGAATCACTTGGGTGTCTCAATTAGGTTTTTCTTAATAGCTAATTACTATCCTAATTAGGGATTTTAGTGACAGTTGTTACATCCTCCCCATCTTAAGAAAAATCTCGTCCTCGAGATTCACTGAAATAGATGAGGGTATTTTCACTTAATTTTGATTCCAGTTCCCAAGTATACTCTTGTTCTCTTCTGGATTCCCATTAGACTTTCACTAACACTAGTCGTTTGTGTTTGAGAAACTTAATTTTCCGATCTTCTATTTGTAAGGGTTTCTCTACGAATTTCAGTTTTTCATTTATCTTTATATCTTGAAGAGGTACTACCAAGGATTCGCCTGATATACATTTCTTGAGATTGAATACATGAAACACATCATGTACTCCAGCTAATTCTTCTGGTAGTTGTAAATGATAAGCTACTGGTCCTATATGTTGGATTACTGGAAATGGTCCTACGTATTAGAGACTTAGCTTCTTCTCTTACCTAATTTATAAATTCCTTTCAAGGGAAATACTTTCAATAGCATTTTGTCTCCAACTCGAACTTCGACGGCTTTTGTTTATTATTTGTATAATTCTTCTAACCGTCTTCAGTCTTTCCTTCGTGATACTAAACATCACAGTTGTAATCACCGAGGATTTCCTTTTCCTCATTTTTTTTTTGTTGCTCAAATATATATCTTAAATTCTTATGACCCATAGTAAATAATGTTTCCTAATCTTAAGGGTAACTTGTGGTTTCTAATTTTTTAAGCTTACAAGTGATAAGGCTTTCTTCGTGCTTTTGCAACTGTCTTGATGCATACACAATTACCTTTTTGTGTCGCATTTACCATACATCCAAATTTTAACTTTGAAGCATTACCGTATACTTTAAAATCTTCTGTTCCTTCTGGTAAGGCTAGCTAGAGGCTTCTTTTTGTTTAGGTTCTTATTTAGAATTAACTGTGTTAACTTAGTTAAGGATGTATTTATCTAAAAGAATCCCTAATAAACTGCCTATAGTATCCGGCTAAATTTACAAAATACTTACTTTCCATTTAAAGATTGTGAACTCTTCCATTGCTATCTTAGCAGGATTTAAGTGAATATCTTCATGATTTATCATGTGACCTTACGTGGTTTATTTCCTATAATCATAAATACTTCTCCGGCGGTTACCTGGATTTTCTATAAAGTTCTTATCACAGAGAATTCGAGTAGGGTTGGCTACTAACCAATCTATTTCTAACACAACATTAAACTTGGCTAATTTCATAGGAATTAGGTTAGCGAAGAATTATATGACCTGAGAGTTATATTTTCCTTTTTGCATGTTTTGACTGTAAAGATTTGTCTTAAGTTAAGAGTCTGACAGAATGAAGTATTTATAAAACTTTGGTGTGCATCAGATTCAGTTAATACTTTTTGTGTAAACGTTGTAACCTAGGACGTACCGGCTATTACATCTGGAATAAGCTCTGTTTCCTGAGCAGTCAATTGAAAGGCTCTTGCATTCCTTTTTGCTTCTTCTGCAGGTTTGGCTTTAGTGTCAGATGGTTTGTTCAGTTTTGGACAATTTGGCCTAAGATGTCCAGTTTCTCCACAGTTATAACAAACTGAAAATTTCTTCCTCCTGCAGTCTTCTTCCTGATGCCCCGGAATTTTGCAAAAATTGCAGTATCCTTTGCATCTTCCAAAATGCTTCCTTTTGCAAAAATTGCAAAATGAACTAGTGGAAGATTGCCCATTCCCTCCTTTCTTGAAATCGTTATGGTTATCCGAACGGATTACCTGGGTAATCTTTTGGGCTACTTCCTTCCTTCTATTTTCTTCTCTTGTCCGTACTAGTTCGTCAGTCAGAGTATTGGCTAAATCCACCGCATCATCAATCGTGCGAGGTTTCGCAACCTTGACGATGTTACGGATTTCAGAAATCAATCCCCAAATATATCGAGAAATAAGTACTGGCTCTGGCGAAGCCAGGGTTGGTACTACTCGAGCATATTCGAAGAATGTCGTAGTATACTTTCGACAATCTACATCAACCATTCGGTGGGTTAAAAATTTGTTTGTCATTTGTTCCTTTTCATATTCGGGACAGAATTTTCTTTCTACCAAGCTTTTAAATTCTTCCCAGTTCATAGCATACGCCATTCTTCTTCCTTTTGATTGTAACACCGTATTCCACCATTCTAGCGCTCCTTCTTTGAAAAGATTTGACGCGTACATGACCTGATCATCCTGAGCACATTTACTTATGGCAATTACTGCCTCAGTTTTCTCTAACCAACGTAGTGCCGCAGTTGCTCCTTCATTGCCTGCAAACTCAGATGGTTTACAAGCAAGAAATTCCTTGTAAGTGCAACCAGGTGTTGCAGCTTTCATTTTCTTAGGGAGCGGCGCTGGTTGTGGTTCATTGTCATGATTAACATGATCATTGCCTCCGTTTACGCTATTACTGAAGTTATCTTCAGAAATACGTTTGCTAGGAACGAGTTGTTGTGGTTCTATTGGATTTTTAACAGCAGCAACGATTGCTGGAATAGCGTTGGCTATCCCTTGAGCTATCATTGTTGGAATAGTGTTGGCTATCCCTTGAGCAACGATATTTTCTATATCCTGCCTAGTCATATATTGATCCCCCGGTTGTTGCTCAGAATCATTAACCTCATTAACTGGTTCATTATTAGCGTTTTCCATTTGACAACTAAGTTATAGATAAATAATTAGTATACAAGAAATAATCCAATATCACACTTAATTGCACATAATCACGTATACGAACAAAATTTGTAAATTTTCTAAAATTTCATGCTTCTATATATAACCGTTTTATTATTTATCTTACACATACTGATTTTACTATTATTATTACACAATAACAGTTTCATAAATCCCCTATCCTTTTTGTCAACGATATTCTAGTAACTGTGTTCCCTCTTATCGTAGTTCCAGGAGATCTGTCCCCCAATCTCTTGGATCCTATTCCCAGTATCCATTAGTTCTTCACCAAAGCGAAGTTCAGTCTTATTCTTGTTACTCATTGGTGGATTTGGTAAAGGTTCTAGATGGAACTTGAGGAAAAAGCTTATAGGGATAGTTTTGTAACTGTATTTCATTAATTAACCATTCGTCTATTTGCGAGTGGATTGAAGGGTTTGGAATAGATGGTTCTAAGTTCATTGGTAGTGGTGTTTCAAGAGAGCGATTAAAAATAGTTTCATTAACAGGCTTAATAGTATTAGGGCTTGCCATTATAGAATCTAACTCTTCCTGAGATGGTAACTTTTCAATTTGCCTAGAACTTTCCCCAATTTCTATTTCCTTGGGCTTGGGTTTCTCGAGAGGTATATCATCGAACTCTATAGGTTCTTCTATATCTGGTATATACCTATTGAAATCTCTGGAAACTTCTACTCTTACTGGATAGAGATTTAAATTCTGAAGGGCCTCAGACAAGTTACTCATGCTGTTTAGCAAAAATAGACATAGTCAGAATTCATAAAATTTATAGAAAACTTTTTTTTAAATATTAGTTCCTATTGGGTATTATTGAAATTTACATCATACGAGGTTTTATTTTGAAAATTTTATGATTTTCTTGATAAGACTTCTAGATTGTAGATAATAAAGGTACTAATACTTGAATCAAATTATTTAAGAATTTGTATGACTTACTACATTGACTAGCATATAAAGATCTGCTCATACTGTACACAATTAGTCAGATAAATAAACAAATAATCACAAAATAGCAATTAATGGAAATTAAGTATTTTCTAAATACTTAATTGGCTTAAATCAGTGGCTTGAGAAGTGGCTCTGATACCACCTTATTTCTGTCACGGCCCCCGACCCGGTTTGACCCGTTTCAGGAGCCGCGGGACAGAAATCCTGCGGTATTTTAATTTAGGCGACAGCGGAAGTCTTTTAAAACAGGATCTTTAGTATTAAAACTGCTCATTACATAATTTAGGGATAAAACCCAGTAATTTACAATAATGTGATTTCCATGGAAATCTTTATTTTTAAAACATGTTCCTTTATTTATTTACACTGAGCCACTTTTCTAAGCTGGTAGTGCTTCCTGGCACTTTTCTTTGCTCACAACAGATTACCTGAAACATGTTTGAAAAAGGTTTTGTCAGCGGGGAAATACTGAGTGAGTTCATTCAGTTTTTAGGAAATGACCCATAGTTATAAATTACAACATAAGAGCGATTACAATGGTTCATATCTATTTTTTTATCTGGCGTTCTGTCACAATGGTGACAAGTCACAATGGTGACGATGGTCATACCACTATTAGGTTAATGAACTCTAATAGTGACGTTTCTCCCTAGTAGGTCAATGAACCTAACTGGGAGAAATAGTAATGTGCACAATACCCCACTAACCAATAAATCAAGATATCCACGACTTAGTCCCTGTAATTATAACACTTTGAAAATAATTTGGAGTATTGTAAAACAGTTGATAAAAAGAAGAATGACTCACATTGCAGATTTAACGAGCAGTGTATAAGCCTACTGATTAGCCTTGATTATTTCTAATTTAACAATAACGCACACAAAACAGGATTAGTGATCAATACAGCAGTTACGATAATTTCCCGAGATCAAATACTCGCAATGAATGACCAAGTGCAATACTTCAACTCATTTATCAAAATGACAAACGACAAAGTATAGTACTTCAACTCATTATCGAATTATCGACAACGACAAAGTACAATGCTTCAACTCATTATCGAATTTATCGACAACGACAAAGCATAGCCCAATGTGGGCGGCACTTAAACATTCTTTGGATATATTGATCGCTCGGAAACTGAATCGTAATAGCGATCGAGTAATTACCCTGGTATTGCGGCAGAATTTCGAGATTATGTGGGTTTTTGTAGTATTTCGACGATATCTGAGTGTACAAATTGAATTTTACTGTCGAACCAACGCAGGAAATCAAGTGCCAAACTCCTCTATTTATACTGGAAATTTGACACCGTCGCGTAGCGCGAGGGGGTACCCCTATAGGCGTCGCGCTACGCGAGTGACCACCCTACTTTCATAGAGTAGCCCTTCATGCATGTAGGCTTGCTGTGTCGACAGTTTTTAAATTTTCGAATTTTATAATTAGTTATGAGGATAATCGTTGGCTAGGGTTTATCCCCCCCTGAGTTTTAGGGGCCCTGATCCTGATTCTGATTGTTCTGGAAATTTTAGGGTTTGCGTAGAATCACTTGGGTGTCTCAATTAGGGTTTTCTTAATAGCTAATTACTATCCTAATTAGGGATTTTAGTGACAGTTGTTACAACCAACGGTTTAAATCTGAAGTTGCTGCAACAATGGGAAACGTCAAAGCAGCTGAAAAGCGCCTGGCCAAGGAGCAGTCCGACTTTGGGGCATACAAGAGAACGAAGGAGTGGGCCGCGGTCGTCGCTCATAAACGGGTTCGGTCCTTAACAACACTTTTATCATAAGAGCGCAAGATTTGGAACGAGGCTTGCACGCATGAGAATGAAAAATTTTACCGTCTTCGCCAAGAAATTGTGAACCTAAAGGTGGCGAATGCCAGCATTGAGAAGAGGGAGGCCGCAGCTGTGCGGCGATGGAGGAAGCCGTTATTATAACAACCCTAACGTAAACCGACACCCTCATAAATTTTCTGACACTCTAAAAATATTTAAAATATCCCAATATGTCCTAAAATACACCCCATACGTCAAAACGGGCCCCGAATACCTTAAATATTATTAAAAATAAATAAAAACTGATTTTTGGGGTTTAGGCGGGCCGCGTAAGCCTGCGCTTACACTTACGCGGGCCGCGTTAACTTAAAAGGTGGCGCAACCCGGTGCGGCCACGTGGCCCAACACCCGGCAGGTCTAGTCGCTGACCCAGCTAAGCTACAACGTTGACCAGGTCTAACGCGGGCCATGTAGACCCTTGTCTACACTTACGCAGGCCGCGTAAAAGTTGAAATGTGGCACTATATATAGAGGCCATCGGGTTTCAGTCAGAAATCGTTCAAATTCGAAATCTCTCTCTCAAATATGAATATTAGACAACATAAGCGGGTATTATACCCCCTAAATAGCGACGTTCTGCTACGATGCAAGTATCATAACCCCTGAAGACGTGTTAGATACTCTACCCGATTGATCTAGGGTTCCGTAACAACTGTCGTGGTTCTTCCCGACGTAGTCGTTGGAATGTCGTCTCGGGGAGGGTATTAGTAATGTTAAATTGGGTTATTATACAATTATCATCAGGAAACCCTTACGGATAATCTAAGACAGCAATGTGAGTTGATCCGCTTTTGTAAACCTTTTTGTAACTGTTTTTACAAAACCTCACATGATTAATTATATATTAAGCAGCTATTGAGTATTTGTAAGAATACAATTATCGTGGGTATGTTGGGGTTTTGTATACAAAATTTGTTACCACCTGGTCAAGGAGTAACATTTCCATAAGTTGAGTCTGACAGTACCACGGGTGATAATTGCTATAACTTGGAAACAAATGTAATTGCGAGATCGCCCTCAATACTGTACAATGGTTTTTATTGAAACTTGATTAAACTGGGATTCACTCACCAGTATTTCCCACTGACAAAATGTTTTTAAAACGCGTTTCAGGTAACAAAATGTGAAAGCCAAATAGAAGCCAGTTGGACAGCACCGAAGGCTTGGAAAAGTGGCAATAAAGTTACCTAAGAATAAAATAGATGTTTTTATTCAATAAAATAGGGTGTATCCCTATGAAAATGTGTGTATTGAAAACTTGGGTTTTACCCATGTGTTTAAGGATATGAAAATGTGGTATTTTACTCTGATAAAATATTTCCTAACTACGGTCCTCATGAAAAATTCCGCTGCCAAATTAGACAATAACAGGATACCACCGAAACTGGCTCACGGCCGCCCGCTCCCGGGATAAGGGGTCGGGGGTTGTGACAGAAGGTGGTATCAGAGCTAAGCCACTGATTCAGCCATAGAAGTGTTCTGCTAACACCAAAATTTAAAGTGTTAGGAAATAAATCATGGGATACGTGCATAATTGTATTTTCTTGTTATGTGTTATCTGACTATTTGTTAGTTTTCAGCATGAGCGACCAAGGACCATCTGATGCGTACCGTCAATTTTCTGGTTCACCTAGAAGTGAAGGTGCCTCTTCTCAGCTGCCCTCTCGGGGTACTCTGCTGATACGGAAGAAGGAATATTTGTGTTTAAGGCTCAATCTGAAGAGCCATTTTCTCAGAAAAAGAGGGGGTGGTTCAGTAGGGGAGCACATAAGCGTAGAAAGCGTATGAAAAAGTTGCAAGAACAGAGAGTGTTAGCAGTAGCTAAAAGAGAAACCGATGCTTATGCCCAGGATATGCTTAATAGGGGTATAGCCAATATACATATTTTAGCAACCACTGCAGCTGACCTAAACCTGGAGCAAATGTTAGCACCACAACCACAACCACCAATTCCTGACCAACCCATGGAGATAGAAAACCCTGAAAACCAAGTAGAAATGCATGATTTCAATCCGGAGGAAATACCTAGGGTACCTGCACCAAATCCTTTAAACCCATGGTGGGACGATAACAGGGACTATGTGCAACGCTACCCGATGCATGAAGATTTGCCCATGCCCAATCTAGGAGCCTACCCAGGGTTAGATCCTCTAGATCCCTATTACGATAACGATGCATTCATTAGGGAGATTTTAGAGAATCCTTACCCATACCAGGCCCCGTACCAGGAACCCGCACCCCAGATTCCAAACCCAGTCCTAGAACCTGCACCCCCAATGAGTGCAGACAACGTACAAGAACTTAGGACTTTCGATGAGGAAATTTTAGAAAGTAGTGAACGAATGAGACAGGTGGGAGAGCGTATCGTATGGAAATACGATGAGCGCAATATGGATTTTTGGATGAATCCATATCCTTGAAATGATGGTGGAAACGGTAGAAATAATAATAATATAATATAATAATATATAATATATGTGTTTGAAAAAAAAAACACGGATGCCTACTACTAGTAGTGTAGTTTTTAATTTCAGTCGGTATTGTAATTTTTATTTCAGTACTGGTGTGTAATAGATGCATAGTATATGGATAGAGTAAAGTCGCAATGCTCGACGCTTTTGACCAAAGTGTGTGTCATGTGATTGGCTATATTCAAATTTTATTGGTGATATTAATATGTGGTAAATGTTTAAAATTCAGATGTACAATGAAGTGAATCAAGAAAACCAGAATGACAACCACTCGAATAACGATAATCTGAATAGTGAGAATCCGAACAACAATAACAATGGAAATCAAGTGGATAATAGTGCCATCCAACACATAGTGGCACAAGGAATCATAGATGCGATGCCATTTATTATCCAAAATGTTAAGGAAGCTGAAAATAAAAGTAAGCATAGCAGTAAGCGACCAACTGAACCAGAACACAGCGTGAACAATGGACCTGTACTTCAAGTGCCCATTCGCAAAAGAAGAAGAACCATGCCTTATGGTTGTTCTTACAAAGAATTCTGATCCTGCAAACCAATAGAATTCTCGGGCAATGAAGGACCCATTGCAGCTCTACGCTGGATAGAGAAGACTTAGGCTGTTCTAAAAATAAGCAAGTGCGCTGATGAAGATAAGATAATGTTTGCCTCAAATCTGTTTAAGAACTCAACCCTAGAATGGTGAACACTATCCTCCAGTCAAGAGGAAGTGATAGGATTTACATCATGGAATGGGAGGAATTTAAAAATATGGTAGAAAGGAAATTCTGCCCTCCCAATGAAAAGGAACAGATAACAAATAAATTTCTGAACCTTAGAATGACCGGGGTAGATAGTAAGGGGTACACTACTACATTCTTTGAATATGCTAGAATAGTACCAACCCTTGCATCACCTGAACCGGTATTAATCTCTCAATACATCTGGGGATTAATCGGGGAGATTAGGCATGTAGTCAAGGCAGCTAGACCTCAAACCATAGAAGAAGCTGTAGAACTAGCCAATACCTTGACTGATGAACTAGTGCATACTAGAGAAGAAGATCAGAGGAGAAACCTAACTCAAAGGCTTACTCAAGAATTCCGTTCTGGGAATTCCAAACGTAGGAATGTAGGTTCTACCTCTGCACCATACTGCAAAACCTGCAGAAAGAAGCATTCTGGAAGATGCTCCATTCACTGCAATTTCTGCAAGGCACCAGGACACAAGGAAGAAGATTGCAAGAGGAAATCCAGTAATGGACTGTGCTTCAACTGTGGAGAAAAAGGTCACATCAAGCCAAATTGTCCGAAGTTAGCTCCACCTGCAAACAACAAGAACATTAAAAATGCTAGAGCATTTGTTCTAACTGCAGATGAAGCCAAGATGATTCCAGACGTCATAGCTGGTACGTTTTTAGTTAATGATATTTTTGCTAAAGTATTATTTGACTCTGGTGCAAACCAAAGTTTTATTAGTACTTCGTTTTGCAAACTTCTAAATCAATCATTAACTAAACTACCACAAGAATGTCTGGTAGAGACAGCAAATGGAGAAACCGTTAGGATTTCTGAAATCTTGCAGGGAGCAAGAATAGAAATTTTTAATCAAAAATTTATTGCAAACCTTTACCCAATGAATCTGGCAGGATTTGATATTGTATTAGGAATAGATTGGTTAATAGCCAATAAAGCCAGTATTTTATGTGATCAAAAGTCAATCCAAGTAAATTCACCAAGGGGTAAAAAGATCACAATTAAAGGAGATAAACCATCTAGATCCACAAAATTCATCTCTGTGATGAAAACTGCAAGTTATATAAGAAAAGGATCTATAGTGTATTTGATTTCTATAATCACTAACACTAAATGAAAAGAATTAAAAGACATTCCAGTAGTGTCCCAGTTTTCAGATGTCTTTCCAGAAGAATTGTCAGGGCTACCGCCAGATAGGGAAGTTGAATTCAGAATCCATCTGCTACCAGGAACAGCACCGATTGCCAAAGCACCTTATCGTTCGGCACCCGAAATGCAGGAGCTGAAGAAACAGTTAGACGAATTGTTGAAGAAAGGATTTATAAAGCCAAGCTCATCGCCATGGGGAGCACCGATTTTATTTGTCAAAAAGAAGGACAGATCAATGCGTATGTGCATTGACTACCGTGAATTGAACAAAGTCACGATTAAGAATCGGTACCCATTACCAAGGATTGATGATCTGTTCGATCAACTGCAAGGAGCTCGATTTTTCTCTAAAATCGATTTAAGATCAGGATATCATCAACTAAAGGTACAGGAAGAGGACATTCCTAAAACCGCATTCAGAACAAGGTATGGTCATTATGAATTTACTGTCATGCCATTTGGTTTAACCAATGCCCCAGCTGCATTTATGGACATGATGAACCGAATATGTAAGCCATATTTGGATAAATTCATAATTGTTTTTATTGATGATATTCTCATTTACTCGAAGAGTAAATAGGATCATGCAAAGCATTTGCATGCACTTTTAAATCTATTAAGAAAGGAAAAGCTTTACGCTAAGTTTTCAAAGTGCGAATTTTGGTTAGAACAGGTTCAATTTCTTGGAAACTTAGTTAATCATGAAGGAATTCATGTGGATCCAACAAAGATCGAAGCAATTACCAAATGGAAAACCCCTGAATCGCCAACCGAGGTTAGAAGTTTCTTAGGATTCGCCGGTTATTATAGAAGATTCATTCGAGATTTTTCTAGAATAGACATTCCCTTAACTAAGTTAACCTGTAAATCCATTAAGTTTGAATGGGGATCAAAACAAGAAGAAGCCTTTAGAATCCTTAAGCAAAGACCAACCCATGCACCTATACTAGCGTTACCAGAAGAAACTAAAGACTTTGTAGTCTTTTGTGACGCTTCTAAGTTAGGTTATGGATGTGTGTTGATGCAACGTCAAAAGGTTATAGCTTATGCCTCTAGACAACTTAAGAATCATGAAGAGAATTATTCCACCCATGATCTATATTTAGGAGCCATAATTTTTGCCCTTAAGATTTGGAGACATTACCTTTATGGTAGTAAGTTTACCATATTCACTGATCATAAAAGTTTAAGGTATGTTTTTGGGCAAAAAGAGTTGAATATGAGACAAAGACGCTGGATGGAGATTCTTAGTGATTATGATTGTGATATCCAGTATCATGCGGGGAAAGCCAATGTAGTGGTTGATGCTTTAAGTCGAAAATATCATGAAAGGCCAAAAAGGGTACGTTCTCTTAAATTAAATCTACAGGTAGATTTAAATGAGCAGATTAGAAAAGCACAAGAATCAGTAATCAAGGATGATACTAAAAAATTAAAAGGAATGATTAAGGAATTAG
Source organism: Helianthus annuus (assembly GCF_002127325.2). Lineage (NCBI taxonomy): Eukaryota > Viridiplantae > Streptophyta > Magnoliopsida > Asterales > Asteraceae > Helianthus > Helianthus annuus. The sequence goes on from NC_035435.2 coordinate 162,974,939, forward strand.
AACAAGGAACATATGGAATTTGGAGATTCCATAAAAAAGAGAAAGTGGATACCTAAATTAGGAAATTTACGTCACCGTATATTAGAAGAAGCCCATAAATCTAAATATACAATGCACACAGGAAGTGATAAGATGTACCAGGATTTAAGGAAAAATTTCTGGTGGATAAGAATGAAAAAGGATATAGCAGCTTATGTTTCTAAATGTTTAACTTGTTCACAAGTTAAAGCTGAACATCAGAAACTCTCAGGATTGCTGCAACAGCTAGAAATGCCAGTTTGGAAATGGGAATTGATAACAATGTATTTTGTTACCAAATTACCCAAAACAAGAAAAGGTAATGATATAATCTGGGTGATTGTAGACAGGCTAACTAAGTCAGCTCATTTCCTACCAATGAAGGAAACTTTCAGCATGGAACAATTAGCCAAATTATATGTAAACGAAATAGTTTCATCACATGGAATACCTTTATCAATTGTTTTTGATAGGGATAGTCGTTTTACCTCTCATTTTTGGGCAAGTTTCCAAAAAGCAATGGGAACCAAGTTGAATCTAAGCACAGCTTACCATCCTCAAACGGACGGACAAAGCGAAAGGACAATTCAGACAATAGAGGACATGGTTAGAGCTTGTGTAATTGATTTTGGAGGTAATTGGGACGATCACTTACCTTTAATAGAATTCTCTTATAATAACAGTTATCACACAAGTATCAATGCTGCACCATTCGAAGCACTTTATGGATGAAAGTGCCGAACCCCAGTCTGTTGGGCAGAAATTGGGGAAACGCAACTATCTGGACCTGAGATAGTGCAGGAAACAATCGACAAGATCATTCAAGTCAAGGAACGACTGAAAACAGCACGTGATCGACAGAAGAGCTACGCTGATAACAGACATAAGCCATTAGAATTCCAGGTAGGTGACAAGGTATTATTAAAAGTCTCTCCTTGGAAAGGAGTGGTAAGATTCATCAAACGAGGAATGCTAAGTCCCAGGTATGTTGGACCTTTTAAGATTATTAGAAGAATAGGACCTGTAGCCTATCAGCTACAACTGCCAGAAGAAATGGCAGGAATACAGGATGTACTCCATGTATCCAATCTCAAGAAATGCCTAGCTGATGAATCATTTGTAATACCTCTTAAGGATATAGAGGTAAATGAGCAACTCAAATTTGTAGAAAGGCCTCTACAAATTGAAGACAGGAAAATTAAGAATCTCAAGCACATGAGATTAGTTTTGGTCAAAGTGAAGTGGGACTCCAAAAGAGGACCTGGGTATACATGGGAGCTTGAATCAGAAATGCAAAGAAAATATCCACACTTGTTCCAGTAGATCTCGAGGACGAGCTCTAAAACAAGGTGGGGAGGATATAACAACCCTAACGTAAACCGACATCCTCATAAATTTTCCGACACTCTAAAAATATTAAAAACATCCCAATATGTCCTAAAATACACCCCATACGTGAAAACGGGCCCTGAATACCTTAAATATTATTAAAAATAAATAAAACTGATTTTTGGGGTTTAGGCGGGCCGCGTAAGCCTTTGCTTACACTTACGCGGGCTGCGTTAACTTAAAAGGTGGCGCAGCCCGGTGCGGCCACGTGGCCCAACACCCGGCAGGTCTAGTCGCTGACCCAGCTAAGCTACAACGTTGACCAGGTCTAACGCGGGCCGCGTAGACCCTTGTCTACACTTACGCGGGCCGCGTAAAAGTTGAAATGTGGCACTATATATAGAGGCCATCGGGTTTCAGTTAGAAATCCTTCAAAATCGAAATCTCTCTCTCAAATATGAATATTAGGCAATATAAGCGGGTATTATACCCCCTAAATAGCGAGGTTCTGCTACGATGTAAGTATCATAACCCCTAGAGACGTATTAGATACTCTGCCCGATTGATCTAGGGTTCCGTAACGGCTGTCGTGGTTCTGCCCAACGTAGTCGTTGGAATGTCGTCTCGGGGAGGGTATTACTAATGTTAAATTGGGTTATTATACTAACATGCATGCATTTGTGTAATTTATAGATTGTCATCAGGAAACCCTTACGGATAATCTAAGACAACAATGTGAGTTGATCCGCTTTTGTAAACCTTTTTGTAACTGTTTTTACAAAACCTCACATGATTAATTATATATTAATCAGCTATTGAGTATTTGTAAGAATACAATTATCGTGGGTATGTTGGGGTTTTGTATACAAAATTTGTTACCACCTGGTCAAGGAGTAACATTTCCACAAGTTGAGTCTGACAGTACCACGGGTGATAATTGGTATAACTTGGAAACAAATGTAATTGCGAGATCGCCCTCAATACTGTACAATGGTTTTTATTGAAACTTGATTAAACTGGGATTCACTCACCAGTATTTCCCACTGATAAAATGTTTTTAAAACGCGTTTTAGGTAACAAAATGTGAAAGCCAAATAGAAGCCAGCTGGACAGCACTGAAGGCTTGGAAAAGTGGCAATAAAGTTACCTAAGAATAAAATAGATGTTTTTATTCAATAAAATATGGTGTATCCCTATGAAAATGTGTGTATTGAAAACTTAGGTTTTACCCATGTGTTTAAGGATATGAAAATGTGGTATTTTACTCTGATAAAATATTTCCTAACTACGGTCCTGATGAAAAATTCCGCTGCCAAATTAGATAATAACAGGATACCACCGAAACTGGCTCACGGCAGCCCGCTCCCGGGATAAGGGGTCGGGGGTTGTGACAGTTATTAGCCGCGCTACTACGGTCAAGGCACTGGAGGAGGCCAACCTTCACCGCGCTGTTGCGGTCAAGGCTCTGGAGGAAGCCAACCTTGCGCGCACCAATACTTCGTGTTTTGGTACTTAATCACTTATGAAAAATGCCTTCTTATATTGAATCTTGTTCATGAATCAGGAAAGCGCACGTAAGAACCTGCAGGCCCAGGAGGTGGCTTTGGCAGATGTAAACCGGCGCTTGGTGGAGGCCGAAACGCGGGCAACGAAGGTCGAGGAAGAGCGTGGACAGGCAGTTGCCCAGCTAGATGACGTGACAATGATGAACACCAATCTTAATGTTGATCGCGCCTGAATGCGGGATTTCGGTGCCATTCATATAAGTACTTTGCCATCTTGCTTTAATGTTCTTGCCCTTATACTGAAATACCATTATAGTTATTTGTGCAGACTGCAAATGCAATATTGGACGCACAAGAAACCGCTGTTGCGGTTGTGGATGTGGTGGCACGAGCGCGGGATGCGGGGTATTAGGCCGACTACGCTGAATGTCTAACTCATGTGAATGTCGTTTCTGATAAGAAGTTTACTGATGAGCAATCTCCCCTGCGCGCGGTCGACACTGAAGCCGAGCTGAAAGCCGCAACCGATGCCTATGATGCTTTGGTGGTCCCCGTACTTGTTCAGGTTAAAGAATGCCTAGCAGTGGGCGACTATATCGACCGTCTACGAGGCTTGTTCGAGCCTAAGGAAGGTGCTGAAGGGGAAAACGAAGACGAAGACTAAGACTAAGTTGGGTCTGCGTGCCTTGTCTACTTTTTTTTCCTTGCATAATTTTTGTTTTTTGTAAATATGACAAGTTGCCCCCTGTATATCCACAGAGCCGTTCCTACGTCTTCGGAGGCCCTAATCGAACTACGAAGTGGTGGCCCTTTTGCAAAATTATCATTTTCAACATATTTAGTAACAAAACCCTCCTCCTTTATTTGTTTGGGCTTCTTATTTCTGTTTAGCATAAAATAAAAAAAATGAGCCTAGTATAGAATGAACCATCAAAAAATTTAGAGGCCTTTCATTTTGGGTGGCCCTAGGCCTGTGCCTAGGGTTGGAAGCCCATTGGGCGGCTCTGTATATCCAGCCGGTGCGTAAGTGTGATGAATATATGACTTTTTTGGCTTTAAAGCATTTAAGTTAAATGTATTTATTGTCTGCTTTGTGTAAGCGCGAGTGAATCGAACTCCTTTATTATTTAGGCCATAAAAAGGCGCATGTAAATAATAATGTAGCATAGTGTACGCCACTGCCGAGGCTTTAATGAGTAGAAGTTAACATATCTTCCTGCCCATAGGGCAAAGGAAATGTTTAACTTGGTCTTTTGATTTGGCCAATGTAAGGCGCAAGATCGCAAGACAGAGTTATTTATTGTGCTTGTTAGTTTGCAAATAAATAGCGTTAAGTGTAGGCCGTTTTAAAGGCGCGAAATAGGAAAGTACTTTAGTGCCTGCGCCCAGTAAGGTGTATGGCGATGTGTGAACTTTCATAAAACTATATTACAATGTTTGCATGTGTTAGTCAGTTTGTGTGGGTATTGCGAATGAAGATTTGCCAATCTGTTTTTGTGAATACCGCAAAGTGGAACATGCATTCGTAATAGAGTTATACAGGTTTGATAAGATAAACAATGAAGTTATGAAAATTCTTGTTTAAGTTATGAAACAAATTATCCATTGTTTACAAGAAATAACAAAATTTAACATAAAAAATAAATGGTTTTCGAAGTATTATAAGAGAAAATGTTTCAACAAAAATTTTAAGGAAACATTAAACTAGATTAGAAGGTTAGGTTTATGTGAACGATATTAATTAAAAAGAGTTAATATATTAACTTAAATGTAAGCATTTAAGAAAGATTTTTAAGCTTTGAATTATATTTTTAATTTTTTGAATCTTACGTAATTTGTTTCAAAAACCAAAAAACCGAACCGTTGCTAAAACCGAAATAACCGAAACAAAAAAACCGAAACCGAACGTTTTTCAAAAACTGATAACCGAACTTTCGGTTACGGTTTTGGTTTTACCCAAAAAGCGAAACGAATCGTGCACACCGCTATTCCAGTATACAACAGCCTAAGTAGAATGCACTACTGGAACAAACCGAACACCTGAAACTATACCTAAAACAAAAGCACGAATAGTAGAGAAAACAGGAATTCTCTAGGGTTTTGTTGTTGAAACATATATTTCTTGTGTTTTGAACAAGCCAAACATCCCTTGTATTTATAGTGTAAAATCTTTAGTGGTTACAATCTCTTTAGCCCAAGAGTAACCCTATTAACAGTGAGTTTGGCTGGAATTATTTGCCCGTTAATACTAAGTTTAGGTTGAAATTATCAGTGACTTAATGAAACGAATCTGAATTGACACAATACACAAATGCGAGTCTCTATGCACTATTTCACTAAAGTGCAGCCATAGAAGTATTTATGTATTGTTTCAGTAAAGTGCACAAAGCGATGGAGGTTAAAGGTGAATGACGGCGGGAGCAACGCTGAAACTTTCTGAACTATTCGCTGAACGTTCGATTCATTTACAACCTTATGATAAATTGATATTTAAAGCATATTAAAAAGCTGATTTTGAAAGTATGATGGTAGCACACCATGACTCACACAACTCGTTTCTAGATAGGGTTTTTTCCTCACTTTTTTTTTTTCTATTACTAGGTCTCTCTAGTCTACTTATACAACCAGCCCCATTTCACTCCACTGCACTCCGTCGCACAACCGCCGTAATCTGCCATAGATACACTCACGCACCTCCCCCAACCACACCATCACCAGAAAATAAAAACAGATACGCACCGTTTTACGAACACACGCTCAATCAATGAATTAATTAATACCTTATATATACAAGCACAGATAAGTAACAGAGCTAGGGTTTCGAATTTGTAACAAAAAACGGATTTATAGGAGAAGAAGTGGTTAATGGAGGAGGTGATACTTGACGAGATAATCAGAAAGCTTATCGATGCTAAGAGTGGACGCGTGCCGAAGCAGGCGCAGATCACGGAGCCGGAGATTCGCCAGCTTTGTACTGCTGCTAAGGAGGTTTTTCTCGGTCAGCCTAATTTGCTGGAGCTTGAAGCTCCGATTAAGATATGCGGTAACGAAATTACTTCACCTGAATACAGATTTTATCAGTTATACTTATGTACTTATTGTTCTTTGTTTGCTATTATATTTTGTTTGATTGTATGAGTTTGAATTTGATAGGAAAAACTGGTATGTATGGTTGATGTTGTATGATATTTTGTAAGATTTTTTGAAGACATATTTGTGCATTTTATTATTTATTCAGAGGGGGTGTTTGTTTACATATATTTATTTACTGATACAGTGTATCTTGCCTCATGATATTTGGCCTGATATGTGGTCACAAGGAAGAAAACATTGTGGCATTAGCATATGTGGGTAGAGGTTTACTTGGATTACGACTTGTGTTTTGAAATATCGAAACGTAGATTGATCCCTACACTACTGTGCTATATGAGGAGGGTTCTTTATAACCAGTAGAAACTTGCTAGATTTTAAAACTGAAATTAATCAGCATCAGTCTGGAAATGACAGTTGATTATATTGCCAATCAGACGCATCATGCGTGAGAATCGAAATACCTTAGTATTGTCCATTATTTTGATGTGTTATTGTATGAAGTTGTGGTTATAAGTATACTTAATAAAAAAGAATATGTTTGTTTCTGCTTTGAACAAAAGTATTGCCGATTTAGTTATTGCAGTCTTTCTTGTGCTCTTAATTACTAATTTCACATGTTTATCAGACAAAAGGAGTGATGGTGGAGAATTATTATCTTTTGTATATGAATCCAGTTTGATGACCTAATTCTGGCCCTTGTTTCAGAAAATTCAAATAATCACTAGTAACTTCAAAGAAGTTTTATTGAGATTAAAAGTTAAATCTAGGATGAAAGTGGTACATGAGTCGCGTGAAGATGTTAAGATTTATTATGTTCTTGTTGGTAAGGCACACCATGAATCATGATCTGTAGTTACTATACATTCAACAGTTCTCGATTCATTCTGTTCAATTAACATCTATTATTCCATCTTTTTCTTATTATCATATTTATGCTGTTGATACTGGTGCTTTAGTTTGATGCTACTCCCTACCAGTCCAGTGGCTTCTATGAGACATACTAGTCATTTTTCATGATTTTCAATTTTTGTCAGGTGACATTCACGGACAGTATTCTGACCTCTTACGTTTGTTTGAGTACGGTGGACACCCTCCAGAGTCAAACTACCTATTTTTAGGAGACTACGTTGACCGTGGTAAACAGAGCATAGAAACAATATGCCTTCTGCTTGCATACAAGATAAAATACAAAGAAAACTTCTTTCTTCTCAGGGGAAACCACGAATGTGCATCCATCAATCGCATATACGGGTTCTACGATGAATGCAAAAGAAGGTTTAACGTCCGTCTTTGGAAAACATTCACCGATTGTTTCAACTGCCTGCCCGTTTCTGCTCTTATCGATGATAAGATTCTTTGCATGCATGGAGGATTGTCCCCTGACTTGAAGAACTTGGACCAGATCCGAAATATAGCCCGACCCATTGACGTCCCGGATCAGGGTCTTCTTTGTGATCTATTATGGGCTGACCCTGATAGAGATACAGAAGGATGGGGAGAGAATGACAGGGGCGTTTCCTATACGTTTGGAGCTGATAAGGTTTCCGAGTTTCTTGAGAAACATGATCTTGATCTTATCTGCCGAGCTCACCAGGTACATGTTTTTATTTTGGCCAGTTTTGTCCCCGAGGTTTGGCCAGTTCTGCGACTTTCGTCCAAAGGTTTGTTTTGAAATTTTGCCATTTTCATCCGGCTCGTTAATTCATTTTTCTTCGTTAAGTCAGGGGTATTTTCGTTAATTCAGTCTTTTCAATACTTGTATATGAAGTGAAAAAGTCCGAATTGCTTTTTAAGTTAACAAAAAAACGAAAATACCCCTGACTTAACGAAGAAACATGGATAGAGTTAACGAGCCGGTTGAAAATGGCAAGTTTTCAAACCTTTTGGATCCAGACGCGAAAACACAAACCTTTGGACAAAAGTCGAAAAACCGGCCAAACCTCAGGGACGAAAATGGCATTTTACTCTTTTATTTTTTATAGTATGGTTTTATTAGCAAATATGATTTGTGTTCTTAACGTAGCAATTGGTCCTTCTGATTACATGAAGTTAATGGTCTTTACTCATTCTTTTGATGCTTTGAAGGTTGTGGAAGATGGGTATGAGTTCTTTGCAAACCGCCAGCTTGTAACTATATTTTCTGCACCAAATTACTGTGGTGAGTTTGATAATGCCGGTGCAATGATGAGCGTGGATGATACGTTGACCTGTTCATTTCAAATTCTCAAGGCTTCTGAAAAGAAAGGAAGGTTTGACTTTGGCAACAATATGTTGAGACCCGGAACTCCACCTCACAAGGTAACTACTTCTAGGGCTTCAGGCAATCATTATATATTGTTGATTGATTTCTGTTGAGTGACGATCTGATGCATATCCTTGATCATGTTTAATTTCAGGGAGGAAAGAGATGATTGTTATGTTTTTTAAAGATCATACGCTTTGTGTATTATCTTCTTCTGCTAAACTCAAGATCGTTGGCAGAAAAGGGTTTTAGGGACGATGCTGTTATTGCAAAGGTACAACCGCTGAAGCTCGAGTTACCTGCTATATCTGCATTTGCATCCAAGGTTTTTGTTATGTAAAACGACAAGTTACATCTGATTCTTGAACTGTTGTTTAAGGACATCCCTTTTGGTGCCTTTTCAATGTGATCATCTTTTTAAGCCAGTTTTCTTTAGTAAAATTTATGGGACAAATTGTAATTCTAATTGCCGGTGGATATGCACCATCTAGAGTCCCTTCAATGTGGTTACGTATGGTGGTTAGACCAACATCTGATTTACAAAAGCTCGTGACAGATACTTAGGGAGGGGGGGGGGGGGTTAGGAACATGAATGGAAGGCTATATCCCCCCCTCCCTAATCCACCATGGTTTGCATGGATTAAACCATGGTCCTCCTTTCCATTTTTCAAGTAATCAATTTCTTTTTCTTTAAACGAAGATAAATTAAAGTAAATAAGAGGATAGTGGTTTGGGTTTTACGAATAATATCAAGTTTACGAATAGTACTTTTGAGTTTTACGAATAATATCAAACTTTTTTACGTCTATACATAGCATGATTCTAAACATGCATATTAGGCTTGGAACATATCTTGTTTCTCTTGTCCAAATGTGATGAGGGAAAGTGTTTTAAATTCTTTTTGACCCATATGAAGTATTATCCGGCATCCGCGACGCCACCCCACAACCTGCAACCCTTCAGTATATCCTTGCATGTCACGTTCATTCTTCCTTTAGTTGGTGTGACACCCCCCTCGTGCTAAAATGGATACGGAGATTTAGGCTTAACCAAAGTAATCACCTTTCATTTCCTCAAATCAGAAACTGCCATATCAGCTTCGCTGGCTGAAACGACTAGGATTTAGTCTACATTTTCACCATACATTTGGTGAAGAGTGCCGTCTGAGCCCGCTCTTTTGGTGAATTTTGTTGGCTCAGCCTCCGCTTTTGGCAAAAGCACCAGCCGGCTCCGCCTTCGCTTTTAAGTTTTAACGATTACTTTGGTAAACGCAAAACTCAATATCTATTTTGAATAAGTTCTTGTCAAAGGTGCCTATTATTATTATTATTATTATTATTATTATTATTATTATTATTATTATTATTATTATTATTATTATTATTTAAAAACAACATGTTAGCTACAATCAAAGTTTATTTATTTTTGTCTTTATGTGAATCTCTTCCCTCAACTTTCAACATTGACGTTTACACCTCCTTAACTTTGTAAAATGTCATTTTGACCCCCTCGAGAATTTCCAAACTTATTTTTATATATGTATTGATATAAATTCAATTTTTTTTTTACATTTCGAAATAATTTTTTCTCGGAAACGAGTCATGTCAAATACAATACATTTTCATGCTTATCTTTATGGACATTTTCGATTGGTCTACATTTTGTTTGGAAATAAGCCGAGTCAAATATAACACGCTTTCATTAGACGGTATGATTCAAGTTAATTTACGTTTCATGAGTGATGTCAAATATATTACGTTTTTATGCTTATCTTTTTGGACGTTTTTAGTTAGTCTAAGTTTTTACGTTTTTGTACGTATCAATATAAATTTAAGTTGATTTATGTTTCAACGTATTCTTTTAAAAACGAGTCATGTCAAATAATACGTTTTTGTGTTTTATTTTCATGGACATCTTCACTTTTATTTTCTGGCTTTTTATATATTTTCTTAGGGGGTGTTTGGCCTAGCTTTTTTATTTAAGCTTATAGCTTTTTTAGCTTATTTTTACAAAATAAGCACTAATGGGTGTTTGGTTTAGCTTTTTAAGCTTATGCTTATTAGCTTATATAGGGCATGTTTGGGTAAGCTTATTGAAACAACTTATTGACTTATTGGCTTCTTGGAAAAGTCAGGATTTTATGACTTATTGACTTATTGGCTTTTCCCCCTCACATACACCCTCTTTGCCAAACATCATTTTAGAGCTTATGACTTTTCAAAAAGCCAATAAGTCAATAAGTTGTTTCAAAAAGCTTACCCAAACATGCCCATAAGCTAATTTTAAGAAGCTTACGGGAATATGGTTTTTTAGCTTATTTGAATAAGCTTATTTGAAGAAGATGGTTTTTTACTCATTACACACAATGATATTATACCCCTTCCCAAAATACAAAATAACTTAACAAATAACTAAAGATTAATTATTAATTATCAACTTGTAGAATATAAGCTAATCCAAACATTTAAAAATAGTTTATCAAATGAAAGAAAATAAGCATAAACTACTTTAATATAATATAAGCTAATCCAAATATTTAAAAATAGTTTATTAAATAAAAGAAAATAAGCATAAGCCAAGCCAAAAAAAATAAAAGCTAGCCCAAACACCCCCTTAATCGAATGCGAAATCAGAAATCCGGTGCCCCGATATCTATTGATCAACATTCTGTGTGATCCGTTAACTGTACGCCTGAAGAAGTTATTCTCCGATGAAGTGTCGATCTGTTGCTTGCATATGGTCAGAATCACCACCGGTTCACAAAGTTACCGCCACCGCCATACTTGACCGCCCTGCCACTCTGTACACCGGCGGATCCGATGGCACCATCTTCTGGTGGAATCTATCCTCCACTAACTCCGATCACGTAAGTTCAAACTTCAATTTCTCAACTCATATACATACGCAAGTGTTGCAATTGAACATTAATTTCAATTAGGTTTTGTTTAGTGCAGTACTTCCTCAATTAGATCTTGTTTAGTGCTGTATTTCCTCAATTAGGTTTCGTTTAGTTCAGTGTTTCTTCAGTTAGGTGCAGTATTTGTTCAGTTAGGTTTTGTTTAGTGCATTATATCTTAAGTTAGGTGCAGATTTCTTCATTTTGGTTTTGTTTAGTGCTGTATATCTTCAATTAGGTTTTGTATACTGCTGTATATCTTCAATTAGGCTTTGTTTAGTGCAGTATTTCTTCAGTTAGGTGCAGTTTATCTTCAGTTAGATTTTATTTAGTGCATTATTTATACAGTTAGGCTTTGTTTAGTGCAGTATTTCTTCAGATTTTGTTTAGTTCAGTATTTCCTCAATTAGGTTTTGTTTAGTGCAGCATTTCCTCAATTAGTGTTTGTTTAGTGCAGTATTTTACCAATTAGGTTTTGTATAGTGCAGCATTTTTTCAGATAGGTGCCGTATATCTTCAGTTAGGTTTTGTTTAGTGCATTATTTCTTCAGTTAGGTTTTCTTTAGTGCAGTATTTTTTTACAATTCAGTGCAGTATTTCTTTAGTTAGGTTTTGTTTGCATATTGTTGTAACTATCTGCATGCTCCATGAGTTCAATGTCAGAAGATCGAGATTACATTATCTATTGAAATAATTGTGATCGTTGTTAGGTTTTCACAGTGGCCATTGTAATAAGTTAGTGATCCATATTTACACATTGGGGAAAATCCAAGTTGTGGCTTCCTTGAAATTGTTTTCAGTTGGAAATCAATCAATCATGTTGATGAATATCTCTATTGTCAGGATATAAGACCAGTTGCTATCTTATGTGGTCATACTGCACCGATTTCTGACTTGGGTATCTGTTTCCCTGCATCAACTCTAGGAGATGAAAAGACGAGCGACTCAAGTAATGTGGCACCGAACTCTTGTTCAGCTAACTGCGGTTCTCTAATAAGCGCATGTACAGATGGTGTATTATGCGTTTGGGGCAGAGACACCGGACATTGCAGCCGAAGAAGGAAAATGCCAGCTTGGGTCGGGAGTCCATACATGGTTCAGTCATTGCCCGAAAATAAAAGATACGTATGTGTCGCATGTCGGTTCATTGATTCAGTTAATTTGTTAGACCATCAGTCACTTGATTCTGTTGAACACGGTGAACCACAGTCCAACAAACATTCAAAATGCACAGTTGTAGTTATTGATTCATATACCTTGACCATAGTGCAAACCGTGTTTCGTGGTACTTTATCTATCGGGCCTTTCAAGTTTATGTCTATAGTGACACCTGTTGGTGATATGGAGAAGGAATCAGTGCTAATAGCTGACTCATTTGGTAATTTTCAATGTGTATCACTGTTAAAAGATACCAATCGAAACGAAGATATGTTAGATGACTCGCAAAAGAACTCTTGCCACCTGGAAGCATCAGATTGGATTCAAGATTCAAGCGAAGGAGAAGTTCCGATTTCGTTTGCTGCTTCCGGGCAGGTTTTAGTCATTCTGTACAAGAGCCATTGCGTATTTAAGCTGGTGGACGGTAGTGCTAAGATTGGAGAGATTTCACTCTTGGATGATGATGTGGCAGGGTGCATGTTTCTTGGAAGTGATTACCGTAGGACGACGCCAAGTGGTGATGAAAGCATTAACATATTTGAAGAAACATTTGCTGTGTGGAACATCAAAGGTTATTTAATTATGTATACTGTATCATATTCGGGAAAAACATTTAAACACACCAGTCTATGCTCGGTCCCTGCTGTTTCACTTCATCGTAATGTTGAACTATCATTTTCTTTTGTTCTAATAAATCAAAATATTGTCCGTATTGAATCGGTTTCTGTAAACACTGGAGAACCAAGCCATTGGAAACCGTTGGTGACAATATGGGAATTGAGTAATAATGATGAAAAGTGTCATCAAGAATGCAAATTGGTTGGAAAAGGAAGCTATTTTGATGAGTGGTTTGTGGATACAAGTGAAGGACAAAATGGTCTTTTCAGGAGGGAATCTGTGGTCACTTCTTCAATGGTTATTTCCGAAAACGACTCTTCACCGTATGCAATAGTTTACGGATATGATAGTGGAGAAATTCAAGTTTTACGGTTCAATATGTTCTCTGAAAGAATGGAAGATCAAGAGGCAGATTCATGTGCACGGAAGCAGTATCTTTCGGGCCACACGGATGCTATCCTATGTCTGGCTGCACACCAGATGGTTCGTACATCCACAGGATTTAACTCCAACATATATTTAATATCAGGAAGTAAGGATTGCACAATACGTATATGGGATCTTAATTCCGGTAATCTTGTATCTGTGATGCACCATCATGTACAACCTGTTCGCCAGCTCATCCTACCCCCGGTCCACACTGATTATCCATGGAGTGATTGCTTTTTATCTGTTGGAGATGATTCGTGTGTCGCTTTAGCTTCACTTGACACTCTACGGGTCGAGAGAATGTTTCCGGGCCACCCGTTTATACCTTCAAAAGTCGTATGGGATAGTACACGAGGTTATCTTGCGTGTTTCTCTCTGAATCATTCAGCAACATCTGATTCATCTGATGTGTTGTACATTTGGGATATAAAATCAGGTGCCCGTGAGCGTGTTCTTCGTGGTAGTGCTGCTCAGTCGATGTTTGACCATTTCTGTACAAGCGGGAATAAGAATAATGTTTCTCTAAGTTCAAATGAGCGAAACACATCTGTTTCTTCTTTGATTATGCCAATAACTGACGATACAGGAGTTTCACAATCTCATCCAAACGCTCAAGATTTCTCGCACAACGCACATCCAATTACATGTTCTTGCCCGTTTCCTGGAATAGCAACACTCACTTTTGATATGACATTATTGATGTCACCTAGAGTTGACTCTTTCGAAAGTCCAAATGATACAAATGAGGTTCAGACCTCGAGAAACGGGTTAGACCGAATGAGCAACCTTTTCAAAGAACGGGTTGCTGAAGGGCCCGGACCGTACTCGTTGAATGCTGATGGTGGAGATGGGTTACAAGAAACCTCACCAGATGCTACAGAATACACTGATTGGGCTCAATCATTAGAAGGATGTTTATTTCGGTTCAGTTTGTCTGTTTTGCACTTGTGGAATGTTGATCATGAGCTGGACAAACTGTTGACCTCTGAGATGAAGCTTAAGAAACCTAAGAATTTCTTTGTAGCTTCCGGTTTGCTTGGAGACAGAGGGTCTCTCACGTTGACTTTTCCTGGTCCAAGTGCAACACTCGAGGTGCCATATTTCTTTCTTTACAATAACATGTTACTTTAACATCTTCATTATTCAAGTTTAATATATTAATACTAATGTTTCAGCTATGGAGATCATCGTCTGAGTTCTGTGCTATTAGATCATTAACTATGGTGTCCTTTGCCCAACACATGGTTAGCTTGTCTCATTCATGCTCTGCAGCAAGCAGGTAACACAATATTTTGTAATAGAGAAATACGAAGAAATAATTTTTCTAGGATCTTAATATCATTTATAAGACTCGGTGGTGGTTTGTGCAATTTGGCAAGACGTGAGGGGTTACCTGTAATTTCGGAAAGTAAATCAAAAATGCATACCAAAACAGAGTAGGAAAACAAACCCGTATTCAATTGTACTCTTGCCACCAAAGTTATTAGGAGTGTGAACTGTGAATATTGATAGTTTTATATGATTCAAGGATTTTTTTTCTTGTTTTGCAGTGCTTTAGCAGCTTTTTACACTCGCAAGTTTGCAGAGAAATTTCCAGACATTAAGCCACCTTTGCTCCAGGTAACTTCTTGATTTCCTGTAGTCGTAAATGTAGGTAACTAGTAAATTGCCCTGTACGTTTCCGTGGCGTTCCGTAAAATTTTTACGTTAAAACGTACACCAACTGAAAACGTACATAAAACTAAGCACGAAAACGTATATAAAAATAAGCACGAAAACATATATAAAAAATAAGCACACAAACATATTATACTTGACCCGACTTATTTCCAGAAAAAAATACGTTGAAACGTAAATCAACTTGAATTTATACCCACACGTACATAAAAATAAACACGTAAAACTCGATTACAAAGTCTTTAGAAAGTTAAGGGGTTATAAGTATCAATACTGAAATATGAGGGGTAAAAGTATAAAAAACAAAAAGAACCAAAAGATAAAAAAGAAAAATAAAGGAATAAAAGACAAAAAAGAAAAAAAAAGGGTCAAAACACAAAAATTATTCACAAACTTTGCTAATCGTAATATGTATAATGTTTTACACATGACTTTGGGTGAAATTCATGATAGTATGATACATTTTCCAATATTTAGTTACGATGCATTATTTCTAATATATTTATTTGAATACAGCTTTTAATCAGCTTTTGGCAAGACCAGAATGAACAGGTCCGAATGGCTGCACGTTCACTGTTCCACTGTGCTGCTTCAAGAGCCATTCCTCGTCCCCTACGTGCAGACAATAATAATAATAATCTATCGTTAAATTCAGAATTGGAGGAGAAACTTCCAGAAGATTTGAAATATGAAAAGGATGATTCTGAAATGGTAGCATGGTTAGAATCATTTGAACGTCAAGATTGGATATCTTGCGTTTGGGGAACAAGTCAAGATGCAATGACTTCTCATATTGTTGTCGGTGCCGCTTTGGCTGTTTGGTATCCGAGTCTTGTAAAGTCAACTCTTGCGATCCTATGCGTACATCCGTTATTAAAGTTAGTTATGGCCATGAATGAAAAATATAGTTCCACTGCAGCTGAGATTCTCGCAGAAGGTATGGAAAGCACATGGAGCGCAATAATAAGTTCTGAAATACCTCAATTAATTTCAGATATATTCTTTCAAATCGAACATAACTCCGTTACATCTGTTGAGATACGAGAATCTCTGGTTGTAATTCTTTTACCTAGTTTAGCAATGGCAGACGTTCCATCGTTTTTAAACGTGATTGAAAGACAAATATGGTCAACTGCTTCTGATTCACCAGTTCACATTGTGTCACTCATGACTCTCATCAGAGTAACCCGTGGTTCTCCTAGAAATTTGGCTCCTTACCTTGATAAGGTTTGTAAATCATCTCGTTATCCGTATTTGTGTTTTCTAAATTCAGGTATAGTAATTTTAACAATTAGCCAGGTTGCAGGTGGTGAATTTTGTTTTACAGACAATGGATCCTGGCAACTTGGCCATGCGTAGAATTTGCTTACAAAATTCAATGGCGACGTTAAAGGAACTCGTGCGTGTTTTCCCCATGGTAGCCTTAAATGATTCTTCTACCCGATTGGCTGTTGGGGATGCAATTGGACATATTAACAAATCCATCATCCGTGTATATGAAATGCAAAGGTTTGACAAATGACAAAATAAGACCGAATGACTGCATTACATTTACAAGTAATTATACATATGCATATCTTCATTTTCATTGTATGGATGAACTGTATTTTATTTTTAATATAGTATGACAAAGATAAAGATCTTGGATGCTAGTGGACCTCCGGGACTTCCAACTTTGCTTGGCGGAGTTTCTGAAACGACTGTAAATACTGCAATTTCGGTCTTGAGTTTTTCACCTGACGGAGAGGTACTTTTTCTGTTACTTATTTCACAAGCAACTATATAATGTTTTGTGAACTGTATTACATGTGCTATACATGATCTTGCATAATGTTTTGTGAAAAGTTACATTTTCTGAACTGTATTTTTTTTTTTTTTTTTGATTAACAGGGTTTGATAGCATTCTCTGAGCACGGTTTAATGATCAGATGGTGGTCATTAGGATCCGTGTGGTGGGAAAAGCTTAGTAGGAATCTTGTTCCTGTTCAGTGTACTAAATTGATTTTCGTTCCTCCATGGGAGGGATTCTCTCCTACTTCCACAAGGTCTAGTGTTATGGCAAGCGTAATGGGTAACGGGAAGCATTTTTCACAGGTAATTTGTTGCTGACTAGGGTATTTTTGTAATTTAAGGTGCATCGCATGCTTAGCACCTTTAAAAAACTTCCTTTTGAGGTCCGACCCAGACTTAAAAATGAAATAGAAATCTGCTGAACTCAAAACGTTCGAGTTTGTCACCTTTTATGGAACAAATGGATTGATTTGGGTTATCTTTTCTAGCTCTTTTAGTCTCTTAACAGGTCAAGTGGGTTAAGCTAAAATATTTTAATTAATAAGAAGAAACACAAATTGGTCGAGTCATAGTTATCAAAAGCGAGCGCTTTTGGCGCCTAGGCGCTTTTTCTGGGCGACTCGCATTTACTGCGCTTATAGTTCCTAGGTAATAATAGCGCAGCTTATTTCATCCCATGCGTATTTAATTCCGGCGACGGTGCTGCTTTCAGCTGGAAACCAGGAAGAAGGGGGAAGAAGAAGAGAGCGGCTGCGTTCATGAGTGTGTTAGGCTTTTAGGGTTTTAAATAAGTTTAGGTATTTAAACATTTAACCCCTCTATCTTTCCCTAGTTTATATTCAGTCCCTAAAACTTGTATTTTTTTACTTAAAAAGTGTAAAACTTGTTTGTGTATTTAAACATTTAACCCCCTGTACTTTCAGTAGTTTACATTTGGTCCTTAAACTTTTTAATTTATACATAAAAGGTATAAAATTAACATTATAAATACATATATAAATTATAAATAGCTGTTTTTTATTTTTTGAATTATCTACTACCTTATCGCTTTTTTTTTTCTCGGGCGCACGCTTTATTTGCGCCTATCGCCTAGGCCCTAATCAGTGCCTATGCGCCTAGAGTGCGCTTCGCGCCTTTGATAACTATGGGTCGAGTAGGTTTAAAGTTGTCTGAAAAAAATAGTTCTGTATTCATGTTCATGTAATAAAAGGAAACCGTTCAAATGCCCAAAACCTTCTAGATCGCTTTTAAAAAACGTTTTAGATTGTTTGTGTAATAATATAGTTTTGTAATCATATGTAACACATAATTTAATAATAAAACAATAGAAAAAAGTGTTTGGTGTTAGACCCAATCCCATTTGACATATCTTGATTTGTGCCAGGAGTTACCCGTTTTAACCTGCTACATATCTTAATACTGATTGGCTATGCAGTTAATGCGGTAAAATATCGGATATCGGTCAAGGACCAATATTTGAAATATAGGTTATCTCGGTGAGATATCGGTGGGATATCGATAATTTTAATATAATGCAGAATTTATATATATAGCAACTTAACACCAATAATTCAGTGATATATCAGTGATATATCGGTTATATCGGTCAAATATCAGTGATATATCGGTTATATCGGTCAAATATCGGTGATATATCGGTTATATCGGTCAAATATCGGTCAATATCACTGATAATATCGGTACCGATATTTGACACTGATATTAACTGCATAGCTGATTGGGCAATTTTTGGGATGAATAGAGAGTACTCATATGTATGATTCTTTTATTTGACAGGATAATTCCCGGGATTTGAGCGAAATAGACAGATTGAAAGCGTTGCTTCATAACCTTGATCTCTCATACAGGCTAGAATGGGATGGTGGAAGGAAAGTGTTACTCAAAAGGCATGGGCAGGAGTTGGGAACATTCCAATTATAATCGGACAATTTCCCTCGACTCGAGTCTGCTTTTGGTCAATATTCCATCTCTAAACTTGGCAAACGATCAACACGGAAGATATGTTACAGCCAAAACTAGCCTCTGCCTCCATGTCGATGTGCTAAGGGAACTGCTGGCATTTCGCCACAATCGTTAGTGCTTATAAAGAACACAAATTGATTCTTTGATTGCACAGTTTAGTTTTGTTGCTTATAGTTTCTATTATATTTTGGAATTACAGATATGCCCTCCGTGATTTTTGGAATTATGAGATGTTGAGAACAGTTTGAGCTAATGTTGTTATATGTAAAAATTAGAAAGCAAGAGTAGTTAGTGTTAAATCTTAAATGTGGTATGCAATCATTTGGCTTAGGTACAAGGAACTAGAAGGTTTTAAGTCTTGTTATTATAAAATGTGTTTTACTTAATTTTTGTTTCAAAGGGCAAAGCTTCTCATGAACAAAGTCAATAAACCATAATGTACCAACTTAAGATGGGCCAAACCCATTAGACCAAGCACAAAAAATTTAACAAAATAATTGGTCAAAATGTGATATTATGAGAAGTTAGAGGTTGTTGCCACTTCAAGAAAAGAGTAAGCGTCGCCGGAGTGTCGCCGGAGTTTGCCGTTGAAATAGCGTACGTGGTCCCGCTCTCCTCCCGGAAGTAGCGGTTTTGTACCTTGTATCCTATCTCGACCTTGCGTCTCCCCCACTCGGCCGTCTTTTTTCTTTTTCTTTTTCTTCTCAACATCTGGATCGTACCCTCCTCTACCCTCCTTTCCCACAGTGGTTCTTGATTTCTTTGGGGCTTAGTAGGTCTGATATTGGTCGCGGCTATCTGAGTATAGTTTAGCTAGACCGATTCGAATCCCATTAACACTCTTAGGGTCAAGTCGCCATTGTTTCGTTTGTTTGTGTCGGAGGAGTTAGGGGAGTGTATTCGTAAGGTCACCGGAGTTTTTCTGGAAGATGGGAAGTTTTTACAATAATGGCGGACAGGAGTATAATGTAACGACGTTTTATGTGGGTAATCTTCCGGGGGAAATCTCTAAGTCTCTGTTATGGAAGGCTTTCCAACCTCATGGGGTAGTGAAGGACGCGTATGTCGCAAAGAAGAGAGATACCAGAGGCAATTTTTTTGGCTTCGTTAGACTTCAAGGGGTGGAGAACATGGAGAGGGTGCTGGAGGGCATGAATACGATAACCATTTACGAAGCAAGGTTGAAGGTTTTTCCGGCAAAATTTGGGAAGGGCAATAAGCGGTTTAACCAGCAAGCTCATACGAAAAATTACGTTCCGGCATCTCATAAAACTCAGCCCGAACCGGGTAAATTCCCTGGTCAGGCTTACGTAAGGAAAGGAGTATCATTCAAAGAATCGTTGGCAGGATCGTCGATTAGGCCTAACGTAAAACAGGATGCAACTCATACCGGAAAAAGATTGGAATACAAGGGTAAGTCTGCATTATATCCCAGCCATTGCATAATGAGATCAGTAATAGCGGAGGCTTTAAGCATGGATGTAATTAAAAGAATGAGGAGTGTGTTGGATGATGGAGGTTACAAAGAAAATGCGGTTAGTTATATCGGAGGCTTAAAATTTCTAATCATCTTCAAAGAAAAGAGGGACGCCATGCAATTCATAAGGGATAAAGAAGATTTATGGAGACAGCTTTTTACATCGGCTGTTTTATGGGAAGGACAGGAGGTTGAATATGGTAAGTTGACATGGGTCAAGATTACAGACGTCCCGTTACAACTTAGGGATGAAAAGTTTTACAATACGATAGCAGGTATGTTTGGGAGACTTGTGATCAATTCAGATTTTTCTTGGGACACTCCGATGAACCACGAGTCAGTATGCGGCATCATAACGGAGGTTGGGAGACGCATTGACGAGTCTGTCCAAGTGTTTTGGGAGGACCGGACATTCCATGTCTGGGTCTCTGAGGTACCTATGATTTCTATGAATCAAGTTTTGGAAGATCTCACATCAGATGGTCAGTCGAATTGTTCAGATTCGGAAGGATCAGATGAATCGGTGGCCGGGGAAAATAATGATATGGAAGACGGAGAGATTAGGCCAGAAGTTCAGGTTCCGCCGGAATTTCAACCGGGGAAGACGAATAGGCAGGAGGTGGCGACAGTTGAAAAGCCAGTAAATGGGAGTTTGCATGGGAATACAAATGGTCTGCATAAGGAATCAAATGACATGGAGGCTGAGTTGGTTGCCCCTAGGGTGACGGCAGACATTAATGGAAGTGGGACCAGAAATGTTGGAGCTCAAAAAATTGGGAATCCTTTTCACATGGGGTGCAGTGATAATATGGGCCAGTCCAAATCAAGAAAAAGACCAAGGCACATGAGAAGCCCAAGTTCTCAAGAAAAAGTAGGGGAAGAGGATTGGGCCCAAAGGTTTCAATTACCCAATGGGTTAGACCTAAACAGTCCTGCTAGGGATAATATGTCAAACGTACAGGATATTAATCACAACACAAGCCAAAGCAGCGGGGATCAGGGCACTGGAACCGAAAATTTGGGAGAAAAAAACCAAGAAACACAGGTTGAGCCAAACGAATCCAGGGTTCATAATAATAATAGTCAAGCATCGTCTGGTGCTAAAGAGTTTGCTAACCGAGATGAGGAGGAAGTCACAGGTTTGGAGAATGAGTTGCTGGAGACGATACGGTTAGGAACGAAATTGGGATTCGGACTATTTGAAGCAAAGGAACAAATGGAAAAGGTAATTAGGGAAGAAGGCGGTCAAAACGTATCATCATGAATTATCTGTCAGTAAACTTAAGGGGAGTTCGAGACTCCAGAAAGGTGGATTGGGTGAGGGGTTTGAAGACAACTCACGGAGCACACTTCGTAGCTATTCAGGAAACAAAAATGCCAGGTAACATTAAGTTTATGGTTAATCGATTTTGGGGTAGATCGATTCTAGAATTTGAAGCTGTAGAGTCGTCGGGTAGATCGGGGGGTCTCCTGACTATATGGGATCCGTCGGTTTTTACTAGATCTGGGGTAGTTAAAAATAGAAATTATCTGGCAATAATGGGAAATATCGAAATGACCGGGGAAACAATTGTCGTAGTTAATGTTTACGCGCAGAATGATCCGGGGGATAGACGTGATCTGTGGACTGAACTGTTACAGTTAAGAAGGTCAACCAGTGGGATGTGGGTATTTTTGGGGGATTTTAATGATGTACGGTGTCCGGAAGAAAGGCTAAATTCTGAGTTCATTGCTATAAATGCACAATTTTTTAATCATTTCATAACGGAGGCGGACCTAGTAGAGTACCAAATGGGTGGAAGGCAATATACCTACATGTCGGATAATGGTACTAAGATGAGTAAGTTGGATAGATTTCTTGTGAGCCGAGATTTTATGAGTAAGTGGCCTTTGGCTTCGTGTATGGCTTTATCAAAATTAGCTTCTGACCATTGTCCAATTCTATTATCCACAACCCAGACGGATTATGGCAAGATCCCGTCTAGGATGTTCAACTCATGGTTCGAAATTCCAGGGGCAACCGAGCAGGTGATTCACTTGCTGGGGATATTTCAGTTTGAAGGACTACCTGATTTGGCTTTGGATGTAAAGTTAAAGTGGGTAAAGAGGCGTTTAAAGGAATGGGTATTTGTTAGGAAAGCGGATATGGAGAGTTCATACAATACAAAATTAAAAAGGTTAGAAGAACTTGAATTGGCGGCGGAACAAAGGTCCCTAGATCAGGCGGAATTGGAGGAGAGGGTAGAGTGTAAGTCACAGGTATTAGAGACGGATAGATTGAAAGCCATGGATATGCAACAAAAATCAAGAGTTCGTTGGGCAAAGGAGGGTGACGAAAATACGAAATACTTTCATGGGGTTATGAACGCAAATACAACAAACAATAGGATCCATGGTTTACATATCGACGGTGTATGGGTTACAAGTCCACCCTTGGTAAAAGACCATGCTTTCTCGTTCTTTGCTGAAAAATTTGAAGAACCATTAGTTTCAAGACCGGTGTTACAGTGCCCATTTTTATCGAGTGTGTCAAACGTGGAAGCCGAGGCTTTGGAAAGTCCTTTTACTTTAAATGAAATAAAAAGTGCAGTTTGGGAGTGTGATGGAGACCGGGCTCCTGGCCCTGATGGAATAAATCTCAGATTTATTAAAAAATTTTGGGACGAACTTGAAGGTGATTTCATGAGGCTTTTTCAGCATTTTTATTCGGCCGAACAGTTAAATAATGGGTGTATGTCATCATTTTTAGCTCTCATCCCAAAGCGGTCAGACCCAGGTGGACTCCACGAATATCGACCGATCAGCTTAATTGGATGTATAAACAAAGTAGTATCAAAGGTACTTGTCAATAGATTGAAGGCGGTCATTCATAAATTAGTCTCGGAGGAACAGACAGGTTTTTTGGCAGGGAGGAGTATTATCGATGGAGTCATAATTTTGAATGAAATTATTCCTTGGCTGAAAAGGAATAAAAGTGAAGGTATGATTTTGAAAGTCGATATTGAGAAAGCGTATGATTCATTGAGTTGGGATTTTCTTAATTCTATGCTTTGTCAAATGAATTTTCCTGTAAAGTGGCGAAGGTGGGTTATGTCTATTGTAACATCGGCTCGGGCTTCGGTATTGGTTAATGGTTCTCCAACACAAGAATTTACATGCTCGAGAGGATTAAGACAGGGGGACCCGCTATCCCCTTTTTTATTCGTACTTGCAATGGAAGCGCTTACCGGAGTAATGAAAAAGGCGTGTGATATCGGAGTGATCCAAGGTTTAAGCTTGTCGCCAACCGGAGGCCAAATCTCACATTTTCTTTACGCAGACGATGTGATTTTTGTGGGTAAGTGGTCCTTTAATAACTTGTTGAATTTGAAACGTATACTTAGATGCTTTTATTTGAGCTCGGGTTTAAAAGTGAACCTGAAAAAAAGCAGTTTGTATGGGGTTGGAATTGAGGATTCTCACGTTCAATTGATGGCAAATATGTTGGGATGCACAAGAGGAACGTTCCCTTTCAAATATTTGGGGTTACAAGTAGGGGCAAATATGAATTTGATCAAGAATTGGGATCCGGTGGTGGAAACATTTCAAAAAAGGTTGTCACTTTGGAAGGCAAAAACGATTTCTTTGGGTGGCCGAATTACGTTGGTGAGTTCCGTTCTTAATGCCTTGCCTACGTATTACTTTTCTTTATATAAGGCACCACTAGGGGTGATAAAAAAGTTAGAAAAATTACGTAGAGATTTTTTGTGGGGATCGAATCCTGAACAAGAAAAAATGAAGTGGGTTGCATGGAAGAGTATGATGACGCCAAAAGACCTCGGGGGAATGGGGTTTGGATCATTACGAGCGGTAAATTTAGCAATGTTGTCTAAGTGGTGGTGGAGGTTTAAGGTGGAAAGAGATAGTCTTTGGAAAAAAGTGGTATGGGAGGTGCATAACAATTCAAGAACGTGGAGCTTTATTCCAGCAAAAATGTCAATGGCGGGCCCATGGAAACAAATACACAATTTAAAAATTGATTTCAATACAATGGGTTTTTGTTTGGAATCTCTGTTTCGTGGGTCTCCGGGAAGCGACAGGGAAATGTTTTTCTGGAAAGAAAGATGGTTGTTTGAGGAGCCTTTATGCGAGAAGTTCCCGGCCCTGTTTCAGTTGGAGAGATACAAAAATGTTTTAATCAAGGAGCGGGTGGTGGATGGTCCAAATGGTTTGGAGCTGAAGTTTCTGTGGATCAGGCTACCTTCGGTGGCTGCCGAGATATCCGAGTTAAACATCCTATCTGATGCTATTGTTCGATATGAATTCGGTTTGGGTGCGGACAAATGGGCTTGGATCTTGGACAGCTCCGGTAGCTTCTCGGTGAGCAGTGTAAAGGAGAAGACGCACCGTTTAATGTTTTCAGATCTTCGGCTGGATTTTGAATGGAATAATTGGTCCCCCATCAAGGTAAATTTTTTAGTTTGGAGACTAATTCAAGATAAGCTTCCGACCAAGGCGGCTTTGAATAGAAGAAATGTCATAATAGAAGATAATCGTTGTAAAATGTGCGGTGATGAGGAAGAGTCTGCTTTGCATCTTTTCGCCTCATGCCGTATTGCGGAGCAAATTTGGGAGTTCATAACTCGGTGGTGCAGAATAAAACAGGTTCTTGTTTTGGAGTTGAAAGACTTGGCAAATATACATAAATGCAACAGAGGATCACATAGGTGGAAAAAAACGGTTAACTTGGTAACACAAGCGACCATATGGGTGATCTGGAGAAGCCGAAACGAGGCGGTATTTGAAGGAAAGCAGCCCTATGTTAATAGGATGAAGGAAGAAATCAAGATGTTCGGGTATATGTGGCTGAAAAGTAGAGTTAAAAACGCTAATATTTCATGGGAAAACTGGTGTAATTTCGATTTAATTAGTCTTGGGGTATGATAGTTTACATGGGTGTATGAACTTTTGGTGATACATTTCTGGCTAACAGTTGGTTATCCAGATGGTATGAATAAATTTTGTTGATCTTTCAAAAAAAAAATATCTATTGATCTGTTAAAAAAGTGGTGTGCTCAACTAAAAAGTTGGGGATATCCGGATATGGGTATAAACGAGATGAGCCAAGACTATCCCGAGTTTTAACTTAAAAGAGCTTTAGCTCGTTTAAGCATCAGCTTTGACTTTGACTTTTTAATGAGTCAGTTTCGAGTAGTTCACGAGTCACAAACGACTCGGCTTGTTTACACCCGTAGTTAGAGTTTCAAATCATGTAATATGCAACTTGTGACTTATATAACCCAGAAGATCTAGGAATTGCAGTTATAAATAAAAAAAAAAACTAATTCTTTGAAATAAAAAGTCCATACAGCTTTAGATGATGGGGTGTCACAACACAAATCAACAATATCAACGCGTTTCAACACAAATGGCGTGAGCTCAAACTGAAGTTGGATCGTTTTAAAACTTGCTTCGACCGTGTCCCTACGACTTGACCCATGATGATCGACTCAAAATCGCGAAGATCGGGTACAAACACGATGGGAATACGGATTTTAAGTGGGTTGCCCACTTTAATATTTATCATACTCTGTAGTTTTTTTTTATTTGTTAGGATTTAATAAGTAGTTTTTTTTTATTTTTTAGGATTTAATAAGTAGTTTATTTAGGATTTAACAAGTAGTTTTTTTTAGTTTTTAGGGTTGTCTTTTATGTAATTTTTTTTTAATTAATGTAATATATTTTAATATAAATTGTGTTTTTTATATAATAAAATGAATGACACATGGCACTCCAACGTTGGCCTGGCCATGACCATTTCACATCCCACTTTTTTTGAAAATGTACTAATAGAACCCGCATCTATCATATGACAAGTAGGGGTGAGCAAATTAACCACCATAACCGATAACCGAACCATAACCGAACCACTAATAACCGATACCCAATATAACCAATGGTTATGGTTATGAAACTTTGTATAACCGCTCAATCGGTTATGGTTATGGTTATGAAGCTTTGGTTAACCGACATAACCGAAACCGAACCGAACTTGTGATGTTAGCTTTATATAATTGATTTGTATTTTACAAAACGATATAGAGGGTTTTTACTAAGATAAAACTATGTTAGTAACAAAATGATCTTGATGTAGATGTCATTTGTTTTGATAAAGAACTAAGGTGTTATGGCCATAATTGTTTTTGTTTGAGAATTACCTTATTAAAAAAAATCCTAAATCGGTAGTTTAACCAATAAGTTTAGTCTCCGTTATCTTATAAAATAGGCTCAAGCTAAGTTCAAATCGTGCACAACCATATTTATTTCAAACCTTGTTTGGTTACTTAACCGAAATTAACCAAAACCAAACCATAACCGATTAATCGTAACCGAAGTTTGATTATGGTTATGATTACCAAAACTCCATAACCAAACTAGCGGTTATGGTTAATAGTAAAAACCGAATTAAACCGACCTATGCACACCCCTAATGACAAGCAATGACACACCCTTTGGTCTTACTAAAACCAGTCAACAACAGGAAGCTGTGGTAGTATATGGACTTTTAATAAATACAAATATTTTAAAGACGATTATTTCAAAAATGTCGTGGAACTTGTGCGAGATACCTGCACCAGCACCTACCATATTCCACCTCTCAGTAATAACTTCCTCCACAACTCCAAAAACAATTTCAACTCTCTCCCTCCCTCTCTCTCTCTCTCTCTCTCTCTCTCTCTCTCTCTCATACCAGCCATGGCTACTACGTCGTCGTTTTGCACCACTCCGTTCCACACCGGAATATCCTCCAAACATCAACCAACTCCACTTCCTTCAACCGCTGTCCTCCCCTGCTCCACCACCAGACGCTCACCTATCTCTCTCCGGTCCGTACAACGTCCGGTGGTGGTTGCGGCTGCTGCAAACGCCGTTGAAGTTGAGAAATCGGCGGTTGCGAAAACTCCGGCGAAGATTCTCCCGTTCCGAGTCGGTCATGGCTTCGATCTTCATAGATTGGAGCCTGGATATCCTCTCATCATTGGAGGCATCAATATTCCTCATGAGAGAGGTTGCGAAGCTCATTCCGATGGTAATTTGTTATTTCGTTACTTTAATAGTTGAATTTGTTTGTTACTATTGTTATTCTGAATTAGGTTATCGATAATTCGGTGGTTAATTTTGATGTTTGCTTAGAATTCTGTATGTTTTGTAACTGTTTGCCGTTATTGATTCGAATTACGCCACTTCGTTGAGTTATTTTGGTGTTTTGTTTGTGGAAATATCTATTAACTGTGTAAATAATTGTTTATAGTGAGCATGCAAAGAGTGGATTTAGGTAGCAGTGTTCAACTAATCGAATGTTGAATACTTGAATAGGATTATTCGAAAATTGAATTGAAGCTGGATTCGAATTCGGTTCAAAATTGGATTTCTGGATTCGAATTCGATTCAAAATTTGATTACTGGATTAGAATCGAAGTTTTGAAGCTGGATTGATTTTGAACCTAATTTGAATATTTGAAAACTGAATTCGAAGTGGAATTGTGGAAGCGGCAATGTGGATTTTGAGTTTTGAGTAGGGCAAAGAGCGGTTAGAGATTAGAGGCTTAGAGCTGATTACTAGATTAGGGATTTTGAATTTTAGACATTTAGTGAATTTAAGGTAAGTGCTTATTGGGTTGATCATCGGACTGGATATTATATTTCGAGTCAAATCGAAAATCATAAATTCGTATTTGATTGCTGAAGTCGGATTGAAGTTCGAGTATTCAATAACCAAAATCGGATTTGAATTCGATTTGAAATTTGAGTTTTTCGAGTCCAATATGTTGAATACCCCTAGATTTAAGTACATTTCTTAGAATAGTTATGTATTTTGTGTGGAAGTTGATAAAATGTAGCTTTCCGAACAACAAGCATTTGAGTGTGAAAGTTACGATCATAGGGGGAATAAGTATGGAATATATGATAGAATTGCTGCAGTCTTCCTTTACCTTAAGAAACGAAAAGTGCAAGTTTAGACAAAATTGCTCAATGTGACAGTAGTACTTGAACGTCAATACTTCGATTATGCTAACGATTATGAATGTCTGATGAAGTGATGTTCTTATCTTGATTGATTGGTGTGTTGTAGGTGATGTGCTTTTGCATTGTGTTGTGGATGCTATTTTGGGTGCTTTGGGTCTACCCGACATCGGGCAGATCTTTCCAGACTCAGATCCGAAATGGAAAGGGGCAGCATCATCTGTTTTCATCAAAGAAGCTGTAAGATTTATCATTGCCTTTTTAACCATTATATCATGCTACATCGCCCCTTTAGCCACTTGTTTGCATCTCAAATTTGAGTTTATTGTCACACTCACGCTGAATTGAATATCAGGTGAGGCTGATGGATGAGGCTGGTTATGAGCTAGGAAACTTAGATGCCACTTTGATTCTTCAAAGACCAAAGCTAAGCCCTCATAAAGAGGCGATTCGAGACAATTTATCTTTGCTTCTAGGTGCAGACCCTTCTGTTGTGAACCTGAAAGCTAAAACACATGAGAAGGTAGACAGTCTTGGAGAAAATAGAAGTATTGCTGCTCACACAGTTGTGCTATTGATGAAGAAATGAAGTCGTTAGAAACACAGGTTGGTTGACCGTAAGAATTATATTTGCTATGTTCGCATCTCTGTATCAAGATTCAAAAGTAGATGTAAACAACAATAATTGATTTTTACTACTTTTTGGTGTAATGTTTGTTATTTGCTCTCTGCTCTTAATGCATGAAAGCTTGTTCTATAAAAGTTGGTAAGGTTATGTTCTCATTGTGGATTATGGTAATGTATTAAGTTACATTATTGAAGGACTTGGAATATGTTAAAACAGGGATTACAATTGAGCAAGGTTGGCGGGTTGAATTAATGAACCCGAAAACAACCCATATCTTTATTTGTACTAAAACTAACATGTAACCCCGCACGGAGAGGCGTAACCTGTTTATCTAAACAGCTGGTAGGTTAAAACATGTTCGTGGGTTGTAAATGGTTCCGAGTGAAGTGGGTTAAACGGGTTGCCAATTTAAAACACGTTGATGGGTCGGCAATTTAGAGAAAAAGTTACGTGACAAATAATACAAATGCTTACATCCTTCAAACCGTATTTAACATCCTCTACCGATGGATTTGATTGCGCTAAGTGGTGGTGATTCGTCAAGATGGCTACGTGCGTTTTTCGGTAGTTAAAACAAGCATACATGTTAAAACAATAAGATGTACACAAATAAAGTCAAGTAAAACAACACTTTTATTGCAAGATTTCATTTACAGCCACCATTAAACAATCCAATGGCAATCAACTAGAAAGTAGGCCAATGGCTAAACTGGTAACTTGGACCTTGTCAAACAGAGGCCAGAAAAGGGACTCTTATTTATTTAGGCTGTCGGGAATACGAAACTGAGAAGATGCGCATGTCGCACCTTCTGCATTACACGTTGTACCTCGAGGAAAATGTATAATAGTAATACATCCTCTGCCTTTTTCCCTATATGTATATCATGCAGTCTCTAGTCTGTAAATCAAACAAACAAAACCTGATTAATAGAAAGTTGTAATATGAAAATAAGTCTTGTTGCAAACTGATTCATCCAAAGGCGACAATTCAACCACTCTTTAAATTCTGGTTATTACGACTTCAAATTATAATAAATAAATAAGCAGTTCCAAAACGCATACGATAAACAAGGTGAGTTGCAACCTACATAGAAGCACTGGCAATTTCAAGGGCTTCCTCAACTGAAGCTGCACTCTGAAGTTTGACTTTGTCGATAGATGGTTGACTCTTCGCTAGTTTAGGTAGCAGTTGGAACTCCTATAATCACACACACAAAGCAGAATATAACGTAACTGGAAATAAATCAAGCTAAAAGAATGCTTAACAACTTCAATTCACATACCTCCGGAGATCCGCTTTCAAGAAGCACACCCTTTAATTTACCAGAGTCCAACCAAAATGTAGCAATTTTTGGATCAAAGTTCCCGATTTGAATTGCCTCTCCAACTGTTCAAGACGGGTGCTAAGTTAATAACCTTTTTAAGGAAATTCACCTTGGTACGTAGAAAAATACAGTTTTTTTTGACATGTGCTTACCGTTATCCCCAAAAAATTGCCACCATACTTTCCTTGAACTACCTTCATATTCGAAAACTCTCGAGTAGAAATACGGGAGATAATCATACGTGTGAGTTTGTGCGGTTAGTAATGCTTTTACACAATGCTGAGCAGAACGACGAGCATGATCAACATGTTCTACACGTGAAATCTTATTGTACATCTGTTCGTCACAAACAATCATATAATGTTAATGTAAGTGCCAACAATGTACGGCGGTAGCTGACGAGTTTCGAGAAAAATAAATAAAAAAACACACTTTTAATGGGAACGCTGCCACATCACCAACAGCGAAAATCCCGGGAAGACTGCTTCGAAACAGGCCGTCAACCTGAAGATACATAAATTATGAATTTTAAAGGCTTTTTACTTGAATAAATGATTATTTACAAAAAAATTGATTATGCTAAGTTGCTAACCTCTATCCCACCAACGGTTGTATTTAAGCTAACGGCTTTATCAAAAGGACTGACAGCCGGTTTTGCTCCAATACCGATAACGACCTGGAAAAAATTGAAAAGAAAAGTATAAATTATGCTAAAAGGTTAGTGTGCAAAAATGTTGTAATTAAGTTACCAAATCTGCTTCAATTGTAGATCCGTTTTCAAGTTTTACACCAGTAACATTTCCATCAGGACCAGCTTCCAAGCTCTTTATAGAAGCACCCTGTGAAAGAAAACTATTGTTAACCACGATTATGTTGAATGTGCGTGCGGGCTTGTGTAGTTGTGTGCAGAGTATTAATGCGTAGGGAGAAAAAGAACCTTGATGAACTTAACGCCGTTCTCTTGATAAAGTTCTTCGTATTTTTGGGCAAGTGAAGGAGTGAATAGCCTTGGAAGAAGATGAGTTTCGGGAAATATGACCTATTATTGTTGGAAAATAAACTACGGAAGTTAGAAGCTCATTTATTAAAGATTATTATTTTAAATAAAATGTTGAATGTGAGTAAAATCTTACAGTTGTGTCAAGGTTCCATCCAACAGCAGCAGCGGCAACTTCCATGCCGATATAACCACCACCAACCACTACTACTTTTTGTGCTTTAGCCTAGCAAATTGTATCCATTAAAATAAATCGGTACAGAGTTCCTAAAAACTAGTTAGGTATAGGCATATAGCCATATAGGACAAATTATTATAAATATTAAGGAACACTTACTAGTGATGATACTAATGAATCAGCATCAGCAACATCTCGAATATAGTGAACACCACGTAAGTTTCCACCGATTTTCTCTGGAAATCTGAGCAAACGTATATCACATTGATGCGTATAAACGAACAAGATTCACAACTTACAAGAATGCAGAAAGAATTACCTAGATGCAGTGCACCCTGTGGCAATTATGAGGGATCCAAATTTGAGCAATTTTCCTGAATTTGTTGTCAATGTTCGTTTCTCTGCATCAATTGCTGTCACTGGATCTTCATAAATCATCTGCAGTAAGCTCGGGAATTACACTTTAATCTTCTAATGTTACAGTCAACTAAGGGTATGTTTGGCAAAAGTAGCTGGTGGCTGGTAGCTGAAAGCTGCAAGCTGGTAGCTGGTGGCTGAAAGCTGTTAGCTGTAGCTGGTAGCTAGTAGCTGTAGCTTTTTAGATATATTTGGTGTTTGGTAGAGTAGCTGGAGCTTTTAATAAAATGTATAAAATTACCAAAATGGACATAACTAAAAATTTAGAAAGTTGGTGCATTAAAAAGTTTCTTATTTTGAGAGGTTAAAATAGTCATTTTTCCCTAAAAGCTTGTAGCTCCTTCTAAACGCTACTAGTAGTAGCGTTCAACCAAAAGCTTCAAGCTCCTAACCTAAAAGCTTAAAGCTCCTTCAACCAAACAAGACTTTTTATTAAGTAGGAGCTTTTTCTTAAAAGCTTAAAGCTTGAAGCTCCTAAAAGCTCCATGCCAAACATACCCTAAATAAAGTCGATCCAAATTCATAGCAGAATAATGACCAGCTTGAAACAGAAATTCTATTTATCCGCATGAAGACAAGAGTCCAAAAAATAATATACCTCAATCCCTTTCTCCTTGTACCAATCAGATGTCTGCCTCTCACCTCCTGAGCCGACACAAGTGTGAAAGCCCTAATAGAATATAAACGGTGAAAAAAAAACAAATACAGATGACATATTTGCATAATGTAAATAAATGCAACCTAAAACGGATACACATCTCTAATTGTATCGACACGATCATATGCAACACAAAAGCAATAATAAAACTCAACATTATCATTCGCAATGTCAATTTAGTTCATCAAATATCGATTCATTTTCAGTTACAAACGTATTACGCTTAACTGCTTAAGTAACAATAACTCCCCCAATGGTATCAGATCAAGCAAACTGGCTTACCGGCAAACGAGCTGGCTTCTTATCTAACGGAAACAAATAGCCTTTCGTCAAAGCAGGGCGTTCATACGGAGCATACGCCTGCATTGATACCATAACAATCCTTCACTTTGCAACTCAAAAACAGAACAGCAAACTATAATAACTACCAGAATTATGTAATTATAATCCTTGATCTGAATTCATTATTCAAGTTTCCACCTTTAAACACCCATAAACCCTAATTAACTAAGACTACCTCTTTGGAAACAATACACAGCTTCCCATCAGCCATTCCGTGTTCGACGAAAGTCCTAGCTGCATATCCAGCAGCATTTCCACCTCCAACTATCACAAACCTGCAACCTATCCAATCTCAAAACAGTTTTTTTTTTTTTTTTTTTTTTTTTTTGACAAAACTCAAAAAAGAAAAATCAAATTTTTACAAGAAAGAACTCACTCTCGATTATCATTAGCAAAAGAAGAAGATGCAGAAACGACGTAGTTTCTCCTCTGGTGGAAGCTTCTGGAAGTAACAACTGAAGAATGGTGAGAATCAAGAGATGGAGATCGAGGACACCATAAGGAAACCCCACTCTTGATCGATAGTGAACTACATATACTCGCCATTGATCGTCTAACAGTTGCAGCTTTTGAAATTTTATGAATTTTAGAATTAGGGTTTATGATCAGTTTTATATATAGATAGAGAGAAGAGTGGGGGTCAAACCTGAGTGCATAATGGAGAAGAAGGTCATGATTTGTGTGTGTATAGTAGAAAAAAATAATAAATAAAAAATTGGCTCTAAAACAGATCGAAAGGGCATTTGTAGTCCTTCTGATGCAGTTTAAGGACACTCATAATAATGAGGGGTGGTATAGGGCATGAACACAAAAACATTAATGTACGTTTGAGCCTTTGTAGTCGATTTTTAATTCAATTTCACTCGGGACTTATGTCTTATGTAACATTTTGAGTGGCGTGACACGTTTTTAACGGAGCCAGCACTGATGTTCGTCATGGTATTGTATCTGTTTTGAACAAACTTTGTTTTTAACAAAATTTATACCAAAATGTTGAGAAAAAAATACACCTAGCTACGTATTCAATATCTTTTTTTTAAGAAGACTAACAAGAACAAGTTATAAAATTAAAACTAAATTTATAAAAATCAAATAGGTTAAAAGCATATATTATTATATATACCAAAGCGGTGAAAATGAAAATTAAATAAATAAATAATAATAATATTCATGAATTTTGTTTTTTTAATGTGTATGTATATATATAATAAAACAATTATTATATTGATAAATAATAACAATAATAATAATAATAATCCTTGTAAATTACACGGATAGTCCTTATAGTTTGTTTTTTATGAGAAATTGTAAAATGGTTATTTTACATTACTTTAACAGGAATAAAACTAATTTCATCAGCCATTTGGACTAGAAATGAGAATACGTCAACCACGGTGACTTAATCCAACTGAAAAAAAGTTAGAGGAAATTTTTAACAAACAATATGGACCATTTATGTACTTTAATCTAGATTATTTTAGAGTTAGTTCTTAACAAACCACATGGACCATTTATGTACTTTAATCTAGATTATTTTAGAGTTAGTTTTATGTATATTCTTGTTGATACTACATGATGCATTCTAGTTAATTCTTTATACTTTATACTGTTGATTCTAGACAATACATTGTTTAAAGATACAAAATAGAGTGTATAACGATGATATAATTGACAGAGGATTCGAGAATTATCAAGCATCGCATTATAAATTCTTTACTAAGTCTCTAAATGGATTAATTTGTGATGTATAAACTCCTACTAAAGTCATTACTTCTGGTCTTCTCTCACAACACCTCTCGCCATCGAGAAAAAAATGTATTGAAAACAAGTACCGGAGGCTACTTATGTTGCATTATATTGTTGAAATTGGTCAAGAAGTTAATACGGATAAAACAACTTGTGTAGGCTATCAACATGAAGGCGAAAAGACATGAACGCTAACAAAATGTTTAATGTAAAAGTAGTTAGTATATATGCAGTGGTCGATTTATGTGTTGTTAAGCTCTCCACGCCACCTCTTCCTTTTAAATGAAGCTTTCCAAGGCATTAACATGGCAAAAAACACAACCAACCCTAGGTAATCGTGTTAGATGAAAATGATGCTAGTTTAAACACATTAAAAGGAGGAGACGACTTAGTTCTTCATAATGAGCACATAACTAGACAAAGATCATACCCTTTATCGCTAGGTGTTAGAAATACATGAATTTACGATGCAATACCAATCATGTTCATCATCTTATGCTAAACTGGTAACATTTGGCTACCTTAAGGTTGTTCACATTCAAACACTAACTAGTCATGCATCGCACCCTTTTCTAACATGTGTCATGACCACTCATGTCCTTCTAAGAAGTTTGAGAATGTTACGTAACACAACTTTGTTAAAGACCTCTATGTGTTTGGATCATTGTTATATATAGAAAACAACATATACTTAATTAACGATGATCTTTCTCTATGTATAAATGTATTTTCTTTGTGTTTATTTGAATTGCGAATGATGTTTAGTTCTTATGATGTTCGATTCGTTACGGTATCGGTATTTTGTGTAGTTTACGAAACACAAAAAAAAAAGTTTATTTACAATGGTTTCATTACACAAAAAGTTGTATGATGTAAACCGAAAAATAAGGTCATGTTTTACATCTATCAAAACCATAAAAATGAATAACGATCTCAGTATTAATGTTGTTCGGTACGTATTAGTTACATTCGTCATGGTACCATCACTCAGTACAACCTACGATACCAAAATGCGGTGGAAATTAGATATGTGTACAACACATAAAATAATCTTTACAATAGTATTAGAATTGTGATTTACAAAGTTATGTTGGGTAAGTTACCGCTTCGGTACCACTAGTAAAAAAACAAAGTATACTTTACTTGACCTACCAAAACACAAAACCATACAAATGAGTACGTTGTTTGGATGGTATCAGTTTGAATCGGTTTTACAAAATATTTTTTTATATACAATGGTTTAGTTGCACAAAAGTAGTATCATGTAATACAAAAAAATGAATGTCGACATGCATATTATACATCGATTAAAAACCATAAAAACGAATACCGATACTATTGAAATGGAAACTAATCACAACACCAGAGAAACAGAAACAAAGATGAATCAAGGATCCAACTCAAACGATTAACTCTTTAATGATGATCGAACGAATTACAATGAATATGAAGAAAACGATTACAATAATGAATGAAGAAAACAATTGTTAACTAACTCTTATCAACATACTAACAACCATTTCTGAATGGTTTAATATCTACCCCTCCCAGAATATGGAATATAATAGAAATAGATCTCTTGACTTTATAAACACAATAACAAACTCTAACACACCTTTGTGCTATAAAGTCAACCAACCTTCGACTCAAACAAAACTTAAATTTAGGACAAGGTAACACCTTAGTGAACATGTCTGCAGTATTCTCGAGAGTATCAGCCTTTTCAACTATCTGTAGTATTCTCCAAACTAACCTCTGCTGAAAAAACCACATCTCTGGTAAAGTGTAACTTGACATTAATGTGCTTAGTTCTGTCATGATACACTGATTCTTGGTTAACTAAACTTCACCTTGGTTATCACAAAGAACTACTGCTAATACCAAGTCAACTCCAAGTTTTTCCTTAACCCCTTTAACAACATACATTCTTTCTCAACTTCAGTAAGTACTATATACTTTGCTTCAATTGTAGACAGAACTAGTATGTGTTGTAAAGAAGCCTTCAAACTTACAAGTGAACCATAAACTGTAAATGCATAACATGTCATAAGTATATCCTTATCAACATTTTTAGCAAAGTTAACATCAACTTATCCTAGAACCATATTATCACCAAAACTTCTTCCAAACACTAAACCAACATCCTTTGACCCATTAAGATACCTTAGTATTCATTTGACAACATCCCAATACACCTTACCGTGATTAGCAATGTAACGTTTCGTACTCTTTTCCAATTCTTTTTCATTTATTTGTAATTCGTGTTTTATTTTCAATCCTTGTAATTCCGAAACTTGATCATAATGGAAAGTATATTTTATATCATCCTTTTTTAAATCATACGTGCATAATACATAAACATTCACGAATACGTGTTTTATATTCAAAAACTGAACAATACATCGAGTTTATAATTTTCTCAGAATGGTATCCATACATGTTTTATTATTATACATGCTTGCATACACCTTAAAACCATAAAAACATGTTTAAACACCAAGTTTTAGGCATAAGATAACAAACCAAGCAACACAAGGGACTAAACTTGAATTTTTGGATTTCTAGACCGTATGAAATGTCCTTGCGGTCCGTATGGAGCCCATCTGATGTATAAACTCGCGAATTTTGTGTTTTGAACACTTTTCCCTCATCCTAACTCCCAACCACCTTCATTTACTCCAAAACCGTAATCCCCACTTATAAATACAACACTCCTACATCTCCTAAACGCATTCAACACCATCTAATTACTTCCAGTCTGTCTCAATCTTCAAGTTTTTGCAACTTTGAACAGATTGTTCAAGCTTCAAAACAGTGTTTTGAGCTTGTTCTTGTACTTTTTCTTCTTGTTTTCTTCCTTTCCCTTCCTTAGATAACCTCTAGGAGTGTTACCACATGTTTACGAAGGTAAACAAAGATGGTATAGCACCATTTTGAGGTCCAAGTTTGGAATTTTTGTTAAACTTTATGAACTTGTCTTTCTTTAGCTTTGTTCTTGGAACTTTTGCAAACTAAACCGAGCCACCAATTAACTTCTATGTTGAATGGTTTGTGTTAAGGTTTTGTTCCAGAAACATGAGGTTTATATACCTCCATTTCTTTTTCTTGTAATGCTCTAAGTAATCTCCACGCACTAAAGTGAGCAAGACTACACCAAGTCTCCAACCACGCCATGTTGGAAGCACTCGTCTAGTTATTCTTACTTGGTTACTTAGTGAATTAGATAGTTTATTTATGTATTCATACTTGTATTTATGATCGTCCGAATCATCCACGTTGATGATTTGTGTATTGGTGAATTCTTGAGGTTAATGGATTTATCCAACCTCTAATGCTTAACAAATACTTGACATACTTGACAATATATCTAATAATATATATACCTATATAATACATACTCCAAAAACTCAACTATGATATCAACCAAACCAAGGTTGAAATTATGTTAAGGTGGAGAATATCCAAGGTCTTGGATTCCTTAGTTCGGATTTCTAATGAGTAATGGGACTCATGGAAAACATAAACAAATAATAGTGTCCGAATAAGTGTCTAAGGCATGATATATTTTCAGGTAATTTTATATTTGTAACTTTCGTTTACGTTCCCAATCTCCAAGTCCAAATACTCATACACCTTTGTTTACCATTTTAGGGTAACTTCGGTGTTCCATTCTTCAAATCCGCTCGCTCACACTTTGTGGAAAATCTTCGCAAACCGTGAGTTCATACTTGACCCATTTTACACTTTAAACACTATTTGGGTTGCAACATGTATCCGTAAGTAAATACACAATCACACACATACAATCAATCTTATGTAAACGCTCAATCCTTTAACATGCTTACTTGTTATGCTAAATCGTCATACATGCTACAACAATCTTATGTCATGCTATCTTTCATTAACTTTAAAAAGTCTCCCTTAACATGTATAGCACTATAGGAGTAGCACACCGCCTCTTTTGATGGGTCATTGTTAAGTATTCAATCCTTACGGTCTTATTCACTTCAGTGATAAGGTTACGCTAAGGGAAACTTTGGATTGATTTTTAGCCATTGCATGCTAGTATGATTACATGATTAGTATAACTTTAAACATGTGGATTTAATACTTTATTCATACTCATTCTATGTAGACAAACTAGTATGCTCACCGACATAATATTTGTTGACGAATATATTATGCATGTTGCAGACATGTTAATGATGCATTTACAAGAAAACTACTTAGGATAGATTAGATTGTCACACCCTAACCGATGGTGGAAACATTTGAGTGAGACGAAAACATGATTGCTCGAGACATCATAACTTGCTATTTGTGACAATAATTAAATAATTCAAATTTCATTCATACTAAAATGGAAAATACATCGTTTTGTGAAAGGAAAGTACAACATGACGCATATAAGCAAAACAACATGAAACAATAACATAAATTAAAGGTTTAGGTGTGTTTCTAGTCCACCCTAAATATCGTTTCTTCAATCGTCATCAACTAGTTTCATACAACATATATTAAAATAAAATCAACAAAAGTTGGCGAGTATAATCGTGTCTAAAAGTTATCTCATATCCAACATGGCAATTTGCATACATTGTTATTTAACATACTAGCACTTGTTAACTATAAGTCAAACCAAAGTGTACCGCAATCGTGCATATCCTTGTCGCCGAGACGACAAGGCCGTAAAATAGTTTACTTAACAATACCATAAGAAAACGGGAGGTGCTTTAATCTTATAGCGCTATAATTGTTAAGATAGGCTTGCAAAGTTAATGAGCATATAGAACACAAGTATAAGCATGGCATGTAATAACAAGAATGTAACAAATATCATGTTTTTAAGGATAAAGTGCATATGTAAACAAGTTTAGTCGTCAGTAGGCGTTTTGTAATATATTGTACATG
This sequence comes from Helianthus annuus, assembly GCF_002127325.2. Taxonomy (NCBI): domain Eukaryota; kingdom Viridiplantae; phylum Streptophyta; class Magnoliopsida; order Asterales; family Asteraceae; genus Helianthus; species Helianthus annuus. The sequence goes on from NC_035435.2 coordinate 163,014,361, forward strand.
TTGCACCCAAAGTGTGTAAAAAGGAAAATGGGATCGAGTATACCCATAGTTTGCATAGTAAATCCCACGTACGTGAGTTGATGCGTCGGAGTGTTTAGAGGAACCGTCAGATTATCCTACAAGGATAAACGAGGCGTATGAGTTCGACGGATTTTGGAGTCAGAATGAAAATACAAGATGATTACTTAGTATGAAAATACATAAAAACTATCTTGACAAATATCCAAATTTGAACACCATGATTAGGTGTTTTTCATAGGCACAAGTTCGCCTATTGGAAGTCCAAATATGAGGAATTTAATTCAAGATATTATAACCATAACCCTTGACATCTATCCATGAATCGGTTAGCGTTTAGGATTTGGTTGTTAGAAGTATCTTATATATATATATATACATACATATATTTGTCTCATAGTCAAGTATTATCAAGTATGTCAAGCAAGGAGGTAGGATGATATTCATCCATTAAACCTCATTATATGATTCACCGAAGCACAAAATCATCAACTTAGTTGATGATTTCGGTTGGTCATGAAGTAAATAAAGAATGAACAAGTAACTAATCATCGAAATCATCAAGAAACCAAGTGAAACTCAAACTAGACTACTGCATTCCAATCATGGCAAATGTTTGGAGACTTGGCGTAGTTTGGACACTTTGTTGCTAGAAAGTTTACTTGATGACTTAAGGGGTAAAGAAAACGGACTAACTAACTAAGTGAGGTTGTGGAATCATAGTTGGAAAGCCAAGGCTTCCATTGTTCACACCTAACCAAAACACAAGTCTTTCAACATTGAAGGTTGAAAGCTTGGATGGTTCTATCACTTGTAAAACCCTCTTAAGACAATTAATCCTTGTTAACATCTATGAACATGTTAACACTTCTGGCAGTGTGACTTAAGAAACCACACCAGCCGTCAAGGTATTTAGACTATGTCCAAGCCTTAAAGCTTATATGATCGAGTTAGATCATGGCAAGTATCATCAATGTGATGATCATAATATAAACATCCGTTAAGTGATGAAGTGCCTACGGGCTAAACTTGTTGTCCAATAAGACAACGACAGTTGTGGTCTACGGCCCCCTGTCTAAAAATGCTGGACTATGTTCAATTCTCAAAGTCTAAAAGATCAATATGATCATGACTAATATCATCTAATATGATGATCACATTATTTAACATCCTTTAGTGATGTTTCGCCTGCGGGCTATATACTATATTGTTCTTTAGTGACATTGACAAATGTGACCGTTATGGTTTACCATCCAAGGTGATAGGCAATGCCCAAGCCTTATAGTCTATAAGATCGATAAGATCATGACTAATGTCCTTAATTACAATAATTATATAAATATATGTATAAACATCCATTAGTGATGTCCAATGATTTGCCTATGTGGCAAAATAAATCGTCTTTAAAAAGAAATGACAGATGTAGCCTATGACTCTCTGCCCAAAATTAAAGAACTAAGTTTAAACCTTAAAATCCCTGAGTAAATAAGATTGCGGCTTATATATTAATGTCCTGTGTGACAGGCCCTTTGTGCCATATCCTATATGTCCTCTGTGACAAGCGTTTTATGCCATATCCTATATGTCCTCTACCACAAGGCCTTCGTGCCATATGGCTATTATATGTCCTTTGTGACAAGCCTATGTACTACATTTTTATGTCCTTCTTGACGGACTTATGTTCCATATTTAAAAGTCCTTGTGGCGAGCTTTCGAGCTATACAAAATCGATTGGAACAAAGGCTAAAGCGGCGTGGCGTCTGTAAAAGAACTGGTCATCAGTCCCATGAATGTAGAAACTTAGAGAATGCAGTATGTTTTGGCTGTGGCGAGAAGGGCCACATCAGGACTAGCTGCCGTAAAACTGTCAAATATGGTATAGCTAAGTATAAAGGGACTAAGAATGGAGGCGCTTAAACCCTCCCGATAAATGCCAGAGGCGGTTCGTATCAATAAAGACACCAGGTACGTCCCTTATCATTTATCAATAATTCTATTACTAAGAATTTCTGTTTTGATCCAGGTACTACTAAGTCTTCCATATATCATAAGCTTAGCAAACTTTTAGAAATTTTTTTCCCATAAGAACTCCGGATATTAAGTATAAGGTAAAACTTACCGACGAAAATCATAGGAACCATTTCTTCTATTCTTGTCGGAAATCTTCATTCAAAAAATCTGGAGTACTCTATCTCCAGATAGAGTATGACAATATATGTTATTTTATTTTGTTATCTCATTGATTTCTATCAACTGCGAATGCCAGACTATGCTTGATAAAAGCGCCATATGAGGATTGGCGTATCCTAGTGTGTCCCATAGATTGCTTACATGCCTTATCAGTATGGAGGTTTAATGCATGGAACCACTAAGATATCCCAATGGTTATATTGTACTAAAGTCAGCTAATGATATTCAAAGAAGGTATCCAGTATAGAAAGGTCCAATTAAGTGTTACTACTTAAGGCATCCTTGCACTAGTAAGGAAAATGTATCATTTATGTGGCACGGATAACTATAGATGAACTGAAACCTGAGATTTAGAATATCTCTGTCATCTCTGTGTATCTCGATTGTCTTCTCCGTAGAACTACCATGTTTACCTCCTGAGAGACAAGTAGAGTTAAAGATTAATATCCCACTTAGGGCTGCATCTATTGAAAAATCTCCATATTGGTTAAGTACCGACAGTAATAAAAGGATTGAAACCCCAATCAAATGAGTATTAAGAGAAAGGTTCATAAAGCCTAACTCATCATTCTGAGAGCTCCGCAACCTTAATTAGGCAACAATTAAGAATCGCTATCAGCTACCCAGGATCGTCGACTTGTTCGACTAACCGTGAGGTTAGCTATGCTTTAAAGATTGGATTAAGCAGTAGTTGGAATGACTATCTCGCCTTAAATAAGCTTTCCTATAACTAATAATTAGTATATAAGCATCAAGGATGCTCCTTTGGAGACCTTGTATAGATAAGATGTCAAACGTCCGTTTGATGGACATAAGTTTAGTAAATCCAATTATCAGGATCGGAAATTACCTTGGAGACTACGGATAAGATCACACGAATCCGTGATTATCTGAAAGCTGCCAGTAATTGACAGAAAATCCATGATAATAAGAGTCGCAAACCTTTTGAGTTCTCAATAAGGAACAAGATTCAACAGAAAGTACCACCCTAGAAAGTTGTACTGCATTTTGATATAACGGACAAGTTAGACTCTAAATATATTGGACCATTCGAGAAAATCGAATATGTCAGGATTGGTAGCCTATAAGCTGAAACTTACCTAAGGAGCTAGATGGTAATCACAATGTGTTTCACACTGGTGATTTAAGGATATGTCTCGCCAATAGGTCAATAGCATTACCACATAATGACATGCAAATTAATGAAAACTTATGGTTTGTTGAGAAACCAGTATCGATTAAGGATCGACAGGATTAGAAGCTCCGAAAGAAAACATGTACCTATTATAAAGGTCGACTGGGGTGCCCATAGAGGTCCCAAATATATTGTGGAAGTTAAGTCCATTATACGACAGAAAGTACTTCCATCTTTTTGAGCAAATCTCGAGGTCGAGATTTCTTTTAAGGGGGTGAGGATGTAACACCTCGTAAAATCGTGACCAACGATGTGTTGACACGTGTACTAAACCCTAATGAAGTCAAATGTTGACTATGAGGGACTAATTTTGCGAAAAATCAAAAACTTTGAATATAGAAGGACTAAAAGTGTTAACATGCTTAAACTAAGCCTCTGAATAACAATACACGGTATTCATATTCACAAATGAGCCACTTGTTGGTCGAGAGGAGCCGTTTGTGTAATTATTTGAAAGTTTGCGCGTCGAAGGGTTAAAAGCGTCAACATGTTAATTCTTACCTCTGAGTGACCTTTTAACAAACCGAGAGCTTCATGATTATTGGTTACACTCTCGAGAATGCCTAATATTGGCCATTAAGGGCTTTTACACCAATAAGTGAAATTACGCGCAAGTTTACAAGTTAAAGGGGTTAAAAGCGTCAACATGTTTAATTATACCTCCGAGTGACCTTCTAACGAACCCGAAGAATCGTGATATTTGATAATACTCTTGAGAATGCCTTATGGATAACATAGGGCCTTGACGCAATAGAATGATAATGCGCGCAAATTTGCGCGTTAAAGGGACCAAAAGCGTCAACTTTTAAATCTATGCCTTTGGGTGACCATTTAAGCGAACGAGAGCGTCGTAATATCATTAAACGATATTACGCACTACTTTGTGCGATTAGAGGACTAAAAGCGACAATAAGCGAAACTACGCCTTGGAGGATCTTTTTAAACAAACCGAGAACTTCGCAATGCTCGGTCGAGCTCTCGAGATGCCTAAGAATGATCACTAGAGGTCTTTGTACCTTGTATTAACATGACATAATAAACTAGAAAATATTGTGTCAATAATGTAAAGTTTGAAAGTTAAATAACAAGTAAAGGTGTAAAGGACTGTTCTTGTCAACCTTCAAAAGTTGTTCTAACATGAATACATCTGATTTAGAAGTTAGAGGGACAGTTTATGTCGTTTATATAAGTTAAATAAGCACATAGATGAAGACAGGGACCAATCATGCAAATCTGCCAAACTTTGAAACTGGGCCCGACCTAGGTCGCGGGCCGCGACCGCTGGACCTGTGCTCTTCGCGGGCCGCCAGCGAGCAAGACAGCAGCATATTGTTTTTATTTGATGGTTTCAGCTCTTGTTGTATTCTAAAAACCATTTTTTAGCAAACCTTGTGCTGGTATACTGGATATAACAGCTGTAGAGACACATGGAATGATCTCATCAATTTCCTAAACACATGGCAAGATCCTTTTTAATCACAAAAACTATAAATAGGCCATAGAATTCATTTGATCATCTTGCATCTCATTCCTTTCTTTCTCTCTCTCTCAATCCTAGAGGATCCTGAACATTTTGGAACCTCTTTTGAGTTCTATTCAGTCCATAGGACCATTTGTAAGTGTCCTTTTGTGACTAGTTATTGTGTTTGGCTTTTAAAGCCGAAAAGTCAAGCGTTTATGATAAACACTTTGACTTTTAGCTAGACCATAAATGGTCAAGCCATTGTTCGCAACGAACATGGTTACGTGATCGTAATTAGGTAGGTGATAAACCCTCAAAAGGGCACCTCCTAAGAATCACGTTTGCTTGGTCAATTGACGAGTCTACGTAATATTGTTTTAAAAAGTCAACGGGTCAGTTTTCAAAATAATTGCAATATGAGTTTAGAAATGTTCTAAAATACGTTTTATCACTTAAACAACTTGGTAATAATTATTAGAACATGTGCAAACGTGTTTGGCTCGTCAATTCCAGTTTTAGGGTCGGTTCGCAACCGAAAGTCGCGAAGTTTGACTTCTGCGTTGACTTTTGATTATGAACCGAATTAGATTAGTTTGTTGTTGATTTAAGGTTCCAATATGATCGTAATTTAATGTAGCATAACCCTATAAGGTTATATTACACGATCATATTAGAAATCTGAGCTTTTGCACATGTTCCGTTATTATGCTTAACTTTGACCATTATGCCCTTATAGTATAAAAACGAGATTTTTGGATATATGAGTATACAAATAGCTTTGTTACTGATATATAAGCATGTCAAATAAATTTGACATCATTTTCTGTTCTCAAACTAAAGTTATACAAGATATCGTAAAACTTAGCTTTTTATTAATTAAATTACGCTTTTGTGCATAAATCATGTTTAAACCCAAATTTTGGCACCAAACTCATTACCTACTATTTTGATATTATTTTTAGGGATTTTTGGTTTAGATTATAAACTGACCATATCATTGAGTTCTCGTATAATTCGATAAATAACGATAATACCCTTTTTGCTAATAAAATGAGTTTAACATATGATTAACATGTCAAACCTTTTCCTACTGATAATATATGTTAAATAAAATATTTGAAACATTAAAGGCTGATCAAAATCTCAGGATTTCATGAACATCTCAAATATCGTCAATTACCGACTTTTACGATAATTAGGTGCATAATATGATTTAAAACCATATTTAACACCTAAGACTTGTTACCTACTGATTTTAAAAATAAATTTTAATACTTTAACAGTAAGTATAAGTCTTGAACTCAGACTTCCAAATTTGACCTTAAAAGCATATGTGAAATGACCAAAATGCCCCTACGGTGCATAGTTTGGCCATAAATGGTAAACCTCACATATGTATGATATCTTACTAATGTAACATGGTAAAATAAATATTTTTACTAAAGGTTTCAGACCAGAACCTCAGTTTACTATTAAACCTCTTTTATAAACTTTGAAATGACCAAAATACCCTTACGGGACTTAAATTGGTTTTAAAATCTTTTTGGGCATAATTGTTGATATCCTACTGATATCATTACATATTTGAAGCATAATAACTTATGGAACTTGTACATGACTCATCCGGTTACCCGTTATGCATATACGCGTTCGGTACGGTTTATGTAACTAGTTTGCATAAATTAGCCGAAACGGGTCAAACCTTATCATTTTAACTTCAAATTCCAGAATGTAATTAGTTTACCCATATAATACAAGTCTCCATACTTGTCGGGTCTAAATTACATTCCAATCCGGTCATCGCTTAATCCAGCGTTTCGTGCCGTAAAGCTTTCTTTAAACTAATCGGTCAAAGTTTGTAACTTGAATAAGACCCGTTAGTAATCTAGTAGGTTAATAAAACCTTCGCTCCAGATTAGGAGCCCTGGTAAAAGCTACTTGCACTTGTTTGAGTAGATTATACGACTGAGTGTACAAAACTTGCATTTTAAGCTCAGGTAAATACTTTTAACTTATTTTCCCTTATACGGGCTTGGGATACGGTAAATTATTACCACTTGGTCGGGTATTTTTAATCGATTAGTGGTTAAATCATTAAGATAACCCGTTTTAATCTGTTTTTTTTATATATAAACATTTGGGGGTTAACGACCGTGTCCTGGATATCCTTGGCATCATTTAAATGCAAATGGCCATGACCTAAGCACGGGGTCTAGGCATACACCTGACAGTTGCGATATTGTTTCTTTTCCCCAAAAAGGGAATTAAGATATAAGATATAACCACTCGTGAGGATAACTCCTTGTGGGATTATATTAGTGGTGTGTCTATTAATCATGACTCGGCTTCTATCCCAGGCCCTGAACGTACGACAAATATGTAAATCTGTATACAAGATTATTTTATATAATTACCCCAAGTTATAAAAGATTCTTTGTGCCTTGTGCATTTAAATCAATTTTCATAAATGTTTTCAAAAGAGTCAGTTAATTGTTTTTACCAGTGTAAACTGACGTATTTTAAAAAGGCTAAGTGGTAGGTACTACTCGTAATTGGCTGGGAGCTTCTTGGTGTTAATAAAGGATCTTGCAAATCCTTAGGATGCCCTAAAGTCTGCTAAACTTCATTTTGTACATTTTATAAAGATCCGCCTGTGGATTTAATTTTGCAAACTCGTATGTAATTATCCTTTCGGTATTTTCAGACATTTGGGTTTGTAATAATATTTTATATTCCAAGACTTCCGATGTGCTATTCTGTGTATGTTTGACTATGACAATACCAATCTTACGTTACAATACTCCCCACCGGGCCCACCAAGCTGAGCTGTAAATATCGGGGTGTGACACAAGCTCCACAACATGAGTTTAGTTGGGACCAAGTGTGGTGCAGGAATTCCATAAGATAAGCATGAACAAAGACAAGTTTGTAAAAGTTTTATAAAATAAAAAATAAAATCCACTTTGGAGCCTCATATGAGTGATGTACCAAGCTTGTTTTATCATGGTAAACCTTGGGTAACATCCTCAAGGGTTGTCCAAGGAGATGAAGAGAAGTGAGTTAGAACTCAATTTTTATGCTCAAAGGTATTCTGCCCAAATTTGGCATTTCTTGAGAGAATTAGAGGGATTTGAGAGTGTTTTTAAGTGTGGGAAAGTGTTTATGAGTTGGGGATGAGGCCTATATATAGTTGGGTAATTAGGGTTTGAGTTATTATAGAGTTAGGTGGGGGTTAAGTGGTTGAAAAGTGAGTTTAATGGCTGAAATCGCGAGCTGGTCATGATTCTGCCGTGCTGAAGCCTCTTGCAGACCGTAAGACCTATTGACTTGCGGTCCGTAAGACATGTCAGAAGAAAATTTTTTATTCTTAAACCTTAATTGTTGGTGGTTTGGTTATATTATTTAATAAACTTACATGTTAAGTGTTTTTGGGACATTTTAGGGTATGAATGGCCATATAATGAGCATGATGTATGTATGATGTGTATAAATAATATTCCGAGCGTATATACATATATATACTAAGTGTGATTCAGTTGCGTTTATAAGACGCCAAGCATGATTCGTTGAGATGCACAATTGTGATTGATTAACATTGTGTATGTATGCATAAACAAATGTGGATAATAATTGTATTCCCATTATGATCAAGACCTCGGATTACAAATTTGGAAATGAAATACGAATACAAGTTTCTAAAAAATGGAAATGTAAATACAACTTTCTAAATAAGGAAAGTACAGAAACGTGAAGCGTTACATAGATACTCACCAAAGTTATTTATGCATTTCTTTATGTTTTAGTCTTGAAACTTGCAAATTGTCGTATTTTCTTTTCCAAACAATGTATTGTACTATTCAATAATATGGAAATGAAATTTTGAATTTTAATTATTGTCGCAATCTAGTGTTATGATGCTTTTGAACAATCTATTACGTCTCGCCTTGATGTTTCCGCGATTGGTTGGGGTGTGACAAACAATGTACCTACTTACCAGACTTACATCATACCCTATATCAGGTCTGGTACACTCCATAAGATAAATCAACTCTCTACAACATTTGCATATGGTACCTTCTGCATACAAGCTATATCTTTCTCTGATTGAGCAAAATCCTTATCAGATAGTTTAAAGTGTTGTGCTAATGGAGTAGAAAATATTTTACTCTTATCCATAACATAACATAGTTATGAAGAACTTTTCTAACATGGGCACCCTAAGTCAACTTTTAAAGAACCTCTTCTTTGTGCCTAGTTACCAATTTCTTTCATATTAAACTCCATCATCTACATTTAATAGTAGATAGACATATTGTTTACTTCCAGACTCCATAAAATAAACACAAATATCAAACTTGCTCCCCTAAAACCCATGAGAAACAAAGTACTCATCAAACCAGAGACACCATTGTCTTAGTGACGCCTTTAAGCCATATAGAGATCTTAGCAACAAACACACTTTCTACTTCTGCCCTTGAACCTCAAAAGCTTTTAAGGCAGTCCTAAACTATGTAACATACATCTCACCTAATTGAGTAGAGTATCCTCTCTACCAACCCATTTTGTTGAGGTGTCTCTGGTACAATCAACTACCTCAAAATCCCATTTGCTTTACAAAATTGATCAAACTCTCTAGTACAAAACTTTAGTTCAGTGTCTCTTCTCAACTTCCTAACTTTTTTACATGTCTGATTTTAAACCATAATCTTCCATTCCCGAAACTTAGCAAATGTGTCATGTTTATGTTTAAGAACATATACCTAGACACTCCTTGAATAATCATCCACTATAGATAGAAGTATAGAGCTCCACATGAGGTTGTGGTCTTGGAGCGCCCCCCCCCCCCCCCCCCACACACACAAGTTTGCATAAATGTACTCTAAGAACCCTTTTGTGACATGAACCCCCTTGGCAAACTTCACCATGTGTGACTTTCCCATAATTTAATTTTTGCATAAATCCATAACACCATCTACTAGGTCAACTATAACTTGTCGTTTTACATAAACTGCCAATCTTTGACTACTTATATGCCCTAGTCTTTTATGCCACATTATTGCACTATTTTCCTTTACCCCAAGAGCCACAACCACATCCACATTTTCCTGTTCTATTTTACAATTTAGAACATAAGTATTGTTACCCTTTCTTGTTCCTGATATAACTACCATGGAACCCTTAACAACCTCGACCCTTCCATTTTTTAAATTAACATTGTAACCTTACTCTCAAATGTACCCAAAGAGATAATATTCTTAGATTAGTCAGGAATGTATTTTACCTTATCCAATCTGATACTTTTTTTCATTCTCCAGCTTAAATGAGATAACACTATTCTTTACTTCAAATCTTTAAAGAACTCCTAACGAGGAATCATATGATAAGAGCATCGAGAGTGTAGTATCCACTCATCATTAGAACTTTGATTAATGACTACTAGCACATCTGGACTATCATAACCTTCCAAAGACCCCTTAGGTGACTCATCATTAGAACTTTGATTAGTGACTACTAGCACATATGAACTATCATAACCTTCCAAAGACCCCTTAGGTGAAGAACTATCCTACCCCTTTGAAGAACTGTAAGTCAGTACATCGTTTAGGCTAATTTGATCTAAGCTTTGATTGGATACAAATTCTCTCCCCTTTATATTCATGAAAATGTGTATAGTTAGGTTATAAATTATAAAAAGATCATCAAGTATCCCCAAACAAGTAGCCAAGAGATGAATCTCTACCCTAGTTGATAGTCGACCTTATAATCATCGAAAAGGAGACTTACAGAAAATCTATGCATCACCATCTCCATGATATATATCTATATATCTTGAGAGAGTCGGAGTCATCTTTCTAGGCGAAATTGGGGCTTTTCTGGTGACCTCTATCCTAAGTCATCGGTGCCTAATGGTGGCATACAAACCGACATATTCTCTACTTTATATTAATCATTTTGCCATGTTGTCCTAAATCTTCAAAACCAAACTAAGTACCCTAGAATATTTCCTGTTGTACGGTTCATCTATACTATACATCTATACTATATAATAAAAGAAACCATTGGGAGGACACATGTCATTCATTGAAGCCATCTATTTTTTATAGATAATTAATATCAATTAAAAGATAATTATAAAATTAAATTTAATATAAATTTAAACAATTCGTATAGAAGATAATCTAATATTTTAAAATATTTATCAGATTTCAAAATTATTTATCCTGAAATTAACAAAAGATGTACGCTAAATTTTAATTGTTTGGTATATAAAATTACATGTGCTCAACCCGTATAACACATGAGTTTCTTAAAAATACAACATTTTTTATTATTTAATATATAAAATTACATTTATTCAACCCATTTAATAAACGAGATTTTTAAATATATATTGTTTTATTATTTGATATAAAAAATTACATTTATTCAACCCGTGTAATAAACGAGATTTTTAGAGATATATATATTTTTATATTATTTGGTATATAAAATTACATTTATTCAACCCGTGTAATACACGGGGTTCTAACCTAGTGAGTCATATATAGAAGCTATAGATGAGGGACTCACCTTCTACAAATTGTCCTTTTTATTTATTTTGATTATTTTTTAATTTTAAGCTAGTATTAAGCACCCGGCGTTCCAGTGGGGGTGTAAAACCGTGAGAAATAGCACCAATGCCACACCACCGACAACGACCACCAACACTGAAGTTACCGCATGTTAATATGAAGAAATTAGACCGAAATGTAAAGTATGGAAAGTAATAACTAAGTCAATTTAGAACCCGCGCATTGCAACGAACTTGTCAAACAGGAAAAAAAAGACGACGTAAAAACGTTGAACTACACACACACGCACGTTGCGTCGTGTTAAGTCGCAAAATTTAGAAGAAAACGTAAAAACGTTGAACCATATACGCACGTTGCATCGTGTTAAGTCGCAAAATTTAGAAGAAAACGTAAAAACGATGAACCATATACGCATGTTACGTCGTGTGAACTCGCAAAATTTCAAGCGAAACATAAACAAAAAATTTGCAAAACATGAAAAGTAGAAGGGCCAAAGGTGAAAGTAAAAAAGTTGTGAGATTAAATTTGCAAAAGATGAGTACTGTTGGATTAAAAGTAAAAAAAACCAAATATTTTTTAGTTAAAAGAATAATATCAAATTTATTTTGAAAACTTCTCTAAGCCTTTAGTACAACTCCTTTATGCATAACAATATATAAGTATAATATTAAAATTATTTTGAAAACTCCCCTAAGTCTCTAATACAACTACTTTATGTAGAAGAATGTTGGAAATTTATAATGCGGAAATATTTCATATTTATCAATGCTTTCTACTTTTACTCCATTTTTGTGTTTGTTTAGTTGGTGGTGGGGATTTGTTGGTTGGCTGCTTTTGCTTCTTTGGTTTAAGTGTTTTGGTGGTGGACATTGTGCCAAGATTATGGATGTTGTTTTAAAGGATAATTAAAGAATTGTTTATTATTAGGTTGTACCATGCTAGTTTGGTTTGACCATATTATAATGGATCACATGTAATTTAGGTAAAGTTATATATAACACTAGGTACTGAACAAATTAGGGGTATGCATGGTTCGGTTCAATTCGGTTTTGGTTTTTTCGGTTTCGGTTATTTCGGTTTTAGCAACGGTTTGGTTCGGTTTTTCGGTTTTTGAAACAAATTATGTAAGATTCAAAACTTAAAAGTATAATTCAAAATTTTAAGAATCTTTTTTAAATGTTTACATTTAAGTTAATATAATTAGTCTTTTAAATTAATATTATTCACATAAACATAACCTTGTAATCTATTTTAATGTTTCTCTAAAGTTTTGTTAAGACGTTTTCTTTTATAACACTTTGAAAACCATTTAATTTTTATATTAAACTTTGTTAGTCTTGTAAACAATGGATAATTTTAATGATACATAAACATGGTAATGTTCTTATTATAAATATTTAACAAACAAGAATAAAATTAATAATTCTTAGTAACATGGGTAAACACTTAAACAACTCAAACATAAAAATATATAGATTTGGTATACTATTAAAACTTATCGATTCGGTCGGTTATTTTCGGTTATTGAAAATAATTATCCGAAAACCGAACCGAAATTTTCGGTTATTAAAAATCCGAAAACCGAACCGTCGGTTTTTGTTTCGGTTCGGTTTTTTCGGTTATTTCTGTTTTCTGCTCACCCCTAACACAAATAAGCATTTGCTTAAATTCTTCGATATTTTTACGAACAAAATTCACTAATAAGCAAATATATACAGGATTATGTTCATTTGTGAACCCCTATTTGTGAATTAAATGAACCAATTTTAACCACTCATCTTGTTGACCTTTTCTTTTTATTTTTTTATTCAAAAGGGTATTTCAGGAAGTAAAAAATATTAGTTTCTTAATTGTTTTTTGACTTTTAAATAAACTACCCCATACTTTTGTAATGAACATAACCTTCTCATGCGTTTATATTTTTTAATGACCGTAACATTTTATGGTCTTGCTATAGTTTTCTTTATTTAAAAAATTAAAGGTGTCGATGGTGTATAATGATTGTTTATATTTTATACACATGTGTATAATTGTTGTTCGCTTAGCAATTTGTGTTTTATGCACATGTGTATAAAGACTTTTTGTTGATGACTAAACAATTTGGGTTTTATACACATGTGTATAGTGAGTGTTTGTTTTTTATACACATGTGTATAATTATTGTTAGTTGAGTAATTGTTTTTATACACATGTGTATTGTGACTGTTTGTTTTTATACACAACAACCAAGATACACTGTTATTGTACATATTTTTCATAAACATGTGTATAATTGAAGAGAAAGCATTTAATTCTAATTGTAAAGAGAAACTATCAGGTCTTCATCCAACGGCCAATAAGCAATCAAACGGGTACCTTTAGCGGCGCCATATGTCGCCGCTAAAAGCCATTTTCATCGCCGCTATTGGTTTTAGCGTCGACATATGTGTCCCGAATTACATTATAATCATATTATATAATGTAGTTCGGGACACATTTGCTAATACACCCATGTTGATACAGATGTGGCCAGTAAATTACCATGGCAGGAATACATTATTAAATGGGTGGCAAACAATTATATATGATTCATATATGATTGCATATGTAGTAACTAGGGCTGCAAACAAATCGAACGTTCAGCTAATAGTTCGTAAATCGTTTGGTTTGAAGTTCATTTGCGTTCATTCGTTTGATAATGGATGAAAGTATTCATTCGTTTAGTTGAATGAGCGAACATGAACGGAGGCCATGTTCGTTCATTTATGTTGGGGACGTTCGGTAACATGTGCGTTTGTGTTCGTTTTTGTTTGTATTTGATAGTTCATTAGCGTTTTTATTTATTTCATTTTATTTAAAGCTAGACTTCAAAATTTCCACTAATAAAATATATAAGAGTAAATTGTCATTTTAGTCCCTAAGGTTTGTCCCAAATTATCACTTTAGTCCAAATAGTTTTTTTCTCCTCTAGGTCTCTGACTTTTTCATTTTTTGCCATTTTGGCCCAATGCATTAACTTCATGAAAAAAATGGCAGTTAACTCACAATAAATAGCTTGATAGTTGCCATTTTCATCCAAAACCCTTTTTTTCAGTTAAAAAAAGTTTTTGGATGAAAATGGCAACTACCAAACTATTTAGTGTGAGTTAATTGACATTTTTAACCAAGTTAATGGGTTGGACCAAAATGGCAAAAAAATGAAAACTCATGGACGCAGAGGAGAAAAAACCTATTTGGACTGAAGTGGCAATTCGAGACAAACCTCGGGGACTAAAATGACAATTTACTTAATATATAATAATTATTAGTGTATCGTATATTACACGCCTTTTAATATATGTTCATTTGTGATCATAGGCGCTTGTTTGTGTTTGTTAGCTAAAATTAACGAACAACACGTTCATTTCCTCAATGAATGGACACGAATAAAAAATCTCAATCGGTACGTGTTTGGTATATTTATTTCCTTAACGATTAATGGACACAAACTAGGTTTCGTTCGTGTTCGTTCGGTTCCTTTGTAGCTCTAGTAAGTAGTAACTATTGAATCATAGAGCAAAACAGGAAATCTAATCGTTGATTGCACAAATTCGGATGATTTTATTGATCATTCATCAACCCTTTATAAAGGGGAATACATGCAACGGCTAGTAAACGTAAACAAACAAAAGATAACAACTAATACGTAAAAAGTGGATCAAGCCACATTATTAGGAATGAAGCTTGACTGTGCAATTTATTCTCATCCGATAACAACTTCAAACGGCTACTAGGCAACGGTCACTTTGAGATTGAATTACGTCCAATACCCTCCTTTAATTCAATCTTTCTGACTCCGAGAGCTTCCCTAAAATAACTGAACTGGTCCGGTCCAAGAGGCTTTGTCAGCAAGTCAGCAATTTGATCCTCAGTCTTGCAGGGCTTTAGCTTTATCTGTTTTGAATCCACCATACTTTTAATGTAATGAAACTTGATATCAATGTGTTTACTCCGGCTATGGAATGCTACATTCTTAGACATGAAGATGGCTGATTCATTGTCACAATAGATCTCAGTTGCCTCTTCTTGTTTATAGCCCAGCTCATTTAGTAGTTGCCTCATCCAGACTGCTTGACATGCTGCTCCAGTTGCTGAGATATACTCAGCTTCGGTTGATGAAAGGGCCACAACTTGCTGTTTCTTTGAGCTCCAGGATACTACACTACTACCAATTGAAAACACATAGGCCGATATACTTTTTCTATCATCATCAGACCTAGCCCAATCACTATATGAATAGCCAATTACCTTGACAGCTACACCTCCTTCATACCATATGCCGTACTCAAGTGTTGCTGCCACATACCTTAGAATTCTTCTTGCAGCTCCATAGTGTATTGAAGTTGGACATTGCATGTATCTTGCAATAAACCCAACTGCAAATGCCAATTCAGGCCTTGTGTGTGTCAAGTATAGCAATCCTCCCACTAAGCTTCTGAACTCAGTCCCATTAACCTTGCCTGAATCACTTCCTTGTAATTTTTCGCCTTTATTCATCGGTGTTACAACACCCTTGCATCCCCACATGCCAAATTTCTTGAGAAGATCTGTAGCATATTTCTTTTGTGACACGAAGACACCGTTCACTGTTTAACTGATTTCTAACCCAAGGAAGTAAGCTAACTTCCCTAAATCAGTCATATCAAATTCCTGAATCATCTTCATTCTGAATTCTTCTATCAAATGTTGAGAGGAGCTGGTGTATATTATATCATCAACATAAATGCAAATGATAATAATATTGCCTTCATCAGTTTTCTTTGTATAAACAGTAGGCTCACTTGTGAGTCTCAAATATGAATTATCATTCAGATACGAGTTGATACATTCATACCAGGCCCTTGGCGATTGTTTCAGACCATAGAGGGCCTTGTGCAGCCGGTAAACCTTATGCTCTTCTCCTTTAACTTCAAATCCTGGTGGTTGTGTCACATAAACTTCCTCTTGTAATGGCCCATTCAAAAATGCAGACTTGACATCAAGTTGAAAGATAGCCCACTTTTGTTGAGCTGCCAATGAAAGAATCATTCTAATTGTTTCGAATCTTGCCACAGGAGCAAAAGTCTCCTCATAGTTGATGCCATATTCCTGGGCATACCCCTTTGCTACAATCCTGGCTTTATACTTCTTGATTTCACCACTTGCATCCATCTTTACCCTAAACACCCACTTGAGACCAATGGCCTGTTGATCACGAGGCAGTTCAACTAGAGACCAGGTCTTATGTTCTTCCAAAGACTTCAATTCTTGTACCATAGCCATTCTCCACTGCTGATTTTTAGCGGCTTCTTCATATGATCTTGGCTCCATTGATGATAAAACTAATTGACATTCATACAGCTGCTGCACTTGATCACTATTAAGCGGAACTGTTTCTTGATAAACCTGGTTCAATGACTTGATTCTTGGATTGTTGTTGTTGTTGCTGGAGTTGGCCTCACTTTGATCATTGTTGACTTCACCATCTTCATGAACTGAACTGTTACTGCTACCTTCATTAGTGTCTTCATTGTCTTCAGGCTCCCAAATGGTAACTAATTCAGCTGGCAATCCATGCTTATCTTCTTGATTATCAGTCCACTTTGCATGTTCATCAAATACTACATTTCTGCTTGTCACAACTCTTCTTTTTACTGGATCATACAGCCTGTAGGCTTTAGAGTTTGGGGAGTAACCAATGAAAATACATTTGCACGCCTTTTCTTCCATCTTTCTTCTTTGCTGCTTGGGAACTTGGCTGTATGCAACACACCCAAACACCTTTAAGTGATGAACTGAAGGAATTCGATTATACCATACCTGAAAGGGTGTAGCTTCATCAAGGGCCTTCGTAGGTGACAAGTTTCTGAGATAAACGGCTGTAGCAACGGCTTCACTCCAGAATACATTACTCAGATTCTTCTCATGCAGCATGCTTAGAGCCATTTCTCCTATAGTTCTGTTCTTTCTCTCAGAAACTCCATTATGTTCAGGTGTGTAGGGAGGTGTCAAATCCCTCCTTATTCCTTCTTGCTCACAAAACGCCATAAACTCATTTGAACAAAATTCTCCACCTCGATCACTTCGGAATGCCTTGATCTTCCGATTTGTTTCATTTTCAACTTTGGCCTTGAAGACTTTAAACTTGTCAAACACTTCATCTTTTCTGTGCAAAAAGTAAACCCAAGTCATCCTGCTTACATCGTCAATGAACAATAAGAAATACCGGCTTCCACCCAAGGATTTTGTTGACATAGGCCCACATATATCCGCATGGATTAAGTCAAGCAGTTCAGAGGTTCTAGTTCCTTGCGACGAGAAGGGGGCTCTTGTTATTTTTCCACTAACACAACTTTCACAAACATTCCAGCTTCTGATTTTGGGCAGTCCATAAACTAGTTGATTGGTGCTCAAGCTTTGCAAGCTTCGTTCATTAAGGTGCCCAAATCTTAAATGCCACATGTATGACTCATCAACAATGGTGGCAAAGGCTACATTATTAGCATTGGAAACATCAAGGGGAAACGTATTATTGCTGGCAACAGGGATCATACACACCGTTTCACCAGTTTGTTTCTTAGTAATTGTGCATGCACCTTCATCAAATACTAACTTATGCCTTGTTTTCATCAGTTGCCCAACACTCAGCAAGTTATAACCAAGATCAGGCGCATAATAAACATCATCTAATGTCTTAAACTTACCACCTGCTACTTCAAGCCTTATAGTGCCTTTCCCTTCAACCATAATTCTCTTACCATTTCCCATTCTCACAGCTACGGTTTTAGTTTTATCTAGTTTCTTAAATAATGATAACTGACCTGTCATATGGTTTGAGCAACCACTATCAAGAAACCAGATGTGAGAAGGATTGACATCATCTTTTGTTGTTACCAATACAACTTCTTCATCATCTTCCACAGCCATAAACAGTTGCCCTTCTTCTTCGTCAGTGTTGTCTCCTATGGCAGGAGATGCTTGTGGTTCATTCCAGCAATCTCTACTGAGATGGCCAAATTTGTTGCAGTTATAACATTGAATACCTGCTTTTCCTCGACCATTTGTTCTTCCTCGACCACGGCCTCTACCTCTTGGAGGTCCTCGTCCTCTGCCTCTCATAAACAGGCCAGCAGCATCATCCTCTTTGGCTTGTAACACCTGTTCTTCAGCAACATTTTCAGTTCCTCTATTAACTCTTGCTTCATGTGACTGCAACGACCCCATCAACTGATCAAAGGTCAGCACACTTAGATCCTTTGATTCTTCAATGGCAGCCACAATGTGATCCCACTTGACTGGCAAACTCCTCAATACTTTCTCTACAACTTTCTGATCGGATACAGTTTCACCATAAGCCCTTTGTTGATTGACAATCTTCATTACCTTTGATAGAAAATCTCCCACTGGTTCCCCTTCTTTCATATGTATGGTTTCAAAATCTCTCCGCAGCCCCTGTAGCTTCACCATCTGGACCTTTGTGTCTCCTTCATACTCATTCTGTAACAGAGTCCATGCTTGTTTGGCTGTCGTTGCACCTGCAATTCGAGAGAACAATTCATCATGGACACCAGATTGAATAAGAGAAAGTGTACGTGCATCTTTTCTCTTATTATCTCGGAGTCTCATTCGATCAGTGTCTGCTGCATTGAAACCGGTTTCCACAAATTCCCAGAGATCTTGTGACATAAGAATAGTCTTCATTCGGATCTTCCAAAATTCGTAACCTTCACCTTTGAAGATCGGAAGCGTTGCATTCATGGAATTAGGGTTTGTGTTGTTCCAGGCCATTGGATGAAAAGCGAATTGAAAGAGAGAAAGATAATTGAGAGTATTGATCAGAACCTGGTTGGCTCTGATACCAAATGATAGAGCAAAACAGGAAATCTAATCGTTGATTGCACAAATTCGGATGATTTTATTGATCATTCATCAACCCTTTATAAAGGGGAATACATGCAACGGCTAGTAAACGTAAACAAACAAAAGATAACAACTAATACGTAAAAAGTGGATCAAGCCACATTATCAGGAATGAAGCTTGACTGTGCAATTTATTCTCATCCGATAACAACTTCAAACGGCTACTAGGCAACGGTCACTTTGAGATTGAATTACGTCCAATATTGAAAGTTAGTTAAAATCTTTCTATAGCTAATTAGTATGATCATATATCCACATATATAAGAAATTAATGGCTTTTGGATATGTCTAGAGCCATTCATGATAAGAACGTAGTAATAGCACTCATTAAATCATCGGGCCAGAAGACGGATGGGGCTAATTAGCCCCAATTTTATTGTACAATTTTATGGTATCTTTTGGACACTTTGGTGTAATTTAGTTCTTCTTAATTTGCGTGAATGCAATAGTAGAATTAAGGGAAGGGGCCTAGCTAGGAAGATATATGTTTGATCATCATCAACGATCTCCTTTTCATCCATATTAATGGTACTGGCCGATACATATTTAATCAGTACAAGATGCAAACTTTTCACATATGAGTGTGTAACATATACTATATCATGAAGACATAATTTCATTTCGAGTCTTTCAACCCATAAGCATGGAATATTACTAAACACTTCTTGTCGGAGTCAGTATTAATATTTCGGTAAAAATTATCACTGCATCAAATAAAAGTGCACTCTGATGAAGCAACATAAGAACAGTTCCAAAATCCAAGAAATTGCAACACATTGGATGATAATAGTACACAAATAACAAGAAGCACACCCTTAAAACCCTAAACACCTGTAAATAAAACATGAAATTATATCAAACACATCCTTCTCATAGTTGCTACAATAAGATATTATATGTTTGGGCAATTCCATTCAACAGTCTTGCTGGAAGTGACATCAATATCCATTGGGATTGATTCCAAGCTCTATCCATTATTAATTGTATCTTTATTTTATAGATGCAAATAGTTAAGTTTATGATTATAGTCTATAGAGATCATTACTTATCTCCAAACAAGTAGCCAAGAGATGAATCTCCACCAGGAACTGACTTGACTTTTGTTGATGGCCGGCCCTATGATCCTCGAAAAAATTAATTATTCTCAAAAAAAAAAAAAAAGAGAGAGAAGAAAATATGTTTAAAATTAGATAATAACACAAAAACTTACTGTCACCAGAAAATCTTTAGACTTATCACCATGGAGATAGATATATTTCTTGGAGGTGGTGTCATCTTGCTTGGTAGGAGGAGTTTCGGCTTTTTCCGGCAACTTCATGTCTACATTATCGATGCCATATGGCGGCGTAAGAACCGGCGGTGAGGAGACTTTAGATTGGTCATTTTGCTGTTGCCCTAAGTCATCAGAACCAAACAAGTACCCTAAAGAACTTTGTCCTCCACCAGAGCTGTTCCTTCTATTCATCATCAATACCTATCCCTAAAAGTCTTGGATATCTCTCTCTCTATATATAGAAACTGTATGAGAGTCATGATGCCTCTCTGTCATAATTTTAATCATATTTCAGCTTGATTTTATTTGATTAATATATAAATGTTTACACACCACTTTTTAGACCTATTTTTGTGCATTTGCTTATGTCAAGGTGGGGATTGTTGGTTGGTTGGTCTTGTTTCTTTGATTAATCAAATGCTTTGGTGGTGGGCAATTTGTCAAAGTGATGCATGTTATTTTAGAATATATGTCGCAAAGTTCGTATATAAGTTTAATTTTACAAGGAAATGAGACAGTGGTGGAGTGGTTGGGAAAAGAATTAGGTAGCGTTCGTTTCATGGAATGGAATGGAATGGAATTATGAAGTTTTTCTTTGTAAAATTGATCTTGGTTGGAGGAGGGATGAATTTGAAATCCCGTGAATTTCTTTAATCAATGAAATTTGTGACTATTTCAACATTCCATTCCATTCCTTCATTAGAGTGAAGGATTTCTAAGGAATGTTGAAATAACACAAATTTTATTGATTAAAGAAATTCATGGGATTTCAAATTCCTCCCTCCCTCAACCAACATCAATTTTACAAAGAAAAACTTCCTAATTCCATTCCATTCCATTCCATGAAACGAACGCTACCTTAGTGTTTTTTGTGACCCAGGTTGGATTCCCACTCTCATCATTATTTTCTGCGGCATCCAGGTGAAGAGCGAATACGGGTGGCGCCGGTTCAACTTGGATGAGAGGTACAAAAATTTTATTTTTACTATTGTCAACGTTATTTTGCATTTGCAAAAATACATCCAGAGGCTGGAGAGAAAGAAAATAGTTTAAAGATAGATGGCTTCAGAAAGAGAACTACTTCTGAAAAATTGATGATCAATCCAAGTTTCTTACACATATAACAAAACCAGCTAGGTCATTCACTCTCATAATTAAAAATCCAACTTCTGGAGTTTTATGTTAGTTTTGTTAACCAAACAAATCAGAATTTTGGTTTTGAACCTATTGGTGGCATCCTATAATTAGTTAGAAACATTAAAGTAGATGTTTTATAAGAGTGCCTACCTATGGTTAGATTTTTAGAAATTGGTCAGAATTTAACCAATATTAATTTATATAAAATGATGCTTTGAACCTTGATTGATTTTTGCTTACAAATGATAATAGACACCATTTGATGTATGTTTAAATTATATTATAATCTTTACAAATAAGATTGCGTACATTCATTAGTGCGCATAAGATTATTTTTCCTCATTTTTGTTTTCATATAATTGCAAGAAGAATGTTATTTAAGAATCCGTATCTCTTACACCACACGGTGTGAAGTGGCGTGGAGGCCTTCATCACGCCGGCACACCGTCTCGTGCTATGGCATGGTGGTGGTGTAGAGAGGAAGGCACCTAGATTTTCACCGGCATGGAGGGGAAAAAGGGGGTGACGTGGTGGCTCTTGATTGGTGGGTATTGTTTAGGTTGGTTTTGATTGGTTGATGTTTATTTTTTTTTAACTTTTTAAAACGCCACTTTCAAGCCTCTTCCACCCCGTCTTTCTTTTTTACCACGCCCACTACTGACGTAGCTACCACATGACGCTTCATGCCCACTCTTCATGTCATCCCACAACGTATAGTCTTAATAGAGAGATTAATTTAACTTGGATTCAGAATATTACAATTGTGTAATTAAGTAACCTAATTAGTTTTATGAATAACTAAGGAAATATAAAGTTAGGATCAAGTGGCATTGAAATCGTCTCATGGAACTCTACGACTACGATATGAGATTTTTGATTTTCACTTTTGGATTTATAGCTTCTAGATTTTAGAATTTTTGTTTATATCATTGTGTCTTTTCAATATTTGTGGTATTGTGTCTTTTTTGCGACTCATGGTGTCTTTCCTCGACATTGTGTTATATTTTACAGCATTGTATTATATATTGATCGATATTGTGTTATATTTTGTGATCCATTGTGTATTTGTACACTTTTTAGATTTAGAAGACTTTGTATTACAACTTTACCCACTAGTTATAAAATCCAAATTTAATGAATAATTTGGTAGCAGATTTGTTTCGTAATTATTTAGTAATTACTCTAATATTTATCTCATAAAATGAATACTTTTAATATATTTCAATTTAAAATTAATAACACTAGTTAAATTTTCGTCCGCGTGTTGCGGCGGGGACCCAATGACTGCAAAATGCGTGTCAGTAATGGCAAGCAGATACTGAATATCAAAACATAAATAAAAATGTCGTGAAAAGGATATAGTCAATCCGTCCAAAAAAAAGCGATTTTAAATAACCTAATATATAATAATAATAATAATAATAATAATAATAGGACCCACACGTCCTACACGTTGGAAATTCGGTTGTTTTCAGTTCAGTTATTACGGTGCTAACACGTTAAAATATAGATGAGCTCGGTACCGGTAATGGCACCGAAAGTACCGATCCGGAAAATCATCGAAATTAGGTACCGGCACTGAAAATGCTCGGACAATACGGTGTGGTATTTGAAGGTAAAAATCAATAAATATAGGTATGGTGCTAGACCGGTGTCGAACCGAAAGTAACGATTCTGAAAACGCCAAAAGGTGGGTACCAAATTGGTACCGAAAATGATTTGGTATAGTAAATGTGGTACCGATACGATACCGATTTGATTACAGGATTTGATACGATTTGCTCATTAATAATCTAAGGGTCTGTTTGGTATGGGGTAATGGAATGTATGAGGGAATGGAATGGACGAGGTAATGGAATGGACAATGGAATGAAATGGATCATTCCATTCCATTGTGATGTTTGGTTATACATATGTGAATCGAATGAATCACTACTTTGTACATTTTGATAAAAAAAGAACTAACAAAATACAGTTGTATTAAAAACGACAAAAATATAATTGCCTTAATAATAATAATAATAATAATAATAATAATAATAATGGTAAAATAATTAATACTAACATTTTTTATATATATTAATATTACTATTAATATAAATATAAACATAAATATAATAATACTAATAATAATAATAATAATAATAATAAATTTATATTTCATTCCATTCCTTGAAGGAATGAAAAAAAAACATCCCCTTACCAAGGAATGAAAATTGTTATATTTGGAAGGAGTTACATTCCTTTGGAATGCTCCATTCCATTACCCTATGATAACCAAACATGTTTCTTTTCATTCCATGAGAATGAACCATTCCATTCCATCTTCTATTCCTTCGTACCAAACGCTACCTAAATATCCAAGTTTATTTTACATGCTACAATTCATTAATTACGTAAAAAGACAAAAAATAAAGGCAAAATAAGTTGTTGTGTATATAGAACCTCATTCAAACGAAACACAGTTTACTTACTGTGTGTATGAAAAATAATCTAAAATGTGCAATTACTTGCATTGCTACGTTGCTACAGGATTTGATGAGCTCGGTACCAACCGGTACCGAAAATACCATTACCGAAATCCCCAAAAGTGGGTACCGGTACCGAATATACCTGGTACAGTACGGCTTGATACGGTCGGTACTGGTACGGCACCGGTATTTAAGGGTATAACCCGATGAATACCAGTGCCGAACGGATACCGAAAATACATTCAGGTTGGTAAATTTGATACCGATACCGGTACCCGATACTATTAATTCATTTCTATTTTTATTAGTGTTAATTCATTCCTCTTTTTAATATTTATTATTATTTATTACTGTTTATTTCGTTGGTTTTTTAATATAAGGATAATTTGATGTTTTTAAATTTACTCTATGACCACTTAGACCGGGTTGTGTGGGTTATCGTCTCATGCCAAGTAAGCACAATGGCGCCCCCAACACTACTCCCAGGGCGTCAACGTTGAAATCATTGTGATGTTAGCAAGCACCATGCATGGGAAAGATGGATTGATTATGAATTTGATCATTGGCAACATTCATTTTTATAAAAGAAAAAAAAAAAACAAACCTTAAAATCATTCAACCAAATCACATATAACCCAATCACAACTCACAAAACATTTTAAACCATCAAACGCTTAAATCTTCTCTACTTTTTTTGTAAAAAAATGTCTTTTGACTCGTCATCAGACTCATCAAGCTCTGACGTGGGAATGTTCGACGGCTTGATTATCACAACGGCTAAGGAGGCGGTTCGACTTTTAAGAGACAAAGATGAATCGTCCCAGCCACGCACACGGCAAGGACCCCTTGAACGGGATTGGTTGGGTGCTCATCAACGTTTGATGGCTGATTATTTTGCTCAAAACCCTTGGTATGATGATACACACTTTCGGCATCACTTTCGTGTGAGTCGCTGACTTTTGTTTTGAGAATTTCAGGCATTTAGAATGCGAGTACATATTTCAAACAAAGAGAAGATGTTAGACGTAAACTTAGATTCTTTGGTATTAAAAAATGTACAACCGCAATTCATCAGTTGGCATACGGCATGGCAACGTATGCATAGGACGAGTATTTACGTATGTAAGAAAGAGTATGGCGAGATAGTCTTGACAATTTTTGTGAATGTATTCTTTTAATTTATTGTTTTTATTATTGTTGTTGTTGTTGTTGTTGTAATACTTTAATATTATTAGGTGCTATCAACCTCTATGGAAGGCGATATTTGAGGAATCCGACATCTACCGACATCCCACTTTTATATGAAACCCACCAATGAATACGCGGGTTCCCTGCGATAATAGTTAGCCTAGTTTGTATGCATTGGTCATGGGCTACTTGTCCAACTGCTTGGAAAGGCCAACACCATCGAGGTGACCACATGGTCCAACCCTAATACTACAAGCAGTTGCATCTCAAGATCTATGGATTTGGCATGCGTTCTTTGGTATGGACGATGCAAACAATGATATCGTTGTTTTACAATCATAAAATCTTTTCGATGATGTCATAGATGGAGTTGCACCAGATTCATCATTTTATGCAAGTGATGTGGAGTACAAATATGGGTATTATCTTGTCGATGGTAAGCTACGTTGGTGAAAACTCTTTCATGTCCGGATAACGTCAAACAATTGTATTACAAGAAGAAGCATGAGTCGGCAAGAAAAGATGTTGAACGGGCATTCAGAGTGTTAAAGAAATGTTGGACTATCATTGCCCAACCCTCACATATACTTGAAAAGTGAAAAATGAGAAATGTAATGTATACGTGTATTATCTTGCATAACATGATCTTGGAGGACGCCTTTTGTGCCGACTTTGACGTTACCTTTCAATCGACGAACCCACTACTTAACTATGCCATAAAGAAGCTGTCTGAATGAAGATACGTGACATAGAATTGAGCGAATTTGGTTGAACATCTATGGAGTAACCGTGTTGATGATAACGACGAAGACGAGTAGAAATAATGTTTTTAGTACTTAGTTGTAATGTGTCGTGTTTGAATTTTAATATTTTAATATTTATTTTATTTGTTGTTTAATTAAAAGAGCTAGTATGGACTCGAACCATGGTCCAAGAGTTTGAAATAATGCACATCCCCCATTAGACCAGAAGACTACATATGTGAAGCTAAAAAAATAAAACCTAGATAAACAATAACAATGTGACCATATGTTACTATTCATTGGCTTTCTTTTTTAATATATGTATATAATATATGTATATAATATATGTATAATGTAAATCTAAATTAAAATATAAATCAAAATTTCAAAAAAAATAATTGAGTAATGATGGCAAGGATTTTATGGGATTTTGTCCCACTGCAAGGTAGTTAACGATGGAGTCACCTGCTGAGTTGGCGTTGACGCTGATGCGACGCGATAAAACCCACACCACCCAACGTTATCGACTAGGATAATCCTAATTTATTAATGATATATTTTTGTTTTTTCTTATTCTTTTCTTTTTTAGTTTGTGGAACTTAGGTTGATGATTTTATCAAATTCATTCCTTTGTTTTGAGGAGGCACAAGGTCATCAACATGGATTTGTTGACAACACGTTCAACAACTATAGTAGAGAAGGGATGAGCAATTACCTAATGGGAAAACCACCAAAATAACACTTTGACCCACTGTTTTTTTAACCAAAATAGTCTTTGCAAAAATAGACATGTCTAAACCGTCAACTAGGATTTAGCCTTTGTTTAACTGTCGGCTAGGATTTAGCCCTCACATTAATCCGTCGGCTAGGATTTAGCCCTTGCTGTTTATTCACCGGCTACATTACACGTGTATTATTTTTGAGCGTTTTGTTTAGGGTGCACCTATTTGCACACCCATTTGCCTATTGGCACACCAAAAGGTGTTTTTTGTCATATATGCACACCCTGCAGTGTCGAGCTGTGGCCAAAGCGCAGCGTTTTAGTCATGTCAACCAGACAAAGACTGACGGGTCTGTTGACCGGACCAAAACGCCGAGCTTTGGCCGCGTTTTGGTCCTGTCAACCAGACAAAAGACTGACACCCGGTCTGGTTGACAGGACCAAAACGCGGCCAAAGCTCGGCGTTTTGGTCCGGTCAACATGACCCGTCAGTCTTTGTCTGGTTGACCGAACCAAAATGTCGCGCTTTGGCCATAGCTACACTGCAGGGTATGCATATAGGACAAAAAACCACTTTTTTGGGTTGGCTATCTACATACTTGGTGTGTAGATAGTTTGAGCATTTGTTTAACTTATTGTACTTTTCAAGGTTTTTTGTGCCAGCTAAACTCTAGATGTCTTATCCCCCGGTACTTATTTGCCGAATCGTGGTTGGCTAGTTTAGACATGTCTATTTTTTTGCAAATGACGAGTCAATGACCGTTTTGTTAATTTTGTTCGAAAGTCCAATTTAATTTTTATGAGTGTTATACTTGATCGAAACCAATATAGAAGTAAACTAAATGACTAAATTTACATTATATACTATTATTATTGTTATATTTTATTAAAACATCTATGTATTGCTTCAGATCTATCTATATTTTTCTGTTTAACTTAATCTAGTTATATTGTTCTTTGTGATTTCCCCTATATAATTTTGCAAATTTCTTTTGTGATTATAGTTTACTATTCAATTTTTTACATGTTTCATAACATACGGTACAAGTCTTACAACTAAATTCCATCATTCTTTACTTCATTGTTTATTCTGTTTATTCTCTTAGTTTTTGGTATCCTTTTTTCTTTTAATTTAGTATTTGTATCTTTAAGTCTACAATAAAAATAAAAACATTTTGTTATATTATTTAGTGTGTTGTTAGTGGTGAAATCAACTATGATCCATTCTTGAGGTAATTTAAAAGATAAATATAAGCAAAGTATCAAGGTATAACAAATATACTTGACTTCAATTGTTCAGTTTAATCTTTATTAACGCAACATTAATGGCAAGTTGGTACTTTGTGGTTACATTAAAACATGGGAATGGGTTCAACACAGATAGAAACCAGTGTTCGGAGGTGGAATACATGGATGTGTTGATTTTTTTAGTAAACACCGTAACGTAACGTGCATGCGTGGTGTAATGTATTTACGTCTATTTTCGAATACTCAACGGTCCCGTCGCAGCGCTCGGGTCCGGAAGACTAGTTATATATTGTAACACAAATTCTTTTATATCATATATTACATTTAGTGTACAAGAAATAAGAATCATCGTTGCATACTAAGTCAACTTTATATGAGAAACGCTACCATTTTAATTCTAGGTTTTCTTAGTGTTAAATCTAAGAGCTAATTGACTTAAATGCTTAAAACTAGTTTGGTTTTAAGCTAATAGTATGTAATTTAATATCTCAAATATTGTTTATTTTTTTTAACGATAAATATTACCTCTACTGTATTTTTACACCAATAGTTCTTCTAAACTATCACTTGCCTAGGTTTAAACCTAAACCTCATCTTTAAAAGTCACGTGTCTCTGACT